>NC_034188.2:18500823-18550823 GCF_002021735.2 Oncorhynchus kisutch | reverse complement strand
AGAAATGTCCTCTGGTCTGATGAAACAAAAATAGAACTGTTTGGCCATAATGACCATTGCTATGTTTGGAGGAAAAAGAGGGAGGCTTGCAAGCCGAATAACACCATTCCAACCGTGAAGCATGGGGGTGGCAGCATCATGTTGTGGGTGTGCTTTGCTGCAGGAGGGACTGGTGCACTTCACAAAATAGATGGCATCATGAGGATGGAAAATTATGTGGATATATTGAAGAAACATCAAAAGACATCAGTCAGGTAGTTAAAGCTTTGTCACAAATGGGTCTTCCAAATGGACAATGACCCGAAGCATACTTCCAAAGTTGTGGCAAAATGGCTTAAGGACAACAAAGTCAAGGTATTGGAGTGGCCATCACAAAGCCCTGACCTCAATCCCATAGAACATATGTGGGCAGAACTGAAAAATTATGTGCGAGCAAGGAGGCTTACAAACCTGACTCAGTTACACCCAACTTATTGTGGGAAGCTTGTGGAAGGCTACCCGAAACGTTTGATCCAAGTTAAACCATTTAAAATCAATGCTAACAAATACTAATTGAGTGTATGTAAATTCTGACCCACTGGGAATGTGATGAAAGAAACAAAAGCTGGAATAAATAATTCTCTCTACTATTATTCCGACATTTCACATTCTTAAAATAGTGGTGATCCTAACTGACCTAAAACAGGGATTTTTTTACTAGGATTAAATGTCAGGAATTGTGAAAAACTGAGTTTAAATGTATTTGGCTAAGGTGTATATAAACTTCCGACTTCAACTGTATATATATATATGAATGACCTGGTCTGACAGCTAATGTGCTGTCAGGCCAGGTAGTGGGGGGCTGGTAAGGTGAGAAGTACTGTAGTTACCCCTGTTCTCCCCCATGCAGGCAGCCTGATAATTTAGTGAAACACGAGTGAGTTCCATCCTGTCAGACAGACTCTCTTTCTGTCCCCGTTTGCGTCCCAAATGGCACCCTTTATAGTGCACTACATCCAACTCAGCCACAAGTAGATGAGAATGGGGACTGGTCAACAACGGAATAGGATGCCATTTGGGATGCAGTGCCAGTCTCCTGAGTGGGCTGCTCCGGGCAGCATATAGGAATCCATCTTGTAACTTCTGTTCTGGCTGAGTTATCATCTACTTGTGGCTGAGTTTGGTGTTTGAAGTTTTGACAGGAGTTCTGGATGGTCGGATTCATCTCTTTTTCAGCCCAGTCTCTGTAGACTCAACATGGACTCACGGAGAGACGTAACATATTAAACGTAAATTATATGTTATGTTTCCTATGGTGTGTATGGCTAACATTTGCTAGGTGGCTAGTGCTAATGTTAGCTAGGTGGCTAACATTAGCTAGATTAGGGGTTAGAGTTAGGGGTTAAGGTTAGGAGTTAGGTTAAAGGGTTAAGGTTAGGGGAAGGGTTAGCTAACATGCTAAGCATTTAAAAAGTACATTTTGCGTTATACACCCACTCGGGCTCCCGAGTGGCACAGTGGTCTAAGGCACTTCACCTCAGTGCAAGAGGCAACACTACAGTCCCTAGGTTGAATCCATGCTGAATCACATCCGGTCACGATTGGGAGTCCCATAGGGCGGCTCACAATTTGCCCAGCATTATCCGAGATTGGACAGGGTAGGCCGTCATTGTAAATAAGAATTTGTTCTTAACTGACTTGCCTGGATAAATAAAAAATAATATATAATCCAACCCAACCAACCATCCTCCTTCTATCTTATGTTACCATACCAAACGTAACATATCATACTCATTTGAGGTCCTGGATTTACATTTACTATGTTACACCTAGTCTATGAGACCATGCTGGTAGACAGCACTCTTACTGCTCCCTGGTGATGTATGCTTGGAACAGGTCAGACACAGACAGACACCCTGGAGAAGAAAATGAACTCTGCTGGATGAGTGCATGTCTTAAATACTGGATGAGTGCATGATGCATGGCTCTTTATCTTCATCCCAAATGGAACCCTATTCCCTATATAGTGCACTACTTTTGACCAGATTGCCCTGGTCAAAAGTAGCGAAAAGGGTGCCATTTGGGACATACGCCATGATTTAGGACTCCTCCTGGATCACCTGTCTTGTCATGGTTATTTGAACCCCTGTGACTGTGACAACATTATTGGTTTGAGGACCAGTGTGACGACCC
Source organism: Oncorhynchus kisutch (assembly GCF_002021735.2). Lineage (NCBI taxonomy): Eukaryota > Metazoa > Chordata > Actinopteri > Salmoniformes > Salmonidae > Oncorhynchus > Oncorhynchus kisutch. Next base: position 18,548,651 of record NC_034188.2, on the reverse strand, counting down.
CTTCCTCCCCTGTGACTGTGACAAAATTATTGTTTTGAGGACCAGTGTGACGACCCCTTCCTCTTTGAGTCCCATTTAATGATTGCAGCTCTGCACTATTACATGTCTCCATGGCTGACGGTAAACAAACAGCGCAGAACAGAGAGAGCCTGGATCAAAGGGGCACATAAACAGAGCTGGGGCTGCTGACAGCTCTTCCCAACTCTAGCTGAGGGGAAGAAGAAGCTTGGTTTCTTACTGTCTGATCAGTGGTGCCTCAGTGGGGACTGAGTCAAGTGGAGGAGAGGATTGGAGAGGGTGGTGAACACATTGACATGTACACATCTCGTAGGCCTAAGAGAGCCTCTTTTACTGGGTTTCAAATGACTGTGGAATCGTTTCTAATCTCCATACATCATTTGAACAGTTTCTAGCTTAATGGATGACGTGGAGCAGAGCTTGCTCTCTTTCATACCTTCTTCACTCTTATCAAAGGGGAGGGGAATTAATGTGAATACCAAGACCACATCGGTACACTACACTCACTGCTTTTAACAAGTCATTAGTGTGGCTTTAGAAAGGGCTTGTTTGTTCTTGTGGTAATGCAAACAGAGTCTATTTTTGGGTGTCACTTTGTTCTTGTTTTGGTGCAAGGCGCAGGCTTCTTCTATTATATGGATTGGAGGTCGACCGATTATGATTTTTCAACGCCAATACAGATACCGATTATTGGAGGACAAAAAATGCTTATACCGATTAATCGGCCGATTTAAAAATATAATGTATTTGTAATAATGGAAATTACAACAATACTGAATGAACACTTATTTTAACTTAATATAATACATCAATAAAATCAATTTAGCCTCAAATAAATAATGAAACATGTTCAATTTGGTTTAAATAATGCAAAAACAAAGTGTTGGTTGGAGAAGAAAGTAAAAGTGCAATATGTGCCATGTAAGAAAGCTAACGTTTAAGTTCATTGCTCAGAACATGAGAACATATGAAAGCTGGTGGTTCCTTTTAATATGAGTCTTCAATATTCCCAGGTAAGAAGTTTTAGGTTGTAGTTATTATAGGAATTGTAGGACTATTTCTCTCTATACCATTTGTATTTCATACAACTTTGACTATTGGATGTTCTTATAGGCACTTTAGTATTGCCAGTGTAACAGTATAGCTTCCGTCCCTCTCCTCGCTCCTACCTGGGCTCGAACCAAGAACACATCGACTACAGCCACCCTCTAAGCAGCGTTACCAATGCAGAGCAAGGGGAACAACTACTCCAAGTCTCAGAGCGAGTGACGTTTGAAACGCTATTAGCGCACATCCCGCTAACTAGCTAGCCATTTCACATCACATCGTTACACCAGCCTAATCTCGGGAGTTGATAGGCTTGAATTCATAAACAGCAGAGCTGCTGGCAAAACGCACGAAAGTGCTGTTTGAATGAAAGCTTATGAGCCTGCTGGTGCCTACCATCGCTCAGTCAGACTGCCCTATCAAATCATAGACTTAATTATAACATAATACCACACAGAAATACGAGTCTTAGGTCATTAATATGGTCGAATCCGGAAACTATCATCTCGAAAACAAAACATTTATTCTTTCAGTGAAATACGGAACCGTTCCGTATTTTATCTAACGGGTGGCATCCATCAGTCTAAATATTCCTGTTACATTGCACAACCTTCAATGTATGTCATAATTACGTAAAATTCTGGCAAATTAGTTCGCAATAAGCCAGTCAGCCCAAACTGTTGCATATACCCTGACTCTGCGTGCAATGAACGCAAGAGAAGTGACACAATTTCACCTGGTTAATATTGCCTGCTAACCTGGATTTCTTTTAGCTAAATATGCAGGTTTAAAAATATATACTTCTGTGTATTTATTTTAAGAAAGGCATTGGTGTTTATGGTTAGGTACACGTTGGAGCAACGACAGTCCTTTTTCGCAAATGCGCACTGCATCGATTATATGCAACGCAGGACATGCTAGATAAACTAGTAATATCATTAACCATGTGTAGTTATAACTAGTGATTATGATTGATTGATTGTTTTTTATAAGATAAGTTTAATGCTAGCTAGCAACTTACCTTGGCTTCTTAATGCATTCGCTTAACAGGCGGGCTCCTCGTGAGGTAGGTGGTTAGAGCGTGGGTCTAATTAAACGTAAATTTGCAAGATTGAATCCTTGAGCTGACAAGGTAAAAAGTTGTTGTTCTGCCCCTGAACAAGGCAGTTAACCCACTGTTCCTAGGCCGTCATTGAAAATAAGAATGTGTTCTTAACTGACTTGCCTAGTTAAATAAAGATTAAATAAAGGTGTAAAAAAAAAACATCTGCAAAATCGGCATCCAAAATTACAGATTTCCGATCGTAATGCTTTAATTTGCGGCACTTCCTTTTTCTCTCTTATCCTGAGCTCTCATCTCACTCCATCATGTTAATGTTTGTTTGTATGTTACTCTCTCTGTTTGCCGTACTGGTGTGTAACTCGTGTGTGTGTGTTGCTTGTGTGTTTGCCATTTCACTGGCTGTGCTTGTTTCGGGAGGCGGGGTGCAGGCTGGATTTGCGAGCCCACTGTAGCTCATAGCAAACCTTTTAGTAAATTCCTGTCAAGAAGAGAGACACAGAAGCCCAGCTAAACTAGCTAGCGTGGAGTTTCAAATGGAGGTCACTAAGGAACGTTTTCAATGCTACAGGAGCTGTGTTTATTTTGTTCTCTTCCGGGAGAATGTGGACCGTCTGGTCATTCAATGTAGCAACTGTTTGCTTGCAGATGACTTCAGGGGCGAAGTGGCTACTCTTAGCAAACAAGTAGCGAACTTACACAAGCTATTGGGGAATCCACGCCTGCCTACTATCTCTTTCTCTGCTACTCCAGTAGCTGGACGCCTCTCTGACCTGGTGGAAGTGTCGTATTTCCACAGCCAACTGGCCTGTGCTCTGCAAAGATCCCTCCCCAAAGGGGTCTCCCATTCCCTGGAGAATGGAGTTAGTAGGATAGATCTGCATGACTTAGTGGATGTTCCTACCAACCAGCCATGGAGGCACATCTTCTGCAGTGGAAGTCGTCGAAAGCAGCGTCCTTTGGCAATAGGGGTCTCCTTGGCAATGGGAAGCCCGGACCGAATACAGACTTCCCTGACCTTGATCCAAACAGCTTTGCCACCCTGGATCCAGAGGTTCCCGTGCCTTCATCCCTGGGGGCTTCCACTTTGAGATCGTATCCAGAGATACATGCATCTTTGTCCTCTGTTCTGTCACCCTCTCTGGTGGCTTCTACCTCGGGTTCAAATCTTCATAGCCCCCCCCCACTCATCAGACTGTGAGGGTATCTGAGACTCCAGCCTCTTCATCAGCCACGCTGGATTCTATGGCTGGCTTGGGTCTATTGGGCCCCACCTCCCTTCTAGGGGTCTTCTAAAGGAATAGTGAAGGAACGGACAGAACTCCCCAGACATTTCACCAGCTGTCGTCATCAGCAGCTCTATGGTGAGAAACATCTCGGTTCCCATGGCAAAACATCCATAGCCAGAATGAGGGTGGCACGCTCATGGGGATGGCAATCTTCCACCTTCCACCTCCATGCTGAAAAAAATGATTCAATAGGGTTGAGGAAAGGAGAGTATAGGGTCACAAATCAGGGATGGGCCGAAACCATGCCTGAACCACCTCTGCATGGTGTGACCTGACATTGTCCCACACAATGACATAGGTAATCCCTTCACCGGGTAGCCTAGTCGTTAGAGCGTTAGACTAGTAACCGAAAGGTTGCAAGTTCAAACCCCTGAGTTGACAAGGTACAAATCTGTCGTTCTGCCCCTGAACAGGCAGTTAACCCACTGTTCCTAGGCCGTCATTGTAAATAAGAATTTGTTCTTAAATGACTTGCCTAGTTAAATAAAGGTAAAATAAAAATAAAATAAAAACCTTGACAGGCCTGCTCAATTTAATTGAGAAACACAATGAGGTGTGCAGCGTTGTAGGATCCTAGTAATGGCCTACGTCCTACCACACCATCTTCAGAGATCGCTGCGGACATGGAGATGTTTCCACCACATTGTCCAGTCACCGTTTGCAGATGACGTTCTGCCCACAGCGCCGAGGTTTGGCCAGATTTAAGCCCGCTTCATCAATAAAAATATACTTGTGATGGTTCCCAGGAGGTTCAAGCCCCATCACCCTCTAAAAATATATTTTGGTTTGTTATTTTTTACAGTATACAGTAGTTCCAATATGATATTGTGAAGTAGCATGTGCATCAAATAGTAATACAATATATAGTGCGACATTAACATATTCTGCCCACAGTTGTTTCACCCAGTCGTTGCTTCTCTCAAAAGGCACCAGGTAAACGTTTTTCATAGATACCTGGTGCATCTTCAAAAAGTGGGCGATTGTTGGTAGGCTGATGGATGCCACATTGGCAAAGGTGTAATTGTTCTCCTCAATAGCCTGCTTTATTTCGGACAGTCGTATGTCATTCCTGGTCCTCACCATTTCTACCACTGCCCACTCCTGCTGATCGATCAGCACTCAGACATCACCATGATGTCTTCTGTAAATTCGGAGGGTAGAACAACAGAGTATACTGTCAATAGATCATACTGTAAGAATACTGTATCATGTTTTGTGAATTTACATGCATTACAATATGTAATTTACTGTAAATGTAATGGTAAAGCATAGTGCATATCCTGCAGACTTACCGGTTTTCTTGGTGAAATATTCCCATGATCAATTTTACAGTTGATATTTTCAGATTGGGGTGAACTAATCTGTCAGCCTCTGCCATGGTAAAGACTCTACCACATGGTCAATGACGACGGCCTGGACTTCATCAAACAGTGCATTCGGAAAGTATTCCCCCCTCCTCAATCTACACACAATACCCCATGATTTCAAAGCAAAGACAGGTTTTTAGAAATGTTTCAAATGTAAAATATAAGTATTCAGACCCTTTACTCAGTACTTTGTTGAAGCACCTTTGGCAGCGATTACAGCCTTGAGTCTTCTTGGGTATGACGCTAGAAGCTTGGCACACCTGTTTTTGGGGGAGTTTCTCCCATTCTTCTCTGCAGATCCACTCAAGGTCGGATGGGTGTGTCGCTGCACAGATATTTTCAGGTCTCTCCAGAGATGTTTGTTGGGTTCAAGTCCGGGCTCTGGCTGGGCCACTGAAGGGTATTCAGAGACTTGTTCAGAAGCTACTCCTGTGTTGTCTTGGCTGTGTGCTTAGGATCGTTGTCCTGTTAGAAGGTGAACCTTCACCCCCAGCCTGAGGTCCTGAGCACTCTGGAGCAGGTTTTCATCAAGGTTCTCTCTGTACTTTGCTCCGTTCATCTTTCCCTCGATCCCGACTTGTCTCCCTGCTGCTGAAAAACTTCTCTACAGCATGATGCTGCCACCACTATGCTTCACCATAGGTATGGTGCCAGGTCAGACGTGACCCTTGGCATTTAGGCCAAATGGCTCTAACCAGAATATAAATAAATAGTACCCGCAAAACACCAGTCTCAACGTCAACAGTGAAGAGGTGACTCCAGGATGCTGGCTTTCTATGCAGATTTGCAAAGAAAAAAACATATCTCAGACTGGCCAATAAAAAGAAAAGATTAAGATGGGCAAAAGAACACAGACACTGGACACAGGAACTCTGCCTTGAAGGCCAGCATCCCGGAGTCACTTCTTCACTGTTGACGTGTTTTGCGGGTACTATTTAATGAACCTGCTAGACACTCTAATGTACTTGTCGTCTTGCTCAGTTGTGCACCGGGGCCTCCCACTCCTCTTTCCAAACTGGTTAGAACCAGTTTGCACTGTTCTGTGAAAGGAGTAGTACACAGCGTTGTATGAGATCTTCAGTTTCTTGGAAATTTCTCACATGGATTAGCCTTCATTTCTCAGAACTAGAATATACTGATGAGTTTCAGACGAAAGGTCTTTGTTTCTGGCTATTTTGAGCCTGTATTCAAACCCACAAATGCTGATGCTCCTGATACTCAACTAGTCTAAAGAAGCCAGTTTTATTGCTTCTTAAATCAGAACAACAGTTCTCAGCTGTGCTAACATAATTGCAAAAGGGTTTTCTAATGATCAATTAGCCTTTTAAAATTATAAACTTGGATTAGCTAACACAACGTGCCATTGGAACACAGGAGTGATGGTTGCTGATAATGGGCCTCTATACACCTATGTAGATATTCAATGAAAAATCAGCTGTTTCCAGCTACAATAGTGATTTACAACATTAACAATGTCTACACTGTATTTCTGATCAATTTGATGTTATTTTAATGGACAAATATTTTTTGTTTTCTTTCGTACACAAGGACATTTTTATCAAGGCACATGGCAAATGCAGACACAGGAGGCAGATGGTTGGCGTATTACAATGTTTATCAATCCTAGGCAAGAGAAAGGTCAGGGACAGTCAAAAAGGTGTAAACCAGATCAGAGTCCAGGAGGTACAGAGTGGCAGACAGGCTCATGGTCAAGGCAGGCAGAAATGGTCAGGTAGGTGGGTACAAAGTCCAGAAACAGGCAAAGGTCAAAACCAGGAGGACTAGAAAAAGGAGAATGCAAAAAGCAGGAAAACGGGAAAACCGCTGGTCGACTTGGAAACATACAAAACAAACTGGCACAGAGAACCAGGAAACACATGGATAAATACACTGGGGAAAATAAGCGACACCTGGAGGGGGTGGAGACAATCACAAGACAGGTGAAACAGTTCAGGGCGTGACACATTTCTAAGTGACTCCAACGTTTTGAAAAGTATTGTAGTCAATTGAAAATGTACTTAAAGTTTTGGAAAAAATGCCTTTTTGATGATCTGTTTTGAGAGTTGTGACATTTTACCACATACTTGTGAAAATAGTACCAAAACGAGAGAAAAAACTGTCATATGGCTACAGGTTCACCTGCCTCACCTAAAGCCCATTCTGGTGCGAAGCTGCTATAGACCACCAAGTGCTAACAGTCAGTGCCTGGATAATATGTGTGAAATGCTTGATAATGTATGTGATATCAACAGAGAGGTATATTTTTTTCTGGGTCACCCAAATATTGACTGACTTTCAACAAGCTGCCCACTCAAGAAAAAGCTTCAATCTGTAACCAGTGCCTGCAATCTGGTTCAGGTTATCAGTCAACCTACCAGGTTAGTTACAAACAGCACAGGAATTAAATGATCCACTTGTATTGACCACATCTTCACTAATGCTGCAGAAATCTGCTCTAAAGCAGTATCCAAATCCATTGGATGTAGTGATCATAATATAGTAGCCATATCTAGGAAAACCAGTTCCAAAAGTTGGGCCTGATATAGTGTGTAAGAGGTCAAATCAAATCAAATCAAATTTATTTATATAGCCCTTCGTACATCAGCTGATATCTCAAAGTGCTGTACAGAAACCCAGCCTAAAACCCCAAACAGCAAGCAATGCAGGTGTAGAAGCACCTGGTCATAAGAGGTCATACAATACGTTTTGTTGTGATTCCTATGTTGAAGATTTAAAGAATATTTGCTGTTCTGTGGTGTGTAATGAGGAGCAACCAGACGCTGCACTTGACACATTTATGAAATTGCTTATTCCAGTTACTATTAAGCATGCACACATTAAGAAAATGACTGTAAAAACTGTTGAATCTCTGTAGATTGATGAGGAATTAAAACATTGTAAGGTTGAGACGGAGGAGGCAAAAGGAATGGCAAACATGTCTGGCTGCACAGCAGAATGGCAAACATGTCTGGCTGCACAGCAGAATGGCAAACATGTCTGGCTGCACAGCAGAATGGCAAACATGTCTGGCTGCACAGCAGAATGGCAAACATGTCTGGCTGCACAGCAGAATGGCAAACATGTCTGGCTGCACAGCAGAATGGCAAACATACTGTAAATTGAAAAATATTGTGACTAAACTGAACAAAAACAAGAAGAAACTATATTAGGAAACATACCTAGAGAGTTTTCATCTGTATTTTTCATAGCTGCCTACTTACCACCACAGACCGATGCTGGCACTAAGACCACACTCAATGAGCTGTATTCAGCCATAAGCAAACAGGAAAACACTCATCCAGAGGTGGTGCTCCTAGTGGCCGGGGACTTTAATGCAGGGAAACTTAAATCTGTTTTCCCAAATTTCTATCAGCATGTTAAATGTGTAACCAGAGGGGGGGAAAAACTCTAGATCACCTTTACTCCACACACAGAGACGCATACAGAGTTCTCACTCACCCTCCATTTGGCAAATTTGACCATAATTCTATCCTCCTGATTCCTGCTTACATGCAAAAATTAAAGCAAGAAGTACCAGTGACTAGGTCAATAAAAAGTGGTCAGATGAAGCAGATGCTAAGCTACAGGACTGTTTTGCTATCACAGACTGGAATATGTTCCTGAATTCTTCCTATGGCATTGAGGAGTATACCACATCAGTCATTGGCTTCATCAATAAGTACACCGATGACGTCGTCCCCACAGTGACCGTACGTACATACTCCAACCAGAAGCCATGGATTACAGGCAACATCCTCACTGAGCTAAAGGGTAAAGCAGCCGCTTTCAAAGAGCGGGACTATAACCCGGAAGCTTATAAGAAATTCCGCTATGCCCTCCCACAAACCATCAAACAGGCAAAGTGTCAATACAGGACTAAGATCAAATCGTACTACACCGGCTCCGACGCTCGTCGGATGTGGCAGGGCTTGCAAACCATTAGACTACAAAGGGAAGCACAGCCGAGAGCTGCCCAGTGACAAGAGCCTACCAGACAAGCTAAAATACTTATATGCTCACTTTGAGGCAAATAACACTGAAGCATGCATGAGAGCACCAGCTGTTGTGGACGACTGTGTGATCACACTCTCCGCAGCCGATGTGAGTTAGACCTTTAAACAGGTCAACATTCACAAGGCCGCAGGGCCAGACGGATTACCAGGACGTGTACTGCGAGCATGCGCTGACCATCTAGCAAGTGTCTTCACTGACATTTTCAACCTCTCCCTGTCCGAGTCTGTAATATCAACATGTTTTAAGCAGACCACCATAGTCCATGTGCCCAAGAACACTAAGGTAACCTGCCTAAATGACTACCGACCTGTAGCACATTTGTCTGTAGCCATGAAGGGCTTTGAAAGGCTTGTCATGGCTCACATCAAAACCATTATCCTAGAAACCCTAGACCCATTCCAATTGTATACCGCACTAACAGATCCACAGATGATGCAATCTCTATTGCCCTTTCCCACCTGGACAAAATGAGCACCTATGTGAGAATGCCCTTCATTGACTACAGCTCAGCATTCAACACCATAGTGCCCTCAAAGCTCATCAATAAGCTAAAGACCCTGGGACTAAACACTTCCCTCTGCAACTGGATCCTAGACTTCCTGACGGGCCGCCCTCAGGTGGTGAGGGTAGGTAACAACACATCTGCCACGCTGATCCTCAACACGGGGGCCCCTCAGAGGTGCGTGCTCAGTCCCCTCCTGTACTCCCTGTTCACTCATGACTGCACGGCCAGGCACAACTCCAACAGCATCATTAAGTTTGCCAATGACACAAGAGCGGAAGGCCTGATCAATGACGAGACAGCCTATAGGGAGGAGGTCAGAGACCTGGTCGTGCCGTGCCAGGGCAACAACCTCTCCCTCAATGTGATCAATACAAAGGAGATGATTGTGGACGACAGGAAAAGGACAGACCATGCCCCCATTCTCATCGACGGGGCTGTAGTGGAGCAGGTTGAGAGCTGCAGGTTCCTTGGTGTCCACATCAATAACAAACTAACATGGTCCAAGCACACCAAGACAGTCGTGAAGAGGGCACGACAAAACCTATTCCCCCTCTGGAGACTGAAAATATTTGGCATGGGTTATCAGATCCTCAAAAGGTTTTACAGCTGCACCATCCTGACTAGTTTCATCGCTACCTGGTATGGCAACTGCTCGGCCTCTGACCGCAAGGCACTACAGAGGGTAGTGGTCACTGCCCAGTACATCACTGGGGCCAAGCTTTCTGCCAACCAGGACCTCTATAACAGGCGGTGTCAGATTAAGGCCCTAAACATTATCAAAGACTAAAGCCACCCTAGACATAGACTCTTCTCTCTGCTACCGCAATGCAAGCGGTACCGGAGCGCCAAGTCTAGGTCCAAGAGGCTTCTAAACAGCTTCTACTCCCAAGCCATAAGACTCCTGAACTTCTAATAAAATGCCCCCTCCCTCTCTTTTACGCCGCTGCTACTCTCTGTTATTATCTATGCATAGTCACTTTAATAACTCTACCTACATATCACCCCAATTACCTCAACTAACCGGTGCCCCCGCACATTGACTCTGTACCGGTACCCCCTGTATACAGTCTCGCTATTGTTATTTTGCTGCTGCTCTTTAACTACTTGTTACTTTTATTTCTTATTTTTATTCGTATTGTTTGAACTGCATTGTTGGTTACGGGCTTGAAAGTAAGAATTTCACTGTAAGGTCTACACCTGTTGTATTTGGCACATGTGACTAATACAATTTGATTTGATTTGAGATGAAGAATGATAATAAAAGCTCTGGAGCAACTTTAACGACATTTTGGGCAAAAAAGCTCCATCATTTATTGAATCAGATGGCTCAATCATTAATGAAAGATAAACATGTTGTTAATATACCCATCGTGTCTGATTTAAAAAATGCTTTACAGCTAAAGCACAACATATGATTATGTTAGATCACCGCCAAGTCGAAAAAACACACAGCCATTTTTCCAGCCAAAGATAGGAGTCACAAAAAGCAGAAATATAGATAAAATGAATCACTATCATCACTTTGATGATCTTCATCAGATGACACTCATAGGACATCATGTTACACAATACATATATGTTTTGTTTGATAATGTGCATATATATCCAAATATCTCAGTTTACATTGGCGCCTTACGTGCAGTAATGTTTTGATTCCAAAACATCCGGTGATTTTGCAGAAATATTCATAATAAACATTGATAAAAGATACTAGTGTTATTCACAGAATTAAATATAGACTTCTCCTTAATGCAACCGCTGAGTCAGATTTCAAAAAAACTTTATGAAAAAAGCATAATCTTAGAATGGCACTCAGAGCCCAAAACAGCCAGAGGAATATCCGCCATTTTGGAATCAACAAAGTTAGAAACAACACCATAAATATTCACTTACCTTTGATGATCTTCATCAGAAACTCCCATGAATCCCAGTTCGACAATTAATGACTGATTTGTTCTATAAAGTTCCATAATTTTTGTCCAAATAGCCACTTGTTGTTAGCGTGTTCAGCCCAGTAATCGATTTTCATGAGGCGCAGGCACTTCATCCAGACAAAAACTCGAAAAGTTCCGTTACAGTCCTTTAGAAACATGTCAAACGATGTATGGAATCAATCATTAGGATGGTTTTTGTTGTTGTTCTTTTGGTTTTGAATTTTACCCCTTTTTTCTCCCCAATTTCGTGGTATCCAATTGTTTTAGTAGCTACTATCTTGTCTCATCGCTACAACTCCCGTACGGGCTCGGGAGAGACGAAGGTTGAAAGTCATGTGTCCTCCGATACACAACCAAACCAAGCCGCACTGCTTCTTAACACAGCGCGCATCCAACCCGGAACCCAGCCGCACCAATGTGTCGGAGGAAACACCGTGCGCCTGGCAACCTTGGTTAGCGCGCACTGCACCCGGCCCGCCACAGGAGTCGCTGGTGCGCGATGAGACAAGGACATCCCTACCGGCCAAGCCCTCCCTAACCCGGACGACGCTAGGCCAATTGTGCGTCGCCCCACGGACCTCCCGGTCGCGGCCAGTTACGACAGAGCCTGGCCGCGAACCCAGAGTCTCTGATGGCACAGCTGGCGCTGCAGTACAGCACCCTTAACCCCCGGGAGGCCCCGTTAGGATGTTTTTAACATAAAACATCAATAATGTTCCAACCGGAGAATTCCTTTGTCTTCAGACAAAGTATTGGAACGCGAGGTAACTCTGTCGGGAGTGCGCGTCATGAGACCAAGGCTCTCTGCCAGACCACTGACTCAAAGAGGTCTCATGAGCCCCTCCTTTATAGTATAATCCTCATTCAAGTTTCAAAAGATGGTTGACATCTAGTGGAAGCCCTAGGAAGTGCAACCTCATCCATATCTCAATGTATATTCGGTAGGCCAAGCTTTGTAAAACCACAAACTCAGATGTCCCACTTCCTGACAGACATCATTCAAACAGTTTTAGAAACTTCAGAGTGTTTTCTATCCAATACTAATAATAATAGGCATATGTTAGCATCTGGGACAGAGTAGGGGGCAGTTCACTCTGGGCACGCTATTCATCCAAAAGTGGAAATGCTGCCCCCTATCCCAAAAAGGTTAAAGCACCCTTTACTGGCTCAAACAGCCAACCAATCAGCCTGTTACCAACCCAGATACAATGATATTTCACTGTAAACAAATTAACAGATTTTCAGCTCACTTATAGGGAAAGGCGTTCAACATGTACGGCACTTACACAAATTACTGATGGTTGGCTGAGAGAAATTGATAATAAAAAGATTGTGGGAGCTGTTGTGTTAGACTTCAGTGCAGCTTTTGACATTATCGATCATGATCTGCAGCTGGAATAACCTATTTGTGATGGCTTTACATCCCCTGCTATATTGTGGATTGACAGAACAGAGAGGGTGTTCTTTAATGGAAGCCTCTCCATCATAATCCAGGTTGAGTCAGGCATTCCCCAGGGCAGCTGTTTAGGCCCCTTACTTTTAAGAATCTTTACTAATGACCTTGGCTCTGAGTGTCTATGTATGCTGATGACTCAACATTATATACGTCATCTACCACAGCAAGTGAAATCCCTGCAACACATAAAAAAAAGAGCTTCGGTCAGTTTCAGAATGGGTGGCAAGAAGAAAGTTAGTCCCAGTCAATTTTGGGACAAATCCTTCACTAAACCCTAATCTTCAACTAAATCGTTTAATGAATAATGTGGAAAGTGAGCAAGATGAGGAGAGTGAACAGCTTGGAGTAACCCTGGATTGTAAACTGTCATATTCAAAACATATTGATGCAACAATAGCTAAGATGGGGAGAGGTCTGTCCATAATAAAGGGCTGCTCTGCCTTCTTAACAAAGCTATCAACAAAGCAGGTCCTGCAGGCCTTAGTTTTGTCGCACCTGGACTAGCGTCTAGTCGTTTGGTCAGTGCCACAAAGAGGGATTTAGGAAATTACAATTGGCGGAGAACAGGGCAGCACGGCTGGCCCTTAAAAGTACACTGAGAGCTAACATTAATAATATGCATGTCAATCTCTCCTGGCTCAAAGTAGAGGAGAGATTGACTTAATCAGTTCTTGAATTTGTGAGAAGTATTGACATGTTGAATGGACTGAGCTGTCTGTTTAAACTATTATAGTGGCACACAGCTCAGACACCCATGCAAACACCACAAGACATGCCACCAGATGTCTCTTCACAGTCCCCATGTCCAGAACAGACTACAGGAGGCGCATGGTACTACATAGAGCCATGACTAAATGGAACTCTATTCCACATCAAGTAACTGATGAAAACAGTAGAATCAGATTGAAAAAAACAGATAAAAATGCACCTTATGGAAAAGTGGGGGCTGTGTAGAGACACACACACAGGCACAGACACACATAACATATACACTATACAAACATGTACACATGGATTTTGCATTGTAGATACAGTATGTGGTAGTAGAGTAGTGACCTGAGGGCACACACTTACTTTGTTGTGAAATCTGTTGTGAAATTTATTGTCATGTATTTTAATTGCATATTAATTTGCCTTAATTTGGATGAACCCCAGGAACTTTGGCAGGAACTAATGGGGATCCATAACAAACCCCAGGAAGAGTAGCTGCTGCCTTGCCAGAACTAATGGGGTTCCATAATAAACCCCAGGAAGAGTAGCTTCTGCCTTGGCAGATCTAATGGGGATCCTTAATAAACCCCAGGAAGAGTAGCTGCTGCCTTGCCAGAACTAATGGGGATCCATAATAAGCCCCAGGAAGAGTAGCTGCTGCCTTGCCAGAACTAATGGGGATCCATAATAAACCACAGGAAGAGTATCTGCTTCCTTGGCAGAACTAATGGGGATCCATAACAAACCCCAGGAAGAGTAGCTGCTGCCTTGGCAGAACTAATGGGGATCCATAATAAACACATGAAGAGTAGCTGCTGCCTTGGCAGAACTAATGGGGAACCCATAATAAACACAATACAGTGTCAGTTTGGATAAGGGTTGAATAAACGTAGGCTCTACAGTGCATGGAAGGTTATGCCATTGGTTCTGTTTACCCTGCTTCCTGCATCTCTGATTTCCTGCTTCCTGCTTCCCTGCTTTCCTGCTTCCCCGCTTCCCTCTTTCCTGCTTCCTTGCTTCCCAGCCCCTCCTGGCTTACCCTCAGAGTGTTGATGTTTGTCAGTTCACCTCCCTGCCCTGCTCAGGACTAAACTCTCGCTTCCTGGCTTCAAGTTCAAGGAGATGTATTTTTTCATCCCTGCATAGGCCTATGCAATATTGAAGAGCTTATGCAACACATGAAGTCAGCCACCTAGGTGGGAGGTTAGACATACATGTCAGGGCTCAGGGCTTCATGGCTTACTTGCAACACACAATTCTCACATGGAGGTTGAAAACAAATTTGGAGTGGGCGCTGCTCTTTTGGCCAGCACCCACTCCAAATTTGGGATAGGGTGCCATTTGGGACACAGACTTACATTGCAGTGTGGACCAGGCAGGCAGCCAGTGGAGTCCCCCCTCCTCTGAGCGATTGACCCTGTGAATTATAGATGCTCTAGGCTGTGTTAGCCCAGCAGGTGTCTGTGAAGAGGGAGGGACGGGCGGTCCTGGGACTCTGGGGTGGAGCATAAAGTGCTTAATGAATGAAGGAGGGGAGAGAGAGGAATGGAGAGGAGAGAGTGAGGGGCGAGAGGGGACAGGGATGGATGGAGGAGAGGAGGATGGAGGGAGTGGGGATGTATATAAATGCCTGCCTGCGTGGCATGACTGATTTGATGAGAAATATTTGGGTAGCTGAGAAGGAGCCTCCCAGTGGAGCCTTATGCACCTGTTGCCCCCTCCCTCTCCCCTGTTCTCCCTCAGGAGGATAAGAGGTGTGATGGAGGAAGGATAAGTAGTGTGATGGATGGAGGATAAGTAGTGTGATGATGGAGGATAAGAGGTGTGATGGAGGGTGTATAAGTGATGTGATGGAGGGAGGATAAGAGGTGTGATGGAGGGAGGATAAGTGATGTGATGGAGGGAGAATAAGAGGTGTGATGGAGGGAGAATCAGTAGTTTTATGGATGGAGGATAACTAGTGTGATGGAGGGAGGAACAGTTGTGTGATGGAGGGAGGATCAGTAGTGTGATGGAGGGAGGATAAGAGGTGTGATGGATGGACGATAAGAGGTGTGATGGAGGGAGGATAAGAGGTGTGATGGAGGGAGGTTAAGAGGTGTGATGGAGGGACGATAAGAGGTGTGATGGAGGGAGGATAAGAGGTGTGATGGAGGGAGGATAAGTGATGTGATGAAGGGAGGATAAGAGGTGTGATGGAGGGAGGATAAGAGGTATGATGGAGGAAGGATAACTAATGTGATGGAGGAAGGATAAGTAGTGTGATGGATGGAGGATAAGTAGTGTGATGATGGAGGATAAGAGGTGTGATGGAGTGTGGATAAGTGATGTGATGGAGGGAGGATAAGAGGTGTGATGGAGGGAGGATAAGTGATGTGATGGAGGGAGGATAAGAGGTGTGATGGAGGGAGAATCAGTAGTTTTATGGATGGAGGATAACTAGTGTGATGGAGGGAGGAACAGTAGTGTGATGGAGGGAGGATCAGTAGTGTGATGGAGGGAGGATAAGAGGTGTGATGGATGGAGGATAACTAGTGTGATGGAGGGAGGATAAGAGGTGTGATGGGGGAGGATAAGTAGTGTGATGGAGGGAGGATCAGTAGTGTGATGGAGGGAGGATAAGAGGTGTGATGGATGGAGGATAAAAGGTGTGATGGAGGGAGGTTAAGAGGTGTGATGGAGGGACGATAAGAGGTGTGATGGAGGGAGGATAAGAGGTGTGATGGAGGGAGGTTAAGAGGTGTGATGGAGGGACGATAAGAGGTGTGATGGAGGGAGGATAAGAGGTGTGATGGAGGGAGGATAAGTGATGTGATGAAGGGAGGATAAGAGGTGTGATGTAGGAAGGATAACTAATGTGATGGAGGAAGGATAAGAGGTGTGATGGAGGGAGGATAAGAGGTATGATGGAGGAAGGATAACTAATGTGATGGAGGAAGGATAAGAGGTGTGCTGGAGGGTAAGTAGTGTGATGTAATCTGGCTATGCCGGATTAAGTGATATGACATGCTAATCTATAAAATAATTTCTCCTGTTATCCTGAGCTGTTATCTTCCGAATAAACGCTTAAAACCTAGTAATATTTTACATCAATAGCAGTCAATATTAATCGTCATCTTAATTCAGTCTCATCTGAAAGTTGTAAATTCTTGGTTATCTGCACGAACCCTGGCTAACAAGTTGAATTAGCAATAAAAAAAATGTATTTACTAAATCCCTAACTAACCACACAGAATTACACATACACATAATTAAATCATAACTTGATTACAAATGACGTCATAAAGGAAAACGTCCCTAGCGGGCGGAACAGATATGACAGCTTGTTCCACAAAAGAAAAGGGGCTGGGTTTGAGTGAAAGAGCGGGAAGACTGAGGAACAAAGGGCGAAGCTGTGCTATCGTAAATACAGTATCTTATGCATTCTAAATTACCGCCCATTTGGAAAAGGAAAATGCAATAAATATTTTCTCTGAGCTGCGCTTCGGTAGGTTGGTGGTAGATGGAAGGCCGGGTTGTCCAACCGAGTCCTTTGTCCTTTGAAGAATGTCTCTGGTTGTCAATTGGATACGTTGTAGTAACGTCGTTGTGTGATGGACGGGATACTCTGTCTGTTCCTTCCTAACCCTCGTTTGCAGCTGCTGTTGCTAACAAACGGCTAGGAGGTATCACTTCTGTAGTTAATAAGAGTTCAAAGTTCATACCATTCGCAACCAAAGCTCATGCTGATGTTGGCTTCGTTCTGTAGTTATTATCTGAACCATTCTGACATCGGACCGTCGTCCCCACATCCTCGCAACAGGAATCCGATAACTCCATGTGAATACGATAACTCTGACGTGTAGACTTTCCACTGTAGAGTTTATGCCATCTTATCATTGATGAGAATGTCTCAGATGACAACCGAACTGACATCATATTCATTAAGTACCACCGCATATGTTCAATTGGTCGGATTACCAGAATATAGTTCATTTCCCCCCATCTTCTGATGTTCCCAGAATCTCTATGTTAACCAAGGGTTTTGCAAATGTAACATCAGTAGGGTAGAGATAGGAAAAAGGTTGGGAAGAGGTATTTATGACTGTCATAAACCTACCCCCAGACCAACGTCATGACAGAGGGTAACTAGTGTAATGCAGGTGTATCTCACTGATCATCTCACTGATCATCCCTAATGCCAACACCTCATTTGGCCGCCTTTCGTTCCAGTTCTCTGCTGCCTGTGACCGGAACTAATTGCAAAAATCAACTTCAAACATCTGCTATCTGATCGCTACAGCTGTACATAGTCTATCGGTAAATAGCCCACCCAATTTTACCTACCTCATCCCTACCTACCTCATCCCCATACTGTATATATTTATTTACTTTTCTGCTTTTTTGCACACCAGTATCTCTACCTGTACATGACCATCTGATCATTTATCACTCCAGTGTTAATCTGCAAAATTGTAATTATTCGCCTACCTCCTCATACCTTTTGCACACAATGTATATAGACTCTCTTTTTTCTGTGTTATTGACTTGTTAATTGTTTACTCCATGTGTAACTCTGTGTTGTCTGTTCACACTGCTATGCTTTATCTTGGCCAGATCGCAGTTGTATTTGAGAACTTGTTCTCAACTATCCTACCTGGTTAAATAAAGGTGAAATAAACCATTTTAAAAAAGGATTGGGGGTTTTCCGGAGGGGGAGGCAGAGCCAAGCAGTGTAGGTAAGTGGTGTTCAGTCTTCATTTACCTCCTCCCTCATCAAGTGTTGTTCAGTCTTCATTTACCTCCCCCTCATCAAGTGTATAAACCAGACTATAAACCTCAATACTAACTTCATAATAAGTGTGCTATGCTGTAGAAGTAGCTCATTTTCCTCGGTAGACTCTTTAGCATGCAGAGACAGGTGGGTCTGGGTAATGACTCCCTCCTCCAGCCAGTCAGAGAGCGAGATGGAGAGATGAAGGGAGAGAGAGAGGAAGGAAGGGAGAAAGGTAGAGAGAGAGAGAGAGAGAGAGAGAGGAAGATAGATTGGGAGGGAGAGGGAATGCTCTGGAGCTGCATGGTTAACTCGGACATTGTTAGTATTGATTCTCCTGGATTGAGCACCCCTTCCTTTATAATTCATTCTCATCTGATGGGCACTGGGAGAGAGATATAATAGGATACAGGAGAGAATGGGATGGGAGAGGGATGAATTAATGTGGCCAGATGCTGTGTTTTAGTAAGTTTTCATTAGCCATATGAAGTATCCTGTATGTTGTAGTAGTAGTATCATTAGTAGGAGGAGAGAGGTAGAGTGTTCCTCTGTAGGGAGCATGTTCAAGCTGTCTCCTGTCACTGGCTCCCTCTCTAGTCTCTCAGGAGTTACCCCTGTCACCACCTCACTGACACCACATCCCTGTCATCACCTCACTGTCACCACATCCCTGTCACCACCTCACTGACACCACATCCCTGTAACCACCTCCCTGTCACTCAGAGTGAGAGGTGCTGTACTCTCTCCCCCTCCATCTTCCCCCACCACCCCACTTAGCCCCCTTACTCTCTGCCCCACCGTGTGTTAAAGACCGAGACACTCTCAGTAGCACGCACTCCTCCTGCGTATCATATCGTTGCGAGTCAGGGAGAGTTCAGGGGCTTATGCAGTTTTAATCACTGAGCAGGTCTTTTTTTGTCTAATTTCTCACTGTTGTGTTATACTTCACTGTTATAACACGGCTCACGCAATAGCTCTCTGAGAGAGAGAGAGAGAGTTAAATCAAATCAAATCAAATCAAATCATGTGCACCGAATACAACAAGTGTAGACCACAGTGAAGAGGCTAGAGAGGCTATATACAGTAGAGAGGCTGTATACAGTAGAGAGGCTGTATATAGTAGAGAGGCTATATACAGTAGAGGGGCTATAGACAGTAGAGAGGCTATATACAGTAGAGAGGCTATATACAGTAGAGAGGCTATATACAGTAGAGAGGCTATAGACAGTAGAGAGGCTATATACAGTAGAGGCTATATACAGTAGAGAGGCTATAGACAGTAGAGAGGCTATAGACAGTAGAGAGGCTATATACAGTAGAGAGGCTATATACAGTAGCGAGGCTATATACAGTAGCGAGGCTATATACAGTAGAGAGGCTATATACAGTAGCGAGGCTATAACAGTAGCGAGGCTATATACAGTAGAGAGGCTATATACAGTAGCGAGGCTATATACAGTAGCGAGGCTATATACAGTAGAGACGCTATAACAGTAGCGAGGCTATAACAGTAGCGAGGCTATATACAGTAGAGAGGCTATAACAGTAGCGAGGCTATATACAGTAGCGAGGCTATATACAGTAGAGAGGCTATATACAGTAGAGAGACTATATATAGTAGAGAGGCTATAACAGTAGCGAGGCTATATACAGTAGAGAGGCTATAACAGTAGCGAGGCTATATACAGTAGCGAGGCTATATACAGTAGAGAGGCTCTATACAGTAGAGAGGCTATATACAGTAGAGAGGCTATATACAGTAGATAGGCTCTATACCGTAGAGAGGCTATATATAGTAGAGAGGCTATAACAGTAGCGAGACTATATACAGTAGAGAGGCTATATACAGTAGAGAGGCTATATACAGTAGAGAGGCTCTATACAGTAGAGAGGCTATATACAGTAGAGAGGCTATATACAGTAGAGAGGCTATATACAGGCACCGTTAGTTGGGCTGATTGAGGTAGTATGTACATGTAGATATGGTTAAAGTGATGCATATATGATGAACAGAGAGTAGCAGTAGCGTAAAAGAGGGGTTGGCGGGTGGCGGGACACAATGCAAATAGCCCGGTTAGCCAATGTGCGGGAGCGCTGGTTGGTCGGCCCAATTGAGGTAGTATGCACATGAATGTATAGTTAAAGTGACTATGCATATATGACAAACAGAGAGTAGCAGCAGCGTAAAAGAGGGGTTGGGGGGGGCACACAATGCAAATAGTCCTGGTAGCCATTTGATTACCTGTTCAGGAGTCTTATGACTTGGGGGTAAAAACTTTTGAGAAGCCTTTTTGTCCTAGACTTGGCACTCCGGTACCGCTTGCCATGCAGTAGAAAAGAGAACAGTCTATAACTGTGGTGGCTGGGGTCTTTGACAATTTTTAGGGCCTTCCTCCGATACCGCCTGGTGTAGAGGTCCTGGATGACAGGCAGCTTAGCCCCAGTGATGTACTGGGCCGTACGCACTACCCTCTGTAGTGCCTTGCGGTCGGAGGCCGAGCAATTGCCGTACCAGGCAGTGATGCAACCTGCAACATGCTCTCGATGTTGCAGCTGTAGAACCTTTTGAGGATATGAGGACCCATGCCAAGTCTTTTTAGTTTCCTGAGGGGGAAAAGGCTTTGTCGTGCCCTCTTCACGATTGTCTTGATGTGTTTGGACCATTCTAGTTTGTTGGTGATGTGGACGCCAACGTACTTGAAGCTCTCCACCTGCTCCACTACAGCCCCGTCGATGAGAATGGAGGCGTGCTCGGTCCTCATTTTTCTGCAGTCCACAATCATCTCCTTAGTCTTGGTTATGTTGAGGGATAGGTTGTTATTCTAGCATCACCGGCCAGGTCTCACCCGAGCGGTATGCAAATTGGAGTGGATCTAGGGTTTCTGGGATAATGCTGTTGATGTGAGCCATTACCAGCTTTTTAATGCACTTCATGGCTACAGATGTGAGTGCTACGGGTCGGTAGTCATTTAGGCAGGTTGCCTTAGTGTTCTTGGGCACAGGGACTATGGTGGTCTGCTTGAAACATGTTGGATTTTTTTTTTTAATGTCAGTGAAGACACCTGCCAGTTCGTCAGCACATGCCCGGAGCACACGTCCTGGTAATCCATCTGGCCCCGCAGCCTTGTGAATGTTGACCTGTTTAAAGGTCTTTCTCACGTCGGCTATGGAGAGCGTGATCACACAGTCATCCAGCTGAACAGCTGATGCTCTCATGAAATCCTCAGTGTTGCTTGCCTCGAAGCAAGCATAGAAGTGGTTTATCTCGTCTGGTAGGCTCGTGTCACTGGGCAGCTCGCGGGTGTGCTTCCCTTTTTTGCCTGTAATAGTTTGCAAGCCCTGCCACATAAGACGAGCGTTGGAGCCGGTGTAGTACGATTCAATCTTAGCCCTGTATTGACACTTTGCCTGTTTGATGGTTCGTCGGAGGGCATAGCAGGATTTCTTATATGCTTCCAGGTTAGAGTCCCGCACCTGGAAGCGGCAGCTCTACTCTTTACCTCAGTACGAATGTTGCCTGTAATCCATGGCTTCTGGTTGGGGTATGTACGTACAGTCACTGTGGACCACTTTTTTATAGACCGAGTCACTGGTGCTTCCTGCTTTAATTTTAGCTTGTAAGCAGGAATCAGGAGGATAGAATTGTGGTCAGATTTCCCAAATGGTGGGCGAGGGAGAGCTCTGTATGCGTCTCTGTGTATGCAGTACTGGTGATCTAGATTTTTTCCCCTCTGGTTGCCCATTTAACATGTTGATAGAAATGAGGTAGAACTGATTTAAGATTCCCTGCATAAAAGTCTCCGGCCAATATGAGCGCCGCCTCTGCGTGAACGGTCTCCTGTTTGCTTATTTCCTTATACAGCTGACTGAGTGCAGTCTTAGTGCCGGCATCTGTCTGTGGTGGTAAATAAACAGCCACGAAAGGTATAGCTGGAAACTCTCTAGGCAAATAGTGTGGTCTGCATTTTATCACAAGATACTCTATTTCAGGTGAGCAAAATCTAGAGACTTCCTTATATTTTGTGCACCAGCTGTTGTTTACAAATATGCACAGACTGCCCCCCCTCGTCTTTCCTGCCGGTGCAGCGTATATCCCGCTAGCTGAATATCCATGTCATCATTCAGCCACGATTCTGTGAAACACAAGATATTACCGTTTTTGATGTCCTTTTGGTAGGATATTCGTGATCATACCTCATCTAATTTATTGTCCAATGATTGCGAATCCTTACGAGGCACCCCGCTCTATGTCCTCTCTATGTCCTCTGTACCTGCATCTCTTCCTCTTGCAATTAACTGGGATGTTGCCTTGTCGGGTGTTCGGAAAATGTCCTGCTTGTTGAAGAAAAAATCTTTGTCTAATCGGAGGTGTGTGATCTGTCCTGATATCCAGAAGCTCTTTGTCTAATCCGAGGTGTGTGATCTGTCCTGATATCCAGAAGCTCTTTGTCTAATCTGAGGTGTGTGATCTGTCCTGATATCCAGAAGCTCTTTGTCTAATCCGAGGTGTGTGATCTGTCCTGATATCCAGAAGCTCTTTTTTTGCCGTAAGATACGGTGGCAGAAACATTATTTACAAAATAAGTTATAAATAACGCGAAAACCCCCCACATAATAGCACAAATTTGTTGGGTGCCCTTAAAACTGCTGCCATTCCTTCCGGCACCATTTTAAGGAATATTTCAAGAAATATCTCACGTAATGGAGGGCCTATCACCCCCAAAGCAAAGCATTGAATAATTGAACAACAAAAAAGGGGGGAATTGAAAGGGCCTCCTTCCACTCTACTCAGTCATGACCTGGCTTCCTCTGGCTGCTCTCTTTCTTTCTTACTTTCTTCGTTCTTTCTTTCTCTCTATCTCTCTCTCTCTCCCTCCCAGTCTCTCTCTCTCTCCCTCCCAGTCTCTCTCTCTTTCTCTCTCTCTCTCTCTCTCCCTCCCAGTCTCTCTCTCTCTCTCTCTCTCTCTCTCTCTCTCTCCCTCCCAGTCTCTCTCTCTTTCTCTCTCTCTCCCTCCCAGTCTCTCTCTCTCTCTCTCTCCCAGTCTCGCTTTCTCTCTCTCCCTCTCTCTCGCTTGCTCGTCTCACCTGCCCCCCCCCCCCCTCTCTCCCAATTAAATTAAATTTAAGGGCTTTATTGGCATGGGAAACATATGTTCACATAGCCAAAGCAAGTGAAATAGATAATAAACAAAAGTGAAATAAACAATAAAAATTAACACTAAACATTACACTCACAAAAGCTCCAAAATAATAAAGACATTACAAATGTGATATTATGTGCAAAAAGGTAAAGTACAAAAGGGAAAATAAATTAACATAAATATGGGTTGTATTTACCATGATGTTTGCTCTTCACTGGTTGCCCTTTTCTTGTGGCAACAGGTCACAAATCTTGCTGCTGTGATGGCACACTGTGGTATTTCACCCAATTGGATTTGTTTTTGAATTCTTTGTTGGTCTGTGTAATCTGAGGGAAATATGTGCCTCTAATATGATCATACATATTGGGGCGGCAGGTAGCCTAGTGGTTAGAGCGTTGGACTATTAACTGAAAGGTTGCTAGATCGAATTCCTGAGCTGAGGTAAAAGGTAAAAGTCTGTCGTTCTCCCCCTGAACAAGGCAGTTAACCTACAGTTCCTAGGCCGTCATTGAAAATAAGAATTTGTTCTTAACTGACTTGCCTAGTTAAATTAAGGTTAAAAATATATATATATTTGTTAGGAAGTGTAACTCATTTTACAGCTCATTTTGTGGGCAGTGTGTACATAGCCTGTATACTCTTGAGAGACAGGTCTGCCTACGGCAGCCTTTCTCAATAGCAAGGCTATGCTCACTGAGTCTGTACATAGTACAAGCTTTCTTTAAGTTTGGGTCAGTCACAATGGTCAGGTATTCTGCCACTGTGTACTCTCTGTTTAGGGCCAAATAGCATTCTAGTTTGCTCAGTTTTTTTGTTAACTCTTTCCAATGTGTCAAGTAATTATCTTTTTGTTTTCTCATGATTTGCTTGGGTCTAATTGTGTTGCTGTCCTGGGGCTCTGTGGGGTCTGTTTGTGTTTGTAAACAGAGCCCCAGGACCAGCTTGCTTAGGGGACTCTTCTCCAGGTTCATCACTCTGTAGGTGATGGCTTTGTTATGGAAGGTTTGGGAATCGCTTCCTTTACCAAACTAATTCTGCTCTGCATGCATTATTTGGTATTTTACATTGTACACAGAGGATATTTTAGCAGAATTCTGCATGCAGTCTCAATTTGGTGTTTGTCCCATTTTGTGAAGTCTTGGTTGGTGAGTGGACCCCAGACGTCACAACCATAAAGGGCAATGGGTTCTGTAACTGATTCAAGTATTTTTTTGCCAGATCCTAATTGGCATGTTGAATTTTATGTTCCTTTTGATGGCATAGAAGGCCCTTTTTTGGAACACCATTATATTTTGTCTTACTGAGATTGACTGTCAGGGCCCAGGTCTGGCAGAATCTTTGCAGAAGATCTAGGTGCTGCTGTAGGCCCTCCTTGGTTGGTGACAGAAGCACCAGATCATCAGCAAACAGCAGACATTTGACTGCGGATTCTATTAGGGTGAGGCCGGGTGCTGCAGACTTTTCTAGTGCCCGCACCAATTCGTTAATATATATGTTGAAGAGGGTGGGGCTTAAGCTGCATCCCTGTCTCACCCCACGACCCAGAAATTTGTGTGTTTTTTGCCAATTTTAACCGCACACTTGTTGTTTGTGTACATGGATTTTATAATGTCATATAATGTCATTATTTTATAATGCCACTTTCCATCAGTTTGTATAGCAGACCCTCATGCCAAATTGAGTCGAAGGCTTTTTTTTTTCTCTCTTTCTCTCTCTCTCTCTCTCTCTCTCTCTCTCTCGCTCTCTCCCCCCTCTCTCTCCCTCTCTCTCTCGCTCTCTCTCCCCCTCTTTCTCCCTCTCTCCCACTCCCTCCATCTCTCTCCTCTCTCTCTCTCTCTCTCTCTCTCTCTCTCGCTCTCTCCCCCTCTCTCTCTCTCTCTCTCTCTCTCTCTCTCTCTCTGCATGCTGGGAGTGATTGGTGCATGCTGGGAATTGTTTGAGTGAAGGAGTGCGTGTGTTGTGGAGAGTTAGATATTCACAATTTTCGTTCGGTTTTGCTATTTCTTGGTGGCATTTTTTTTGTTGATGCATGATTAACGTTATTATTTTTGTTGTGGTAGAATTATATCGTATCGTATCGAAATTACCCTGATTTTGGCGGGGATGGCAGCCCGAATGGGGATGCCGTCCCTGTCACTTCGGCATGGCTTTAGGTGTGTTACTGAAGCTGCTGTCACGGTGGAGGAGTTTCTGGTCGCCGTAGGAGAGAAGGTAGGCTATGAGAATATTGCTTATGCATCCCGGATGAATAAAGCTGTGGTGGTATTTCTTAAAGAAGAGTGTCTAGTTGATCGGATGGTTGAGCATGGTGTACTTCTTAAAGAAGAGTGTCTAGTTGATCGTATGGTTGAGCATGGGGTACTTCTTAAAGAAGAGTGTCTAGTTGATCGTATGGTTGAGCATGGGGTACTTCTTAAAGAAGAGTGTCTAGTTGATCGGATGGTTGAGCATGGTGTACTTCTTAAAGGAATGTTTATTCAAGTTACGCCGCTTTTTTCTCCGTCAACAAGCGTAACGATTTCAAATGTACCCCCGTTTATTCCTAATGAGCAATTGGAGTGCGAGTTATTGCGCTTTGGGAAGTTCGCCAGTTCAATTAAGGTTGTCCCGTTGGGTTGCAAACACCCGGCGTTGAAACAGGTAATGTCATTTCGGCGACAGGTGTTTATGTTTTTGGACTCAGCGGAGCAGACTTTAGAGTTATCGTTTAAAATCAAGTATGACAATAGATTGTATATTGCTTATGCTAGTACGGGTAGTCAACGGTGTTTTGAGTGTGGGGATGTTGGTCATAAGCGACATGCTTGCCCGAAAAGGGAGAAGGCAGAGGGAGGGGCACAGGTGGTCATCGTAACGCCTGGGCCCACTGATGTAGGGAGAGGTGAGCTGACAGCGGTAGAGCAGCCACAAGCACCTGTTGCTGAGGAACAAGTTATCCGTGTTGAGGGCACAGGGTTGCAACTTGTATTAGAAGGAAATGTTATGCTACAGAAAAGTATTGTTGTAGAAGGTAAGGATGTATCTGAAGACTGGTGAGCAGGTGCCCAGTATGAGTGCTGGAGGGGGTTCATGTGGAGCTAGGCTCCCAGGGAGTGGAGGAGATGCCCACTACGAGTGCTGGGGTTCATGTAGAGCTAGGCTCCCAGGTAGTGGAGGAGTTGCCCACTACGAGTAATGAGGTACAGGAGGGTTTTCATGTGGAGCTAGGCTCCCAGGTAGTGGAGGAGATGCCCACTACGAGTAATGAGGTACAGGAGGGTTTTCATGTGGAGCTAAGCTCCCAGGTAGTGGAGGAGATGCCCACTCCGAGTGCTGGGGTTCATGTGGAGCTAGACAAAGGTGGTGGGAAACGTGTTCAGGTTAAGAGAAGAAAAAAAAATAATGATGATGATCATGCTTCATAGGGTGTCTTTTTTCTCGTTGGTTTCTCTGTGGTTTCTTCTGCTTTTCTTTTCTCTTTTCTATATGGAGGTACTAAGGGTAGGTTCTCTCAATATGAATGGGGGAAGGGACAGGAATAAGAGGGCTTGGGTATTAGAAGTAATAAAACAGAAAAGGCTTAATGTAGTTTTCCTACAGGAGACACATAGCGATGAGGAAAATGAGGTTGACTGGGGTATGTGGTGGGAGGGGCAGCATGTACTCAGTCATGGTACTAATTTCAGTGCTGGGGTGGCAATATTGTTTTCCTCAGGCTTAGGGGTGACTGTGGTATCTACAACAGAGATTGTCAAGGGTCGGGTTTTATTGGTCAAGGTGGATGTTATGGGGTTTTTGTTCGTTTTTTTGAATGTTTATGCTCCTAATGAGGGTACAGAGCGTATTGCTGTATTTGATCAACTAAAGGAAACGTTAAGACAGTGTGACCAAGAGGGGTGTATGGTTTTAGGGGGTGACTGGAACTGTACAGTGGATTTTACTGTTGATCGCACCGCTGAAGAACCTCACCTGCGGTCAGCCACTTGCCTGTCTGGCCTATTAACTGAGTTTGAGCTTTCTGATGTGTGGAGAGTAAGGAATGCCAAAGTTAGGCAGTACACATGGTTAAAAATTAATGAAGGTCGTGTCAGTGCAGCACGGTTAGACAGGTTGTATGTATCTGAGCAATACTGTAGTAGGGTTGGAAAGTGTGCCATTACTCCTGTGGGTTTCTCTGATCATCATATGGTTACTGTTGATATTCACTTGTCCTGTCCACGAAGGTCATCACCTTACTGGTATTTTAATGTTAAATTGTTACATGATGTCATGTTTTGTGACAGGTTTTTGTTGTTTTGGGAAAAATGGAGGGGTATAAAAGGGAATTTTGAGTCCTTGAGACAATGGTGGGAGGTTGGGAAGGCCCAAATACGAGTTTTTTGTCAACAGTATACTGCTCTGTCTCAAACTGAATTTAAAGAGACTATCAAGGCCCTTGAACAGGACATCAAATCTATTGAATTGAAGCTGCTCACTCAGAATGACCCTGGACTAGTAATGAACTTACAGGACAAGAGACATGAACTGAGGTCGTTTCTGCATGAAAGAGTGAAGGGTGCCTTGATTAGGTCTCGTTTCGCTTCCCTCAAGGATATGGATGCTCCTAGTGCTTTAAAAAAAAAACTAGGACAGTCGACATTTCAACGTAAACAGATGGTCTGCCTTCGTCTCCCTGATGGGAAGGTGACCACAAATTATATTGAAATGCGTCAACATGCCGTGGATTTCTACTCGTCCCTTTATAAGGCGGAGGATTGTGACTCTATGTGTACTGAACAGTTGTTACATGGTCTTCCTAAATTGGGACCTGAGCAGAGAGTCGTATTGGACGCTGACATTACACTGCAGGAGCTGTCCACAGCAGTTATGCAGCTCTCAACAGGCCGAGCCCCTGTCATCGATGGTTTACCATCTGAGTTTTATAAGCACTTTTGGGGGTCTGTTGGGGAGGATTTTTAGGAAGTGTTGTGTGAATCTTTTCATGAGGGTTCTCTTCCTGTATCCTGTCAACGGCAGTGCTTTTACTGTTGCCAAAAAAGGGGGATTTGGCTCTCATAAAAAATTGGAGACCTGTTGCTTTACTGTGCGCAGAATATAAAATTGTTTCTAAATGTCTCTCAAACAGGTTGAAAGAGTATCTGGGAGTGTTGATCCACAAGGACCAGTCCTACTGTGTACCTGATCGCTCTATTGTTGACAACTTGTTTCTGATAAGAGATGTTTTAGACATTTGTAAACTGTCTGATGTTAATGTGGGTTTACTTTCGTTGGATCAGGAGAAGGCTTTTGATCGTGTGGACCATCAGTACTTGTTGAAAACAATGAAAGCCTTTGGGTTTGGGGATGTTTTTCTGTCTTGGGTGAATTTACTGTATGCTGGAGCCTCGTGTATGGTGAAGGTGGGTGGTGGTTTAAGTTGCCCCATCCCTGTCGAAAGGGGCATCAGGCAGGGATGCCCAATTTCAGGGCAGTTATATAGTCTGGCGATTGAACCAATGCTTTGTTTTTTAAGAGCGAAGCTTACTGGTTTCTTTGTGCCAGGTGTAATGAAGGGTCCCACGATAGCACTGTCTGCGTATGCAGATGACGTGATAGTTTTTATTACAGGGGGTGAGGATGTTAAGGTTCTCTCAAACACTTTAAAGGTGTATGAGGGGGCCTCCTCAGCTAGAGTCAATTGGGGAAAGAGTGAAGCGCTGTGGGCAGGTCAGCTTCAGATGGGGTCCACTCCACGGTTACCAGGGGGGCTTCAGTGGGGCAGAGATGAAATGAAGACTTTGGGGGTTTTTCTAGGCTCCGATGTCTTTCAAAAAAAGAACTGGGAGGGTGTAGTGGAGAAAGTGTGTGCCAGACTGTCAAGGTGGAAATGGGTGTTGCCCCAGCTGTCTTATAGGGGACGGGTCCTGGTAGCTAATAATCTTGCTGCTTCTACCCTGTGGCACAGACTAATGATTTTACAGCCACCAAAGGGTCTGATACATGAGCTTCAGAGGACCCTTGTCAATTTCTTCTGGTCTGGGCAACACTGGATTAAAGCTGCAGCCCTGTACCTGCCACTGCACGAGGGTGGGCAAGGGCTGGTGGACATTTCCTCTAGGATCACGGCTTTCAGGCTCCAAGCAGCCCAGAGATTGTTGTACAGAGACTGTTCTAGCTGGGTCGAAACAGCCTACATATTGATGAGGAGAGCGGGCTGTTTGGGCTTAGACAAGCATCTTTTCCTCTTAAAGCTGGAGGGGGGTGATTTGACTGGCCTGACTCCATTTTATGAGTCTGTTATGCAGGCTTGGAGAGTCTTTGCCAAGTCCCGTAAGGCCGGCGCGCCACCAGGGATGTGGCTTTTTGAAGAGCCTCTTTTTCACAACACTGCCATCCAGTCCCGTGTTCTGGGTTCAGCTAGCCTACGTTCATGCCTGTTAGGCGTGTGGTGTACCAAGCTGGGTCATCTGATGCAGAGCAGGAGCAGATTGGAGGAGCTGGGAGAAAGAGCGGGGATCCGATCATCTCGCCTACTGAGGAAGGTCGTCGATGAGGTCTGCGATTCCTTGCCAGTGCTTCATCTGCAGTATGTGACTGACACTTCCAATTCTGATCGGTGGAAGGAGGGTCTGGATTATGTGTTCCCTGCACTGATTGTTAGTGCTGCGATGGGGGCATTTGAAGAGGACGTGGGGACGCTGCTTTCCTTCGATACCCCGGAGCTGGGGGAGTTCAAGGAGGTGGGAAAGAAGGCCATGTACAGAATATGTGTAAAGGTGTCCCATGCCTCTTCCCTGGAAGGGGTAAAATCGACGAGGTGGGCGGATGTGCTTGGTCCAGGTGCCTCTCCAAAAGGCTGTTGGCGATCATTATATAAACTGCCTATTGATAAGAGGACAGCTGACCTCCAATGGAGGATAATACATGGAGCTATAGCCACTAATATGCATCTGGTACACCTGGATCCTACTGTTGGGGAGGGGTGTCCATTCTGTGCTGAGTCTGAATCTCTGGCACATCTGTTTTTACTGTGTCCCAGGTTGGTTGGGATGGTTGAACTGATCACTGATTGGTTCTCAACGTTGGGAGAGGTTTTCTCTTCCCAACTGTATATATTTGGGCCAAAGTAGAGGTTCAGTCAAAAGGGTGTAGTTGTGTTGCTTAATTTTGTGTTAGGGGCAGCAAAATTAGCGATAAGGAAGACCCGAAAGAACAGCATTCGGGGACAGAGGTCTGTGGATGTGGTGGGAATGCTGGAGGGAATGTTGGCAGCGAGACTAAGGGTTGAGTTTGCCTATTACAAACTTGTCAACAATATCGATCTGTTTTTGAGTATATGGGGTATTCAGAGGCTGTTGTGTTTAGTTACTGTGGAGGAAGAATTGGAGTTGTGTTTTTAATTGATGTGTAACTGTGGTTTTGTATGAGTATTTATTGTGTGGTGGGCCCCCAGACCCAATAAAGAGTATTTAAAACTCAAACTCTCTCTCTCTCTCTCTCCTCTCTCACACTCTCTCTCTCTCTCTCTCTCTCTCTCTCTCTCTCTCTCTCTCTCTCTCCTCTCTCTCACTCTCCCTTTCTCTTTGGGTTAGGTTGAGTTGGGTTAGGTTAAGTTAGGTTGAGTTGAGTTGAGTTAGGTTGAGTTGCGTTAGGTTGATAAAAACACATTTCTCTTGTAACAGAGAGTAACAGAGAGTACAGAGAGTATTCAGGCATTGATTGGTGACATAGTGCAGCTGCACACACACGCTTTCTGATCTAACCTCATCACATACTGCCTGTATCCGCTACGGATCCGCAGTCAAACGACCACCCCTCATCACTGTCAAACGCTCCCTAAAACACTTCTGTGATCAGGCCTTTCTAATCGACCTGTCCCGGGTATCCTGGAAGGACATTGACCTCATCCCGTCAGTTGAGGATGCCTGGTCATTCTTTAAAAGTAACTTCCTCACCATTTTAGATAAGCATGCTCCGTTCAAAAAATGCAGAACTAAGAACAGATTTAGCCCTTGGTTCACTCCAGACCTGACTGCCCTCGACCAGCACAAAAATATCCTGTGGTGGACTGCAATAGCATCGAATAGTCCCCGCGATATGCAACTGTTCAGGGAAGTCAGGAACCAATACATGCAGTCAGTCAGGAAAGCAAAGGCCAGCTTCTTCAGGCAGAAATTTGCTTCCTGTAGCTCTAACTCCAAAAAGTTCTGGGACACTGAAGTCCATGGAGAATAAGAGCACCTCCTCCCAGCTGCCCACTGCACTGAGGCTAGGTAACACGGTCACCACCGATAAATCCATGATTATCGAAAACTTCAACAAGCATTTCTCAACGGCTGGCCATGCCTTCCTCCTGGCTACTCCAACCTCGGCCAACAGCTCCGCCCCCCCCCCGCAGCTACTCGCCCAAGCCTCTCCAGGTTCTCCTTTACCCATATCCAGATAGCAGATGTTCTGAAAGAGCTTCAAAACCTGGACCCGTACAAATCAGCTAGGCTTGACAATCTGGACCCTCTATTTCTGAAACTATCCGCCGCCATTGTCACAACCCCTATTACCAGCCTGTTCAACCTCTCTTTCATATCGTCTGAGATCCCCAAGGATTGGAAAGCTGCCGCAGTCATCCCCCTCTTCAAAGGGGGAGACACCCTGGACCCAAACTGTTACAGACCTATATCCATCCTGCCCTGCCTATCTAAGGTCTTCGAAAGCCAAGTCAACAAACAAGTCACTGACCATCTCGGATCCCACCGTACCTTCTCCGCTGTGCAATCTGGTTTCCGAGCCGGTCACGGGTGCACCTCAGCCATGCTCAAGGTACTAAACAATATCATAACCGCCATCGAGAAAAGACAGTACTGTGCAGCCGTCTTCATTGACCTTGCCAAGGCTT
The DNA here is from genome assembly GCF_002021735.2 of Oncorhynchus kisutch. Taxonomy (NCBI): domain Eukaryota; kingdom Metazoa; phylum Chordata; class Actinopteri; order Salmoniformes; family Salmonidae; genus Oncorhynchus; species Oncorhynchus kisutch. Next base: position 18,516,505 of record NC_034188.2, on the reverse strand, counting down.
TCGACTCTGTCAATCACCATATTCTTATCGGCAGACTCAGTAGCCTCGGTTTTTCTGATGACTGCCTTGCCTGGTTCACCAACTACTTTGCAGACAGAGTTCAGTGTGTCAAATCGGAGGGCATGCTGTCCGGTCCTCTGGCAGTCTCTATGGGGGTGCCACAGGGTTCAATTCTCGGGCCGACTCTTTTCTCTGTATATATCAATGATGTTGCTCTTGCTGCGGGCGATTCCCTGATCCACCTCTACGCAGACGACACCATTCTGTATACTTCCAGCCCGTCCTTGGACACTGTGCTATCTAACCTCCAAACGAGCTTCAATGCCATACAACACTCCTTCCGTGGCCTCCAATTGCTCTTAAACGCTAGTAAAACCAAATGCATGCTTTTCAACCGTTCGCTGCCTGCACCCGCACGCCCGACTAGCATCACCACCATGGATGGTTCCGACCTAGAATATGTGGACATCTATAAGTACCTAGGTGTCTGGCTAGACTGTAAATTCTCCTTCCAGACTCATATCAAACATCTCCAATCTAAAATCAAATCTAGAGTTGGCTTTCTATTCCGCAACAAAGCCTCCTTCACTCACGCCGCCAAACTTACCCTAGTAAAACTGACTATCCTACCGATCCTCGGCGATGTAATCTACAAAATAGCTTCCAACACTCTACTCAGCAAACTGGATGCAGTTTATCACAGTGCCATCCGTTTTGTTACTAAAGCACCTTATACCACCCACCACTGCGACCTGTATGCTCTAGTCGGCTGGCCCTCGCTACATATTCGTCGCCAGACCCACTGGCTCCAGGTCATCTACAAGTCCATGCTAGGTAAAGCTCCGCCTTATCTCAGTTCACTGGTCTCGATGGCAACACCCACCCGTAGCACGCGCTCCAGCAGGTGTATCTCACTGATCATCCCTAAAGCCAACACCTCATTTGGCCACCTTTCAGAAAAGTAAATAAATAGCAGATGTTTGAAGTTGGTGAGGGAGATAAAAGTCTCCAATTGCGATTTTTGCAATTCGTTCCAGTCACAGGCAGCAGAGAACTGGAACGAATTGCAAAAATCGCAATTGGAGACTTTTATCTCCCTCACCAACTTCAAACATCTGCTATTTATTTACTTTTCTGCTCTTTTGCACACCAATATCTCTACCTGTACATGACCATCTAATCATTTATCACTCCAGTGTTAATCTGCAAAATTGTAATTATTCGCCTACCTCCTCATGCCTTTTGCACACAATGTATATAGACTCTCTTTTTTTCTACTGTGTTATTGACTTGTTTGTTTACTCCATGTGTAACTCTGTGTTGTTGTCTGTTCACACTGATATGCTTTATCTTGGCCAGGTCGCAGTTGCAAATGAGAACTTGTTCTCAACTAGCCTACCTGGTTAAATAAAGGTGTTCTCAACTAGCCTACCTGGTTAAATAAAGGTGTTCTCAACTAGCCTACCTGGTTAAATAAAGGTGTTCTCAACTAGCCTACCTGGTTAAATAAAGGTGTTCTCAACTAGCCTACCTGGTTAAATAAAGGTGTTCTCAACTAGCCTACCTGGTTAAATAAAGGTGAAATAAAAATAAATAAAAAACATGCTTCCCATTGTGCTAGCGTGTGGCTCAGTGAGTTGGTCAAGGAGACATGTCTGGTTGAACCACACAGACACTTCACACTGCCCAGGGCTTCAGTTTTTCCCTATTAATTTACACAACACTATGGGCTGCATTCCAAATGGCACCCTATTCCCTATATAGTGCCCTGGTCAAAAGTAGTGAACTATAAAGAAAATAGGGTGCCATTTGCTACGCAGACTGCAGATCATATTGGGGCCCTAGTAAGGTTTTGTTAGACAAACACACTGTCTGATGTGTGTTATTAGAGCAGTGTGTGGTAGTAATTAGTCTATTGGGCTTTGGTTAATAGAAGATAGATAGAAACTCTCTCTCTCTCTCCTTCCTTCCTTCCTTCCTTCCTTCCTTCCTTCCTTCCTTCCTTCCTTCCAGTCTCTCTCTCTTCCTTCCTTACAGTCTCCCTTCCTTCCTTCCTTCCTTCCTTCCTTCCTTCCTTCCTTCCTTCCTTCCTTCCTTCCTTCCTTCCTTCCTTCCTTCCTTCCTTCCTTCCTTCCTTCCTTCCTTCCTTCCTTTCATCCTTCCTTCTGTCTCTCTCTCTTCCTTCCTTACAGTCTCCCTTCCTTCCTTCCTTCCTTCCTTCCTTCCTTCCTTCCTTCCTTCCTTCCTTCCTTCCTTCCTTCCTTCTGTCTCTCTCTCTAATCCTTCCTTCTTTACAGTCTCTCTCTCTCTCTCTCTCTCTCTCTCTAATCCTTCCTTCCTTACAGTCCCTCTCTCTTCCTTCCTTCCTTAGTCTCTCTTTCTCTCTCTCTCCCTCTCTCTCTTCCTTCCTTCCTTACAGTCTCATCCTTCCTTACAGTCCGTCCGTCCGTCCCTTCCTTCCTTCCTTCCTTCCTTCCTTCCTTCCTTCCTTCCTTCCTTCCTTCCTTCCTTCCTTCCTTCCTTCCTTCCTTCCTTCCTTCCTTCCTTACAGTCCGTCCCTTCCTTCCTTCCTTCCTTCCTTACAGTCGCTCTCTCTCTTCCTTCCGTCCTTCCTTACACTTTCTGTCTTCCTTCCTTCCTTAAAGTCTCTCTCTGGGTTAGTGAGCTGAGCTGAGTTAGGTTAGTGAGCTGAGCTGAGTTGGGTTAGTGAGCGGAGCTGGGTTAGTGAGCTGAGCTGGGTTAGTGAGCTGAGCTGGGTTAGTGAGCTGAGCTGGGTTAGTGAGCTGAGCTGAGCTGGGTTAGTAAGCTGAGATGGGTTAGTGAGCTGCTTCCCTCTCCGTCTCCTGTAGAGCCGTATACCGTCTCTCTGCTTCCCTCTCCGTCTCCTGTAGAGCCGTATACCGTCACTCTGCTTCCTTCTCCGTCTCCTGTAGAGCCGTATACCGTCACTCTGCTTCCCTCTCCGTCTCCTGTAGAGCCGTATACCGTCACTCTGCTTCCCTCTCCGTCTCCTGTAGAGCCGTATACCGTCACTCTGCTTCCTTCTCCGTCTCCTGTAGAGCCGTATACCGTCACTCTGCTTCCCTCTCCGTCTCCTGTAGAGCCGTATACCGTCACTCTGCTTCCTTCTCCGTCTCCTGTAGAGCCGTATACCGTCACTCTGCTTCCTTCTCCGTCTCCTGTAGAGCCGTATACCGTCACTCTGCTTCCTTCTCCGTCTCCTGTAGAGCCGTATACCGTCACTCTGCTTCCCTCTCCGTCTCCTGTAGAGCCGTATACCGTCACTCTGCTTCCCTCTCCGTCTCCTGTAGAGCCGTATACCGTCACTCTGCTTCCTTCTCCGTCTCCTGTAGAGCCGTATACCGTCACTCTGCTTCCTTCTCCGTCTCCTGTAGAGCCGTATACCATCACTCTGCTTCCCTCTCCGTCTCCTGTAGAGCCGTATACCGTCACTCTGCTTCCCTCTCCGTCTCCTGTAGAGCCGTATACCGTCACTCTGCTTCCCTCTCCGTCTCCTGTAGAGCCGTATACCGTCACTCTGCTTCCTTCTCCGTCTCCTGTAGAGCCGTATACCGTCACTCTGCTTCCTTCTCCGTCTCCTGTAGAGCCGTATACCGTCACTCTGCTTCCCTCTCCGTCTCCTGTAGAGCCGTATACCGTCACTCTGCTTCCCTCTCCGTCTCCTGTAGAGCCGTATACCGTCACTCTGCTTCCCTCTCCGTCTCCTGTAGAGCCGTATACCGTCACTCTGCTTCCCTCTCCGTCTCCTGTAGAGCCGTATACCGTCACTCTGCTTCCTTCTCCGTCTCCTGTAGAGCCGTATACCGTCACTCTGCTTCCCTCTCCGTCTCCTGTAGAGCCGTATACCGTCACTCTGCTTCCTTCTCCGTCTCCTGTAGAGCCGTATACCGTCACTCTGCTTCCTTCTCCGTCTCCTGTAGAGCCGTATACCGTCACTCTGCTTCCTTCTCCGTCTCCTGTAGAGCCGTATACCGTCACTCTGCTTCCCTCTCCGTCTCCTGTAGAGCCGTATACCGTCACTCTGCTTCCCTCTCCGTCTCCTGTAGAGCCGTATACCGTCACTCTGCTTCCTTCTCCGTCTCCTGTAGAGCCGTATACCGTCACTCTGCTTCCTTCTCCGTCTCCTGTAGAGCCGTATACCGTCACTCTGCTTCCCTCTCCGTCTCCTGTAGAGCCGTATACCGTCACTCTGCTTCCCTCTCCGTCTCCTGTAGAGCCGTATACCGTCACTCTGCTTCCCTCTCCGTCTCCTGTAGAGCCGTATACCGTCACTCTGCTTCCTTCTCCGTCTCCTGTAGAGCCGTATACCGTCACTCTGCTTCCTTCTCCGTCTCCTGTAGAGCCGTATACCATCACTCTGCTTCCCTCTCCGTCTCCTGTAGAGCCGTATACCGTCACTCTGCTTCCTTCTCCGTCTCCTGTAGAGCCGTATACCGTCACTCTGCTTCCCTCTCCGTCTCCTGTAGAGCCGTATACCGTCACTCTGCTTCCTTCTCCGTCTCCTGTAGAGCCGTATACCGTCACTCTGCTTCCCTCTCCGTCTCCTGTAGAGCCGCATACCGTCACTCTGCTTCCCTCTCGGTCTCCTGTAGAGCCGTATACCGTCACTCTGCTTCCCTCTCCGTCTCCTGTAGAGCCGTATACCGTCACTCTGCTTCCTTCTCCGTCTCCTGTAGAGCCGTATACCGTCAATCTGCTTCCCTCTCCGTCTCCTGTAGAGCCGTATTTTTTTTATTTTATTTTTTATTTCACCTTTATTTAACCAGGTAGGCTAGTTGAGAACAAGTTCTCATTTGCAACTGCGACCTGGCCAAGATAAAGCATAGCAGTGTGAGCATACAACAAAGAGTTACACATGGAGTAAACAATTAACAAGTCAATAACACAGTAGAAAACGAAGGGGGGGTCTATATACAATGTGTGCAAAAGGCATGAGGAGGTAGGCAAATAATTACAATTTTGCAGATTAACACTGGAGTGATAAAAGATCAGATGGTCATGTACAGGTAGAGATATTGGTGTGCAGAAGAGCAGAAAAGTAAATAAATAGAAACAGTACGGGGATGAGGTAGGTGAAAAGGGTGGGCTATTTACCAATAGACTATGTACAGCTGCAGCGATCGGTTAGCTGCTCAGATAGCTGATGTTTGAAGTTGGTGAGGGAGATAAAAGTCTCCAACTTCAGCGATTTTTGCAATTCGTTCCAGTCACAGGCAGCAGAGTACTGGAACGAAAGGCGGCCAAATGAGGTGTTGGCTTTAGGGATGATCAGTGAGATACACCTGCTGGAGCGCGTGCTACGGATGGGTGTTGCCATCGTGACCAGTGAGCTGAGATAAGGCGGAGCTTTACCTAGCATAGACTTGTAGATGACCTGGAGCCAGTGGGTCTGGCGACGAATATGTAGCGAGGGCCAGCCGACTAGAGCATACAAGTCGCAGTGGTGGGTAGTATAAGGTGCTTTAGTGACAAAACGGATGGCACTGTGATAGACTGCATCCAGTTTGCTGAGTAGAGTGTTGGAAGCCATTTTGTAGATGACATCGCCGAAGTCGAGGATCGGTAGGATAGTCAGTTTACTAGGGTAAGCTTGGCGGCTTGAGTGAAGGAGGCTTTGTTGCGGAATAGAAAGCCGACTCTTGATTTGATTTTCGATTGGAGATGTTTGATATGAGTCTGGAAGGAGAGTTTGCAGTCTAGCCAGACACCTAGGTACTTATAGACGTCCACATATTCTAGGTCGGAACCATCCAGGGTGGTGATGCTAGTCGGGCATGCAGGTGCAGGCAGCGACCGGTTGAAAAGCATGCATTTGGTCTTACCGTCACTCTGCTTCCTTCTCCGTCTCCTGTAGAGCCGTATACCGTCACTCTGCTTCCTTCTCCGTCTCCTGTAGAGCCGTATACCGTCACTCTGCTTCCGTCTCAGTCTCCTGTAGAGCTGTATACCGTCACTCTGCTTCCTTCTCCGTCTCCTGTAGAGCCGTATACCGTCACTCTGCTTCCTTCTCCGTCTCCTGTAGAGCCGTATACCGTCACTCTGCTTCCTTCTCCGTCTCCTGTAGAGCCGTATACCGTCACTCTGCTTCCTTCTCCGTCTCCTGTAGAGCCGTATACCGTCACTCTGCTTCCTTCTCCGTCTCCTGTAGAGCCGTATACCGTCACTCTGCTTCCTTCTCCGTCTCCTGTAGAGCCGTATACCGTCACTCTGCTTCCTTCTCCGTCTCCTGTAGAGCCGTATACCGTCACTCTGCTTCCTTCTCCGTCTCCTGTAGAGCCGTATACCGTCACTCTGCTTCCCTCTCCGTCTCCTGTAGAGCCGTATACCGTCACTCTGCTTCCCTCTCCGTCTCCTGTAGAGCCGTATACCGTCACTCTGCTTCCTTCTCCGTCTCCTGTAGAGCCGTATACCGTCACTCTGCTTCCTTCTCCGTCTCCTGTAGAGCCGCATACCGTCACTCTGCTTCCCTCTCGGTCTCCTGTAGAGCCGTATACCGTCACTCTGCTTCCCTCTCCGTCTCCTGTAGAGCCGTATACCGTCACTCTGCTTCCTTCTCCGTCTCCTGTAGAGCCGTATACCGTCACTCTGCTTCCCTCTCCGTCTCCTGTAGAGCCGTATACCGTCACTCTGCTTCCCTCTCCGTCTCCTGTAGAGCCGTATACCGTCACTCTGCTTCCCTCTCTGTCTCCTGTAGAGCCGTATACCGTCACTCTGCTTCCCTCTCCGTCTCCTGTAGAGCCGTATACCGTCACTCTGCTTCCTTCTCCGTCTCCTGTAGAGCAGTATACCGTCACTCTGCTTCCTTCTCCGTCTCCTGTAGAGCAGTATACCGTCACTCTGCTTCCTTCTCCGTCTCCTGTAGAGCCGTATACCGTCACTCCTGCTTCCCTCTCCGTCTCCTGTAGAGCCGTATACCGTCACTCTGCTTCCCTCTCCGTCTCCTGTAGAGCCGTATACCGTCACTCTGCTTCCTTCTCCGTCTCCTGTAGAGCCGTATACCGTCACTCTGCTTCCTTCTCCGTCTCCTGTAGAGCCGTATACCGTCACTCTGCTTCCGTCTCAGTCTCCTGTAGAGCTGTATACCGTCACTCTGCTTCCTTCTCCGTCTCCTGTAGAGCCGTATACCGTCACTCTGCTTCCTTCTCCGTCTCCTGTAGAGCCGTATACCGTCACTCTGCTTCCTTCTCCGTCTCCTGTAGAGCCGTATACCGTCACTCTGCTTCCTTCTCCGTCTCCTGTAGAGCCGTATACCGTCACTCTGCTTCCTTCTCCGTCTCTGTAGAGCCGTATACCGTCACTCTGCTTCCTTCTCCGTCTCCTGTAGAGCCGTATACCGTCACTCTGCTTCCTTCTCCGTCTCCTGTAGAGCCGTATACCGTCACTCTGCTTCCTTCTCCGTCTCCTGTAGAGCCGTATACCGTCACTCTGCTTCCCTCTCCGTCTCCTGTAGAGCCGTATACCGTCACTCTGCTTCCCTCTCCGTCTCCTGTAGAGCCGTATACCGTCACTCTGCTTCCTTCTCCGTCTCCTGTAGAGCCGCATACCGTCACTCTGCTTCCCTCTCGGTCTCCTGTAGAGCCGTATACCGTCACTCTGCTTCCCTCTCCGTCTCCTGTAGAGCCGTATACCGTCACTCTGCTTCCTTCTCCGTCTCCTGTAGAGCCGTATACCGTCACTCTGCTTCCCTCTCCGTCTCCTGTAGAGCCGTATACCGTCACTCTGCTTCCCTCTCCGTCTCCTGTAGAGCCGTATACCGTCACTCTGCTTCCCTCTCTGTCTCCTGTAGAGCCGTATACCGTCACTCTGCTTCCCTCTCCGTCTCCTGTAGAGCCGTATACCGTCACTCTGCTTCCTTCTCCGTCTCCTGTAGAGCCGTATACCGTCACTCTGCTTCCTTCTCCGTCTCCTGTAGAGCCGTATACCGTCACTCTGCTTCCTTCTCCGTCTCCTGTAGAGCCGTATACCGTCACTCTGCTTCCTTCTCCGTCTCCTGTAGAGCCGTATACCGTCACTCTGCTTCCTTCTCCGTCTCCTGTAGAGCCGTATACCGTCACTCTGCTTCCTTCTCCGTCTCCTGTAGAGCCGTATACCGTCACTCTGCTTCCTTCTCCGTCTCCTGTAGAGCCGTATACCGTCACTCTGCTTCCCTCTCCGTCTCCTGTAGAGCCGTATACCGTCACTCTGCTTCCCTCTCCGTCTCCTGTAGAGCCGTATACCGTCACTCTGCTTCCTTCTCCGTCTCCTGTAGAGCCGCATACCGTCACTCTGCTTCCCTCTCGGTCTCCTGTAGAGCCGTATACCGTCACTCTGCTTCCCTCTCCGTCTCCTGTAGAGCCGTATACCGTCACTCTGCTTCCTTCTCCGTCTCCTGTAGAGCCGTATACCGTCACTCTGCTTCCCTCTCCGTCTCCTGTAGAGCCGTATACCGTCACTCTGCTTCCCTCTCCGTCTCCTGTAGAGCCGTATACCGTCACTCTGCTTCCCTCTCTGTCTCCTGTAGAGCGTATACCGTCACTCTGCTTCCCTCTCCGTCTCCTGTAGAGCCGTATACCGTCACTCTGCTTCCTTCTCCGTCTCCTGTAGAGCAGTATACCGTCACTCTGCTTCCTTCTCCGTCTCCTGTAGAGCAGTATACCCGTCACTCTGCTTCCTTCTCCGTCTCCTGTAGAGCCGTATACCGTCACTCTGCTTCCCTCTCCGTCTCCTGTAGAGCCGTATACAGTCACTCTGCTTCCCTCCTCCCGTTCCTGTAGAGCCGTATACCGTCACTCTGCTTCCTTCTCCCGTCTCCTGTAGAGCCAGTATACAGTCACTCTGCTGTCCTTCTCCGTCTCCGTAGAGCCGAATACCGTCACTCTGCTTCCTTCTCCGTCTCCTGTAGAGCCGTATACCGTCACTCTGGCTTCCCTCTCCGTCTCCTGTAGAGCCGTATACCGTCCTCTGCTTCCTTCTCCGTCTCATGTAGAGCCGTATACCGTCAATCTGCTTCCCTCTCCGTCTCCTGTAGAGCCGTATACCGTCACTCTGCTTCCTTCTCCGTCTCCTGTAGAGCCGTATACCGTCACTCTGCTTCCTTCTCCGTCTCCTGTAGAGCCGTATACCGTCACTCTGCTTCCGTCTCAGTCTCCTGTAGAGCTGTATACCGTCACTCTGCTTCCTTCTCCGTCTCCTGTAGAGCCGTATACCGTCACTCTGCTTCCTTCTCCGTCTCCTGTAGAGCCGTATACCGTCACTCTGCTTCCTTCTCCGTCTCCTGTAGAGCCGTATACCGTCACTCTGCTTCCTTCTCCGTCTCCTGTAGAGCCGTATACCGTCACTCTGCTTCCTTCTCCGTCTCCTGTAGAGCCGTATACCGTCACTCTGCTTCCTTCTCCGTCTCCTGTAGAGCCGTATACCGTCACTCTGCTTCCTTCTCCGTCTCCTGTAGAGCCGTATACCGTCACTCTGCTTCCTTCTCCGTCTCCTGTAGAGCCGTATACCGTCACTCTGCTTCCCTCTCCGTCTCCTGTAGAGCCGTATACCGTCACTCTGCTTCCCTCTCCGTCTCCTGTAGAGCCGTATACCGTCACTCTGCTTCCTCTCCGTCTCCTGTAGAGCCGTATACCGTCACTCTGCTTCCCTCTCCGTCTCTGTAGAGCCGTATACCGTCACTCTGCTTCCTTCTCCGTCTCCTGTAGAGCAGTATACCGTCACTCTGCTTCCCTTCTCCGTCTCCTGTAGAGCAGTATACCGTCACTCTGCTTCCTTCTCCGTCTCCTGTAGAGCCGTATACCGTCACTCTGCTTCCTCTCTCCGTCTCCTGTAGAGCGTATAACCGTCACTCTGCTTCCCTCTTCCGTCTCCTGTAGAGCCGTATACCGTCACTCTGCTTTCCTTCTCCGTCTCCTGTAGAGCCGTATACCGTCACTCTGCTCCTTCTCCGTCTCCTGTAGAGCCGTATACCGTCACTTCTGCTTCCGTCTCAGTCTCCTGTAGAGCGTATAACCGTCACTCTGCTTCCTTCTCCGTCTCCTGTAGAGCCGTATACCGTCACTCTGCTTCCTTCTCCGTCTCCTGTAGAGCCGTATACCGTCACTCTGCTTCCTTCTCCGTCTCCTGTAGAGCCGTATACCGTCACTCTGCTTCCTTCTCCGTCTCCTGTAGAGCCGTATACGTCACTCTGCTTCCTTCTCCGTCTCCTGTAGAGCCGTATACCGTCACTCTGCTTCCTTCCTCCGTCTCCTGTAGAGCCGTATACCGTCACTCTGCTTCGCTTCTCCGTCTCCTGTAGAGCCGTATACCGTCACTCTGCTTCCTTCTCCGTCTCCTGTAGAGGCCGTATACCGTCACTCTGCTTCCTCTTCCGTCTCCTGTAGAGCCGTATACCGTCACTCTGCTTCCCTCTCCGTCTCCTGTAGAGCCGTATACCGTCACTCTGCTTCCTCTCCGTCTCCTGTAGAGCCGTATACCGTCACTCTGCTTCCTTCTCCGTCTCCTGTAGAGCCGCATACCGTCACTCTGCTTCCCTCTCGTCTCCTGTAGAGCCGTATACCGTCACTCTGCTTCCCTCTCCGTCTCCTGTAGAGCCGTATACCGTCACTCTGCTTCCTTCTCCGTCTCCTGTAGAGCCGTATACCGTCACTCCTGCTTCCCTCTCCGTCTCCTGTAGAGCCGTATACCGTCACTCTGCTTCCCTCTCCGTCTCCTGTAGAGCCGTATACCGTCACTCTGCTTCCCTCTCTGTCTCCTGTAGAGCCGTATACCGTCACTCTGCTTCCTCTCCGTCTCCTGTAGAGCCGTATACCGTCACTCTGCTTCCTTCTCCGTCTCCTGTAGAGCAGTATACCGTCACTCTGCTTCCTTCTCCGTCTCCTGTAGAGCCGTATACCGTCACTCTGCTTCCTCTTCCGTCTCCTGTAGAGCCGTATACCGTCACTCTGCTTCCCTCTCCGTCTCCTGTAGAGCCGTATACCGTCACTCTGCTTCCCTCTCCGTCTCCTGTAGAGCCGTATACCGTCACTCTGCTTCCTTCTCCGTCTCCTGTAGAGCCGATACCGTCACTCTGCTTCCTTCTCCGTCTCCTGTAGAGCCGTATACCGTCACTCTGCTTCCTTCTCCGTCTCCTCGTAGAGCCGTATACCGTCCACTCTGCTTCCTTCTCCGTCTCCTGTAGAGCCGTATAACCGTCAAGCTGCGTCCCTCTCCGTCTCCTGTAGAGCCGTATACCGTCATCTGCTGCCTCTCCGTCTCCTGTAGAGCCGTATACCGTCACTCTGCTTCCTCTCCGTCTCCTGTAGAGCCGTATACTCGTCACCTGCTTCCTTCTCCCGTCTCCTGAGAGCCGTATACCGTCACTTCCTGCTTCGCCTCGTCCGTCCTCCTGTAGAGCCCGTATACCCGTCCACTCTGCTTCCTTCTGCCGTCCTCCTGTAGAGCCGTTATACCGTCACTCTGCTTCCCTTCTCCGTCTCCTGTAGAGCGCCGTATAGCCGTCACTCTGCCTTCCCTCTCGCGGTTCTCCTGTAGAGCCGTAGTACCGTCACTCTGGCTTCCCATACTCCGCTCGCTGTAGAGCCCGTATACCGTGCCACTCTGCTTCCCTCTCCGTCTCCTGTAGAGCCGTATACGCGTCCTCTGCTTCCCTCTCCGTCTCCTGTAGCAGCCGTATACCGTCCACTGCTGCTTCCTCTCCGCCGTCTCCTGTTAGAAGTCAGTATACCGTCAGACTACTGCTGTCCTTCTCCGTCTACCCTGTAGAGGCCCGTATAACCTGTCACTGCTGCTTCCTTCTCCTTCTCCTGTAGAGCCGTATACCGTCACTCTGCTTCCCTCTCCGTCTCCTGTAGAGCCGTATACCGTCACTCTGCTTCCCTCTCCGTCTCCTGTAGAGCCGTATACCGTCAATCTGCTTCCTTCTCCGTCTCCTGTAGAGCCGTATACCGTCACTCTGCTTCCTTCTCCGTCTCCTGTAGAGCCGTATACCGTCACTCTGCTTCCTTCTCCGTCTCCTGTAGAGCCGTATACCGTCACTCTGCTTCCTTCTCCGTCTCCTGTAGAGCCGTATACCGTCACTCTGCTTTCCTTCTCCGTCTCCTGTAGAGCCGTATACCGTCACTCTGCTTCCTTCTCCGTCTCCTGTAGAGCCGTATACCGTCACTCTGCTTCCTCTCCGTCTCCTGTAGAGCCGTATACCGTCACTCTGCTTCCTTCTCCGTCTCCTGTAGAGCCGTATACCGTCACTCTGCTTCCTTCTCCGTCTCCTGTAGAGCCGTATACCGTCACTCTGCTTCCCTCTCCGTCTCCTGTAGAGCCGTATACCGTCACTCTGCTTCCCTCTCCGTCTCCTGTAGAGCCGTATACCGTCACTCTGCTTCCCTCTCCGTCTCCTGTAAGCCGTATACCGTCACTCTGGCTTCCCTCTCCGTCTCCTGTAGAGCCGTATACAGATCACGTCTGCTATCCTTCTCCGTCTCCTGTAGAGCCGTATACCGTCACTCTGCTTCCTTCTCCGTCTCCTGTAGAGCCGTATACCGTCACTCTGCTTCCCTCTCCGGTCTCCTTTAGAGCCGTATACCGTCACTCTGCTTCCTGTCTCCGTCTCCTGTAGAGCCGTATACCGTCACTCTGCTTCCTCTCCGTCTCCTGTAGAGCCGTATACCGTCACTCTGCTTCCCTCTCCGTCTCCTGTAGAGCCGTATACCGTCACTCTGCTTCCCTCTCCGTCTCCTTAGAGCCGTATACCGTCACCTCTGCTTCCCTCTTCGTCTCCTGTAGAGCCGTATACCGTCACTGCTGCTTCCCTCTCCGTCTCCTGTAGAGCGTATACCGTCACTCTGCTTCCTTCTCCGTCTCCTGTAGAGCGCGTATACCGTCACTCTGCTTCCCTCTCCGTCTCCTGTAGAGCCGTATACCGTCACTCTGCTTCCCTCTCCGTCTCCTGTAGAGCGTTATACGTCACTCTGCTTCCCTCTCCGTCTCCTGTAGAGCCGTATACCGTCACTTCTGCTTCCTTCTCCGTCTCCTGTAGAGCCGTATACCGTCACTCTGCTTCCTTCTTCCCGTCTCCTGTAGAGCCGTATACCGTCACTCTGCTTCCTTCTCCGTCTCCTGTAGAGCCGTATACCGTCACTCTGCTTCCCTCTCCGTCTCCTGTAGAGCCGTATACCGTCACTCTGCTTCCCTCTCCGTCTCCTGTAGAGCCGTATACCGTCACTCTGCTTCCTTCTCCGTCTCCTGTAGAGCCGTATACCGTCACTCTGCTTCCTTCTCCGTCTCCTGTAGAGCCGTATACCGTCACTCTGCTTCCCTCTCCGTCTCCTGTAGAGCCGTATACCGTCACTCTGCTTCCCTCTCCGTCTCCTGTAGAGCCGTATACCGTCACTCTGCTTCCTTCTCCGTCTCCTGTAGAGCCGTATACCGTCACTCTGCTTCCTCTCCGTCTCCTGTAGAGCCGTATACCGTCACTCTGCTTCCCTCTCCGTCTCCTGTAGAGCCGTATACCGTCACTCTGCTCCCTCTCCGTCTCCTGTAGAGCCGTATACCGTCACTCTGCTTCCCTCTCCGTCTCCTGTAGAGCCGTATACCGTCACTCTGCTTCCTTCTCCGTCTCCTGTAGAGCCGTATACCGTCACTCTGCTTCCTTCTCCGTCTCCTGTAGAGCCGTATACCGTCACTCTGCTTCCTCTCCGTCTCCTGTAGAGCCGTATACCGTCACTCTGCTTCCCTCTCCGTCTCCTGTAGAGCCGTATACCGTCACTCTGCTTCCCTCTCCGTCTCCTGTAGAGCCGTATACCGTCACTCTGCTTCCTTCTCCGTCTCCTGTAGAGCCGTATACCGTCACTCTGCTTCCTTCTCCGTCTCCTGTAGAGCCGATACCGTCACTCTGCTTCCTTCTCCGTCTCCTGTAGAGCCGTATACCGTCACTCTGCTTCCCTCTCCGTCTCCTGTAGAGCCGTATACCGTCACTCTGCTTCCTTCTCCGTCTCCTGTAGAGCCGTATACCGTCAATCTGCTTCCTCTCCGTCTCCTGTAGAGCCGTATACCGTCACTCTGCTTCCTTCTCCGTCTCCTGTAGAGCCGTATACCGTCACTCTGCTTCCTTCTCCGTCTCCTGTAGAGCCGTATACCGTCACTCTGCTTCCTTCTCCGTCTCCTGTAGAGCCGTATACCGTCACTCTGCTTCCTTCTCCGTCTCCTGTAGAGCCGTATACCGTCACTCTGCTTCCTTCTCCGTCTCCTGTAGAGCCGTATACCGTCACTCTGCTTCCTTCTCCGTCTCCTGTAGAGCCGTATACCGTCACTCTGCTTCCTTCTCCGTCTCCTGTAGAGCCGTATACCGTCACTCTGCTTCCTCTCCGTCTCCTGTAGAGCCGTATACCGTCACTCTGCTTCCTTCTCCGTCTCCTGTAGAGCCGTATACCGTCACTCTGCTTCCTTCTCCGTCTCCTGTAGAGCCGTATACCGTCACTCTGCTTCCTTCTCCGTCTCCTGTAGAGCCGTATACCGTCACTCTGCTTCCCTCTCCGTCTCCTGTAGAGCGTATACCGTCACTCTGCTTCCCTCTCCGTCTCCTGTAGAGCCGTATACCGTCACTCTGCTTCCTTCTCCGTCTCCTGTAGAGCCGTATACCGTCACTCTGCTTCCTTCTCCGTCTCCTGTAGAGCCGTATACCGTCACTCTGCTTCCTCTCCGTCTCCTGTAGAGCCGTATACCGTCACTCTGCTTCCCTTCCGTCTCCTGTAGAGCCGTATACCGTCACTCTGCTTCCTCTCCGTCTCCTGTAGAGCCGTATACCGTCACTCTGCTTCCTTCTCCGTCTCCTGTAGAGCCGTATACCGTCACTCTGCTTCCCTCTCCGTCTCCTGTAGAGCCGTATACCGTCACTCTGCTTCCTCTCCGTCTCCTGTAGAGCCGTATACCGTCACTCTGCTTCCTTCTCCGTCTCCTGTAGAGCCGTATACCGTCACTCTGCTTCCTCTCCGTCTCCTGTAGAGCCGTATATTGTTTTTCTTTACAGTCACTCTCTTCCTTCTCCGTCTCCTGTAGAGCCGTATACCGTCACTCTGCTTCCTTCTCCGTCTCCTGTAGAGCCGTATACCGTCACTCTGCTTCCTTCTCCGTCTCCTGTAGAGCCGTATACCGTCACTCTGCTTCCTGCTCCGTCTCCTGTAGAGCCGTATACCGTCACTCTGCTTCCTTCTCCGTCTCCTGTAGAGCCGTATACCGTCACTCTGCTTCCTTCTCCGTCTCCTGTAGAGCCGTATACCGTCACTCTGCTCCTTCTCCGTCTCCTGTAGAGCCGTATACCGTCACTCTGCTTCCTTCTCCGTCTCCTGTAGAGCCGTATACCGTCACTCTGCTTCCTTCTCCGTCTCCTGTAGAGCCGTATACCGTCACTCTGCTTCCCTTCTCCGTCTCCTGTAGAGCCGTATACCGTCACTCTGCTTCCTTCTCCGTCTCCTGTAGAGCCGTATACCGTCACTCTGCTTCCCTCTCCGTCTCCTGTAGAGCCGTATACCGTCACTCTGCTTCCCTCTCCGTCTCCTGTAGAGCCGTATACCGTCACTCTGCTTCCTTCTCCGTCTCCTGTAGAGCCGTATACCGTCACTTGCTTCCCTCTCCGTCTCGTAGAGCCGTATACCGTCACTCTGCTTCCCTCTCCGTCTCCTGTAGAGCCGTATAC
>NC_034188.2:18450943-18500723 GCF_002021735.2 Oncorhynchus kisutch | reverse complement strand
TTAGTACTTTAGCCCTAGTTCCCTATAGTTTGTACTTTAGCCCTAGTTCACCATATTTGATGCTTTAGTGTTTGTTCTTCACTGGTTGCCCTTTTGTTGTGGCAACACGTCACAAATCTTGCTGCTGTGATTGCACACTGTGGTATTTCACCCAATAGATATGGGAGTTTATCAAAATTGGATTTGTTTTTCAAAATCTTTGTTTGTCTGTGTAATCTAAGGGAAATAATGTGTCTCTAATATGGTCATATATTTGGCAGGAGGTTTTCTGTCTCTGACCCCTGCTGGCTGTGCTACTGATATCTGTTATCTCTGTTAGCTAGCTAGCTCCTCTTGTGCTGCCTTTGGAAATGGGTCAGTTTTATGTTGGCCGCAGCCTATAGGGGAGAGTGGGGTAAGTTGAGCCATTTTCTACATTCAGCATCACCCCGTCAAGGGAAATATAGTTTTCTTTCTAACAAAGATATCTACATATATTTCACAAAGTTGTGTATCATTGGGAATTAGCAGAAGTCATTAAACATTTCAATCTTTATTACACAATTCAGCACAATCACAATCACTGTTTTGTTTTTTAATAATTTTAAGCATCTTTTAACACAGGTTTAACACCAAACAACTTTTAACATAGGCCAGGCCCTGTTGTTACCTCATATCCCAGCAATAATGCCTTGCATTACGCCTGGGACGAAAACACTTCAATTTGCTCAACTTGTCAATGGCTCAACCATTGGCTCAAATTACCCCAAGGCCAACATGTTAACTATATTAGCCCACACAGATACTGTTTAAGAATGCACATTCATGCTAGCTTTAGGATCTCATATTGAAGCGTATTGAGACCCCAACTGATGTATAGAACAATCTTAAAATGATCTACTTTAGTTTAGATACAAGCATCATGAAACCTCTAACACAATACATTCATTTGACTTTTTTAACCTGACTTGCTTACACTTTTTCCATGTGGTTTCTTCCTTCACAGACTCCATGAAATTATAACCTCTTGAATATGGTTTCCAGGAAACAATGGTCCTTCAACTTACCACTTTGGATCAACTTACCCCTTTGGATCAACTTATCCCTTTGGATCAACTTACCCCTTTGGATCAACTTACCCCTTTGGCTCAACTTACCCCTTTGGCTCAACTTACCCCTTTGGCTCAACTTAACCCTTTGGATCAACTTACCCCTTTGGATCAACTTACCCCACTCTCCCATACCTACCTTCCCATTGTAACCAGGTCAGGCAGCTCACACCAACACTCACCTAGCTACTAATGACTCAATGACCTGTGTACATGGCGGCGTTAACATCACATGAGGACAGGACATCCACCACTGGTCTGGGGGAATTAATGAATGCATGAATTACTACCTAAGAAATCATATTTCTACCGCAGTGTCATCCACGAAAAGAGACATTTATCATGTCTTATCTATTGAAATGAATGAGTGAGAAGGTATTGAGGGTCTCGACTCTAGAGGTTGAGATTAACTGTATCCTTGCGTACTCAACTTCTTAGTGCCTTTCCATAAATCCAAAGCCCCAATCATCCTTTATGTGTGTGTGTGCAGCTATTAAAAAACCACAGGATAAAGACAAACACGTAGTTTTGGTGTGGATGATTCAAGAAGGGGGCTACAGTATATGAAGAGGGGGCTACAGTATATGAAGAGGGAGCTACAGTATATGAAGAGGGGGCTACAGTATATGAAGAGGGAGCTACAGTATATGAAGAGGGGGCTACAGTATATGAAGAGGGAGCTACAGTATATGAAGAGGGGGCTACAGTATATGAAGAGGGGGCTACAGTATATGAAGAGGGAGCTACAGTATATGAAGAGGGGGATACAGTATATGAAGAGGGGGCTACAGTATATGAAGAGGGGGCTACAGTATATGAAGAGGGAGCTACAGTATATGAAGAGGGGGCTACAGTATATGAAGAGGGAGCTACAGTATATGAAGAGGGGATACAGTATATGAAGAGGGTGGATACAGTATATGAAGAGGGGGCTACAGTATATGAAGAGGGTGGATACAGTATATGAAGATGGTGCTACAGTATATGAAGAGGGTGGATACAGAATATGAAGATGGTGCTACAGTATATGAAGAGGGTGGATAGAGTATATGAAGAGGGGGCTACAGTATAAGAAGAGGGGGATACAGTGTATGAAGAGGGGAATACAGTATATGAAGAGGGGAATACAGTATATGAAGAGGGGATACAGTATATGAAGAGGGGGATACAGTATATGAAGAGGGGGCTACAGTATATTTAGAGGGGGATACAGTATATGAAGAGGCGGGATACAGTATATGAAGAGGGGGATACAGTATATGAAGAGGGGGGTTACAGTATATAAAGAGGGGAGCTACAGTATATTTAGAGGGGGCTACATTATATTTAGAGGGGGGGATACAGAATATAAAGAGGGGAGCTACAGTATATTTAGAGGGGGATACAGTATATGAAGAGGCGGGATACAGTATATGAAGAGGGGGATAGAGTATATTTAGAGGGGGATACAGTATATGAAGAGGCGGGATACAGTATATGAAGAGGGGGATAGAGTATATTTAGAGGGGGATACAGTATATGAAGAGGGTGGATACAGTATATGAAGAGGGGGCTACAGTATATTTAGAGGGGGATACAGTATATGAAGAGGCGGGATACAGTATATGAAGAGGGGGATAGAGTATATTTAGGGAGGGGGATACAGTATATGAAGAGGGGAGCTACAGTATATTTAGAGGGGGATACAGTATATGAAGAGGGGGGGATACAGTATATAAAGAGGGGGGGGCTACAGTATATGAAGAGGGGGGCTACAGTATATGAAGAGGGGGTATACAGTATATAAAGATGGGGGCTGCAGTATATGAAGAGGGGGGCTACAGTATATTTAGAGGGGGGGATACAGTATATGAAGAGGGGGGGCTACAGTATATGAAGAGGGGGGGATACAGTATATAAAGATGGGGGCTACAGTATATTTAGAGGGGGGATACAGTATATTTAGAGGGGGGATACAGTATATTTAGAGGAGGGAATACAGTATATGAAGAGGGGGGCTACAGTATATTTAGAGGGGAGGATACAGTATATTTAGAGGAGGGAATACAGTATATAAAGAGGGGAGCTACAGTATATTTAGAGGGGAGCTACAGTATATTTAGAGGGGGGATACAGGATATGAAGAGGGGGATACAGGATATGAAGAGGGGGATACAGTATATGAAGAGGGGTTGGGATACAGGATATGAAGTGTGGAGCTACAGTATATTTAGAGTGGGGCTACAGTATATGAAGAGGGGGATACAGTATATGAAGAGGGGGGATACAGTATATGAAGAGGGGGGGATACAGTATATGAAGAGGGGGGTGGATACAGTATATGAAGAGGGGGGAGATACAGTATATGAAGAGGGGGGGATAGAGTATATGAAGAGGGTGATACAGTATATTTAGGGAGGGGGATACAGTATATGAAGAGGGGAGCTACAGTATATTTAGAGGGGGATACAGTATATGAAGAGGGGGCGCTACAGTATATTTAGAGGGGGGGATACAGTATATTTAGAGGGGAGCTACAGTATATTTAGAGGGTGGATACAGTATATGAAGAGGGGGGCTACAGTATATTTAGGGAGGGGGGTACAGTATATGATGAGGGGAGCTACAGTATATTTAGAGGGGGATACAGTATATGAAGAGGGGGGGCTACAGTATATTTAGAGGGGGGAATACAGTATATAAAGAGGGGAGCTACAGTATATTTAGAGGGGGGATACAGTATATTTATTGGGGGGGATACAGTATATTTAGAGGGGAGCTACAGTATATTTAGAGGGGGGATACAGTATATGAAGAGGGGGGGGGGGGGGCTACAGTTTATTTAGAGGGGGGGATACAGTGAATGAAGATGGGGGATACAGTATATGAAGAGGGGATACAGTATAATAATAGGGGGATACAGTATATGAAGAGGGGGGATACAGTATATGAAGAGAGGGGGATACAGTATTTGAAGAGGCGGGCTACAGTATATGAAGAGGGGATACAGTATAATAATAGGGGGATACAGTATATGAAGAGGGGACACAGTATAATAATAGGGGGATACAGTATATGAAGAGGGGGGATACAGGATATGAAGAGGGGGGGATACAGTATTTGAAGAGGCGGGCTACAGTATATGAAGAGGGGATACAGTATAATAATAGGGGGCTACAGTATATTTAGAGGGGGGATACAGTATATGAATAGGGGGGATACAGGATATGAAGAGGGTGGATACAGTATATTAAGAGGGGGCTACAGTATAAGAAAAGGTGGATACAGTATATGAGGTCGGAATTTCTCCTTCATCTGTCCTGTAGTTGGTCAGGTAGCCATGAACATTAACACCCACACATAACTCCTACATTAACACCTCCCCCTCAATTATCATATTGCCACTTTGCATCTATAGTTCCTTAACAACCCCACTGTAGATATCAAATTACCAGGAAAAATGATTGGTATGCAACACTAGATTAACAGGAAGACTGATTGGTATGCTTCACTAGGTTAACAGGAAGAATGATTGGTATGCCTCACTAGGTTAACAGGAAGACTGATTGGTATGCAACACTAGATTAACAGGAAGACTGATTGGTATGCTTCACTAGGTTAACAGGAAGAATGATTGGTATGCAACACTAGATTAACAGGAAGAATGATTGGTATGCTTCACTAGGTTAACAGGAAGAATGATTGGTATGCAACACTAGATTAACAGGAAGACTGATTGGTATGCTTCACTAGGTTAACAGGAAGAATGATTGGTATGCAACACTAGATTAACAGGAAGACTGATTGGTATGCTACACTAGATTAACAGGAAGACTGATTGGTATGCTACACTAGATTAACAGGAAGACTGATTGGTATGCAACACTAGATTAACAGGGAGACTGATTGGTATGCAACACTAGATTAACAGAAAGACTGATTGGTATGCAACACTAGATTAACAGGAAGACTGATTGGTATGCTACACTAGATTAACAGGAAGACTGATTGGTATGCTACACTAGATTAACAGGAAGTCTGATTGGTATGCTATGCTAGGCCAAAGCTAATGTTACGTGGAGCAGGTCTGTAGCCTCTGGTTAGTTAGATGGCCAGGAGACTGAGGACCTGTTATCTGGTTAGTTAGATGGTCAGGAGACAGAGGACCTGTCGTCTGGTTAGTTAGATGGCCAGGAGACTGAGGACCTGTTATCTGGTTAGTTAGATGGTCAGGAGACTGAGGAGCTGTCGTCTGGTTAGTTAGATGGTCAGGAGACTGAGGACCTGTTATCTGGTTAGTTAGATGGTCAGGAGACAGAGGACGTGTTATCTGGTTAGTTAGATGGTCAGGAGACAGAGGACGTGTTATCTGGTCAGTTAGATGGTCAGGAGACTGAGGACCTGTTATCTGGTTAGTTAGATGGTCAGGAGACTTAGGACCTGTTATCTGGTTAGTTAGATGGTCAGGAGACTGAGGACCTGTTATCTGGTCAGGAGACTGAGGACCTGTTATCTGGTCAGTTAGATGGTCAGGAGACTGAGGACCTGTTATCTGGTCAGTTAGATGGTCAGGAGACTGAGGACCTGTTATCTGGTCAGGAGACTGAGGACCTGTTATCTGGTCAGGGTGTTTTGCTTCTCCACTCTAATCGGACCTCCCCTGAAACGTTAAGCATGTGACACTGGGTAATAGATTAGGCCAATTCATGTCTTATTTTGACGGAGAGTGTACTAGAATACACCCCCCAACACACACATCTTTCATAGATTCTTTAGTCGTTCAGCAGGCACTCTTACCTAGTACGACCTACGATAAGTGCATTCAAGTAAGGTTACTGAAACCATAGCATAGTAAAGTGAAACTATAAAACCTTCAAGAAAGTGTTCATATCCAAGAATTAAAGACCACCTCAGATGTAAAATACCAAGTGTCACAACTAATCATGTTGATGTTACTAGACAACTATGTTTAAGTAAGAATGGTGTTGTTCATCTTAAAGCCACTTCTCCAATCAGCTGTAGATTAAGATCTACTGTGTTCAGCACTATTCCCTGGAGAAATTATGTGATGAGATGTATCTATGTCCCTCTCCTCTCTTCTGATCCAGAGTGACTTACTGTAAGTGCATTCAAAAAAGATAGCTGAAACAACCACATTATATAATCCAAAAACGTATTTCTGTTCTTGTACCTTGGTACCAGGGTTGTTTTATGTGGGCCACTGGTTGTACTTTTTGACACTCACTGTTAGTAGGTTTTGACGGACAGTATTTCTGTCTTCCTCGTCACCTTTGTTTCTCTTCAGTGTTTCTCCCTCAGTGTCTCCTCCTCCTGTCTCAGTCTCCTCCTCCTGTCTCAGTGTCTCCTCCTCCTGTCTCAGTGTCTCCTCCTCCTCCTGTCTCAGTAGCTCCTCCTCCTCCTGTCCCAGTGTCTCCTCCTCCTCCTCCTGTTTCAGTTGCTCCTCCTCCTCCTGTCTCAGTGTCTCCTCCTCCTCCTGTTTCAGTAGCTCCTCCTCCTCCTCCTGTCTCAGTGTCTCCTCCTGTCTCAGTGTCTCCTCCTCCTCATCCTCCTCCTCCTCCTGTCTCAGTAGCTCCTCCTCCTGTTTCAGTAGCTCCTCCTCCTCCTGTCTCAGTGTCTCCTCCTCCTCATCCTCCTGTCTCAGTGTCTCCTCCTCCTGTCTCAGTAGCTCATCCTCCTGCGTCAGTGTCTCCTCCTCCTCCTGTCTCAGTAGCTCCTTCTCCTCCTGTCTCAATGTCTCTTCCTCCTCCTGTTTCAGTAGCTCCTCGTCCTCCTCCTGTCTCAGTGTCTCCTCCTCCTCCTCCTGCCTCAGTGTTTCCTCCTCCTGTCTCAGTAGCTCCTCCTCCTCATCCTCCTGTCTCAGTGTCTCCTTCTCCTCCTGTCTCAGTAGCTCCTCCTCCTGTCTCAGTGTCTCCTCCTCCTCCTGTTTCAGTACCTCCTCCTCCTCCTGTTTCAGTAGCTCCTCCTCCTCCTGTCTCAGTGTCTCCTCCTCCTCCTGTTTCAGTAGCTCCTCCTCCTCATCCTCCTGTCTCAGTAGCTCCTCCTCCTCCTGTCTCAGTGTCTCATCCTCCTCCTCCTGCCTCAGTGTCTCCTCCTCCTCCTGTCTCAGTAGCTCCTTCTCCTCCTCCTGTCTCAATGTCTCTTCCTCCTCCTGTTTCAGTAGCTCCTCGTCCTCCTCCTGCCTCAGTGTCTCCTCCTCCTGTCTCAGTGTCTCATCCTCCTCCTCCTGCCTCAGTGTCTCCTCCTCCTCCTGTCTCAGTAGCTCCTTCTCCTCCTCCTGTCTCAATGTCTCTTCCTCCTCCTGTTTCAGTAGCTCCTCGTCCTCCTCCTGCCTCAGTGTCTCCTCCTCCTGTCTCAGTAGCTCCTCCTCCTCCTCCTGTCTCAGTGTCTCCTCCTCCTCCTGTTCCAGTAGCTCCTCCTCCTCCTTTCTCAGTGTCTCCTCCTTCTCCTGTTTCAGTAGCTCCTCCTCCTCCTGTCTCAGTAGCTCCTCCTGTCTCAGTGTCTCCTCCTCCTGTCTCAGTGTCTCCTCCTCCTCCTCCTGTCTCAGTGTCTCCTCCTCCTCCTCCTGTCTCAGTGTCTCCTCCTCCTCCTGTCTCAGTAGCTCCTCCTCCTCCTGTCTCAGTGTCTCCTCCTCCTCATCCTCCTGTCTCAGTGTCTCCTCCTCCTCCTGTTTCAGTAGCTCCTCCTCCTCATCCTCCTGTCTCAGTAGCTCCTCCTCCTCCTGTCTCAGTGTCTCATCCTCCTCCTCCTGCCTCAGTGTCTCCTCCTCCTCCTGTCTCAGTAGCTCCTTCTCCTCCTCCTGTCTCAATGTCTCTTCCTCCTCCTGTTTCAGTAGATCCTCGTCCTCCTCCTGCCTCAGTGTCTCCTCCTCCTGTCTCAGTAGCTCCTCCTCCTCCTCCTGTCTCAGTGTCTCCTCCTCCTCCTGTTTCAGTAGCTCCTCCTCCTCCTTTCTCAGTGTCTCCTCCTTCTCCTGTTTCAGTAGCTCCTCCTCCTCCTGTCTCAGTAGCTCCTCCTGTCTCAGTGTCTCCTCCTCCTGTCTCAGTGTCTCCTCCTCCTCCTCCTGTCTCAGTGTCTCCTCCTCCTCCTCCTGTCTCAGTGTCTCCTCCTCCTCCTGTCTCAGTAGCTCCTCCTCCTCCTGTCTCAGTGTCTCCTCCTCCTCATCCTCCTGTCTCAGTAGCTCCTCCTCCTCCTGTCTCAGTATCTCCTCCTCCTGTTTCAGTAGCTCCTCCTCCTCCTCCTGTCTCAGTGTCTCCTCCTACTCCTGTCTCACTGTCTCCTCCTCCTCCTGTCTCAGTGTCTCCTCCTCCTCATCGTCCTGTCTCAGTGTATCCTCCTCCTCCTGTCTCAGTGTCTCCTCCTCCTCATCCTCCTGTCTCAGTGTCTCCTCCTCCTCTCTCAGTGTCTCCTCCTCCTGTCTCAGTGTCTCCTCCTCCTCATCCTCTTGTCTCAGTGTCTCTTCCTCCTCCTCCTCCTCTCAGTGTCTCCTCCTCCTGTCTCAGTGTCTCCTCCTCCTCCTCCTCCTCCTCCTCATCCTCCTGTCTCAGTGCCTCCACCTCCTCCTGTCTCGGTAGCTCCTCCTCCTCCTGTCTCATTAGCTCCTCCTCCTCCTGTCTCCTTAGCTCCTCCTCCTCCTACTCCTGTCTCAGTGTCTCCTCCTCCTCATCCTCCTGTCTCAGTATCTCCTATTCCTGTCTCAGTAGCTCCTCCTCCTCCTGTCTCAGTGTCTCCTCCTCCTCATCCTCCTGTCTCAGTAGCTCCTCCTCCTCCTGTCTCAGTATCTCCTCCTCCTGTTTCAGTAGCTCCTCCTCCTCCTCCTGTCTCAGTGTCTCCTCCTACTCCTGTCTCACTGTCTCCTCCTCCTCCTGTCTCAGTGTCTCCTCCTCCTCCTACTCCTGTCTCAGTGTCTTCTCCTCCTCCTGTCTAAGTATCTCCTCCTCCTGTTTCAGTAGCTCCGCCTCCTCCTCCTGTCTCAGTGTCTCCTCCTCTTCCTCCTCCTGTCTCAGTGTCTCCTCCTCCTCCTCCTGTCTCAGTAGCTCCTTCTCCTCCTGTCTCAGTAGCTCCTCCTCCTGTCTCAGTAGCTCCTCCTCATCCTGTCTCATTAGCTCCTCCTGTCTCAGTGTCTCCTCCTCCTCCTGTCTCAGTCTCTCCTCTTCCTCCTCCTGTCTCAGTGTCTCCTCCTCCTCCTGTTTCAGTAGCTCCTCCTCCTCCTGTTTTAGTAGCTCCTCCTCCTCCTGTCTCAGTGTCTCCTCCTCCTCCTGTTTCAGTAGCTCCTCCTCTTGTCTCAGTAGCTCCTCCTCCTCCTGTCTCAGTGTCTCCTCCTCCTCATCATCCTGTCTCAGTAGCTCCTCCTCCTCCTGTCTCAGTGTCTCATCCTCCTGTCTCAGTGTCTCCTCCTCCTGTCTCACTGTCTCCTCCTCCTCCTCCTGCCTCAGTGTCTCCTCCTCCTCCTGTCTCAGTAGCTCCTTCTCCTCCTCCTGTCTCAATGTCTCTTCCTCCTCCTGTTTCAGTAGCTCCTCGTCCTCCTCCTGTCTCAGTGTCTCCTCCTCCTGCCTCAGTGTCTCCTCCTCCTGTCTCAGTAGCTCCTCCTCCTCCTGTCTCAGTGTATCCTCATCCTCCTGTCTCAGTGTATCCTCCTCCTCCTGTCTCAGTGTCTCCTCCTCCTCATCCTCCTGTCTCAGTGTCTCCTCCTCCTCCTGTCTCAGTAGCTCCTCCTCCTCCTGTCTCAGTAGCTCCTCCTCCTCCTGTCTCAGTATCTCCTCCTCCTGTTTCAGTAGCTCCTCCTCCTCCTGTCTCAGTGTCTCCTCCTACTCCTGTCTCAGTAGCTCCTCCTCCTCCTGTCTCAGTATCTCCTCCTCCTGTTTCAGTAGCTCCTCCTCCTCCTGTCTCAGTGTCTCCTCATCCTCATCCTCCTGTCTCAGTGTCTCCTCCTCCTCTCTCAGTGTCTCCTCCTCCTTTCTCAGTGTCTCCTCCTCCTCCTGTCTCAGTGTCTCCTCCTCCTCATCCTCTTGTCTCAGTGTCTCTTCCTCCTGTCTCAGTGTCTCCTCCTCCTGTCTCAGTAGCTCCTCCTCCTCCTGTCTCAGTGTCTCCTCCTCTTGTCTCAGTGTCTGCTCTTCTTGTTAGTCTCTCCTTCTCCTCATCCTCCTGTCTCAGTAGCTCCTCTTCCTCCTGTCTCAGTAGCTCCTCCTCCTGTCTCAGTGTCTCTTCCTCCTGTCTCAGTGTCTCCTCCACCTCCTCCTCTCAGTGTCTCTTCCTCCTGTCTCAGTGTCTCATCCTCCTCCTCCTACTGTCTCAGTGTCTCCTCCTCCTGTCTCAGTGTCTCCTCCTCCTCATCCTCCTGTCTCAGTGCCTCCTCCTCCTGTCTCGGTAGCTCCTCCTCCTCCTGTCTCAGTAGCTCCTCCTCCTCCTGTCTCAGTGTCTCCTCCTCCTCCTGTCTCATTAGCTCCTCCTCCTCCTGTCTCAGTGTCTCCTCCTCCTCCTGTCTCAGTGTCTCCTCCTCCTCCTACTCCTGTCTCAGTGTCTCCTCCTCCTCCTCCTCATCCTCCTGTCTCAGTGCCTCCTCCTCCTGTCTCGGTAGCTCCTCCTCCTCCTGTCTCATTAGCTCCTCCTCCTCCTGTCTCAGTGTCTCCTCCTCCTCCTGTCTCAGTGTCTCCTCCTCCTCATCCTCCTGTCTCAGTGTCTCCTCCTCCTCCTGTCTCAGTATCTCCTCCTCCTGTTTCAGTAGCTCCTCCTCCTCCTCCTGTCTCAGTGTCTCCTCCTCCTCCTGTCTCAGTATCTCCTCCTCCTGTTTCAGTAGCTCCTCCTCCTCCTCCTGTCTCAGTGTCTCCTCCTCCTGTCTCAGTAGCTCCTCCTCCTCCTCCTGTCTCAGTGTCTCCTCCTCCTCCTGTTTCAGTAGCTCCTCCTCCTCCTGTCTCAGTGTCTCCTCCTTCTCCTGTTTCAGTAGCTCCTCCTCCTCCTGTCTCAGTAGCTCCTCCTGTCTCAGTGTCTCCTCCTCCTGTCTCAGTAGCTCCTCCTCCTCCTGTCTCAGTGTCTCCTCCTCTTGTCTCAGTGTCTGCTCTTCTTGTCTCAGTGTCTCCTCCTCTTGTCTCAGTGTCTGCTCTTCTTGTTAGTCTCTCCTTCTCCTCATCCTCCTGTCTCAGTAGCTCCTCTTCCTCCTGTCTCAGTAGCTCCTCCTCCTGTCTCAGTGTCTCCTCCTCTTGTCTCAGTGTCTGCTCTTCTTGTTAGTCTCTCCTTCTCCTCATCCTCCTGTCTCAGTAGCTCCTCTTCCTCCTGTCTCAGTAGCTCCTCCTCCTGTCTCAGTGTCTCTTCCTCCTGTCTCAGTGTCTCCTCCACCTCCTCCTCTCAGTGTCTCTTCCTCCTGTCTCAGTGTCTCATCCTCCTCCTCCTCCTGTCTCAGTGTCTCCTCCTCCTGTCTCAGTGTCTCCTCCTCCTCCTCCTCATCCTCCTGTCTCAGTGCCTCCTCCTCCTGTCTCGGTAGCTCCTCCTCCTCCTGTCTCAGTAGCTCTTCCTCCTCCTGTTTCAGTAGCTCCTCCTCCTCCTCCTGTCTCAGTGTCTCCTCCTCCTCATCCTCTTGTCTCAGTGTCTCTTCCTCCTGTCTCAGTGTCTCCTCCTCCTGTCTCAGTAGCTCCTCCTCCTCTTGTCACAGTGTCTGCTCTTCTTGTTAGTCTCTCCTTCTCCTCATCCTCCTGTCTCAGTGTCTCATCCTCCTCCTCCTCCTGTCTCAGTGTCTCCTCCTCCTGTCTCAGTGCCTCCTCCTCCTCCTGTCTCGTAGCTCCTCCGCCTCCTGTCTCATTAGCTCCTCCTCCTCCTGTCTCAGTGTCTCCTCCTCCTCCTGTCTCATTAGCTCCTCCTCCTCCTGTCTCGGTGTCTCCTCCTCCTCCTGTCTCAGTGTCTCCTCCTCCTCCTACTCCTGTCTCAGTGTCTCCTCCTCCTCATCCTCCTGTCTCAGTGTCTCCTCCTCCTCCTGTTTCAGTAGCTCCTCCTCCTCCTCCTGTCTCACTGTCTCCTCCTCCTCCTGTCTCAGTGTCTCCTCCTCCTCCTACTCCTGTCTCAGTGTCTCCTCCTCCTCATCCTCCTGTCTCAGTGTCTCCTCCTCCTCCTGTTTCAGTAGCTCCTCCTCCTCCTGTCTCAGTGTCTCCTCCTCCTCATCCTCCTGTCTCAGTAGCTCCTCATCCTCCTGTCTCAGTGTCTCCTCCTTCTGTCTCAGTAGCTCCTCCTCCTCTTGTCTCAGTGTCTGCTCTTCTTGTTAGTCTCTCCTTCTCCTCATCCTCCGGTCTCAGTAGCTCCTCTTCCTCCTGTCTCAGTAGCTCCTCCTCCTCCTGTCTCAGTGTCTCTTCCTCCTGTCTCAGTGTCTCATCCTCCTCCTCCTCTTGTCTCAGTGTCTCCTCCTCCTGTCTCAGTGTCTGCTCTTCTTGTTAGTCTCTCGTTCTCCTCATCCTCCTGTCTCAGTAGCTCCTCTTCCTCCTGTCTCAGTAGCTCCTCCTCCTCCTGTCTCAGTGTCTCTTCCTCCTGTCTCAGTGTCTCATCCTCCTCCTCCTCTTGTCTCAGTGTCTCCTCCTCCTGTCTCAGTGTCTCCTCCTCCTCCTCCTCATCCTCCTGTCTCAGTGTCTCCTCCTCCTCATCCTCCTGTCTCAGTGTATCCTCATCCTCCTGTCTCAGTGTATCCTCCTCCTCCTGTCTCAGTGTCTCCTCCTCCTCATCCTCCTGTCTCAGTGTCTCCTCCTCCTCTCTCAGTGTCTCCTCCTCCTTTCTCAGTGTCTCCTCCTCCTCCTGTCTCAGTGTCTCCTCCTCCTCATCCTCTTGTCTCAGTGTCTCTTCCTCCTGTCTCAGTGTCTCCTCCTCCTGTCTCAGTAGCTCCTCCTCCTCTTGTCTCAGTGTCTGCTCTTCTTGTCAGTCTCTCCTTCTCCTCATCCTCCTGTCTCAGTAGCTCCTCTTCCTCTTGTCTCAGTAGCTCCTCCTCCTCCTGTCTCAGTGTCTCTTCCTCCTGTCTCAGTGTCTCATCCTCCTCCTCCTCTTGTCTCAGTGTCTCCTCCTCCTGTCTCAGTGTCTCCTCCTCCTCCTCCTCATCCTCCTGTCTCAGTGCCTCCTCCTCCTCCTGTCTCGGTAGCTCCTCCTCCTCCTGTCTCATTAGCTCCTCCTCCTCCTGTCTCAGTGTCTCCTCCTCCTCCTGTCTCATTAGCTCCTCCTCCTCCTGTCTCGGTGTCTCCTCCTCCTCCTGTCTCAGTAGCTCCTCATCCTCCTGTCTCAGTGTCTCCTCCTCCTGTCTCAGTAGCTCCTCCTCCTCTTGTCTCAGTGTCTGCTCTTCTTGTTAGTCTCTCCTTCTCCTCATCCTCCGGTCTCAGTAGCTCCTCTTCCTCCTGTCTCAGTAGCTCCTCCTCCTCCTGTCTCAGTGTCTCTTCCTCCTGTCTCAGTGTCTCATCCTCCTCCTCCTCTTGTCTCAGTGTCTCCTCCTCCTGTCTCAGTGTCTGCTCTTCTTGTTAGTCTCTCGTTCTCCTCATCCTCCTGTCTCAGTAGCTCCTCTTCCTCCTGTCTCAGTAGCTCCTCCTCCTCCTGTCTCAGTGTCTCTTCCTCCTGTCTCAGTGTCTCATCCTCCTCCTCCTCTTGTCTCAGTGTCTCCTCCTCCTGTCTCAGTGTCTCCTCCTCCTCCTCCTCATCCTCCTGTCTCAGTGTCTCCTCCTCCTCATCCTCTTGTCTCAGTGTCTCCTCCTCCTGTCTCAGTGTCTGCTCTTCTTGTTAGTCTCTCGTTCTCCTCATCCTCCTGTCTCAGTAGCTCCTCTTCCTCCTGTCTCAGTAGCTCCTCCTCCTCCTGTCTCAGTGTCTCTTCCTCCTGTCTCAGTGTCTCATCCTCCTCCTCCTCTTGTCTCAGTGTCTCCTCCTCCTGTCTCAGTGTCTCCTCCTCCTCCTCCTCATCCTCCTGTCTCAGTGTCTCCTCCTCCTCATCCTCCTGTCTCAGTGTATCCTCATCCTCCTGTCTCAGTGTATCCTCCTCCTCCTGTCTCAGTGTCTCCTCCTCCTCATCCTCCTGTCTCAGTGTCTCCTCCTCCTCTTCCTCTTGTCTCAGTGTCTCTTCCTCCTGTCTCAGTGTCTCCTCCTCCTGTCTCAGTAGCTCCTCCTCCTCTTGTCTCAGTGTCTGCTCTTCTTGTCAGTCTCTCCTTCTCCTCATCCTCCTGTCTCAGTAGCTCCTCTTCCTCTTGTCTCAGTAGCTCCTCCTCCTCCTGTCTCAGTGTCTCTTCCTCCTGTCTCAGTGTCTCATCCTCCTCCTCCTCTTGTCTCAGTGTCTCCTCCTCCTGTCTCAGTGTCTCCTCCTCCTCCTCCTCATCCTCCTGTCTCAGTGCCTCCTCCTCCTCCTGTCTCGGTAGCTCCTCCTCCTCCTGTCTCATTAGCTCCTCCTCCTCCTGTCTCAGTGTCTCCTCCTCCTCCTGTCTCATTAGCTCCTCCTCCTCCTGTCTCGGTGTCTCCTCCTCCTCCTGTCTCAGTGTCTCCTCCTCCTCCTACTCCTGTCTCAGTGTCTCCTCCTCCTCATCCTCCTGTCTCAGTGTCTCCTCCTCCTCCTGTCTCAGTATCTCCTCCTCCTGTTTCAGTATCTCCTCCTCCTGTCTCAGTGTCTCCTCCTCCTGTCTCATTAGCTCCTCCTCCTCCTGTCTCAGTGTCTCCTCCTCCTCCTGTCTCAGTGTCTCTTCCTCCTGTCTCAGTGTCTCATCCTCCTCCTCCTCTTGTCTCAGTGTCTCCTCCTCCTGTCTCAGTGTCTCCTCCTCCTCCTCCTCATCCTCCTGTCTCAGTGCCTCCTCCTCCTCCTGTCTCGGTAGCTCCTCCTCCTCCTGTCTCATTAGCTCCTCCTCCTCCTGTCTCAGTGTCTCCTCCTCCTCCTGTCTCATTAGCTCCTCCTCCTCCTGTCTCGGTGTCTCCTCCTCCTCCTGTCTCAGTGTCTCCTCCTCCTCCTACTCCTGTCTCAGTGTCTCCTCCTCCTCATCCTCCTGTCTCAGTGTCTCCTCCTCCTCCTGTCTCAGTATCTCCTCCTCCTGTTTCAGTATCTCCTCCTCCTGTCTCAGTGTCTCTTCCTCCTGTCTCAGTGTCTCCTCCTCCTGTCTCAGTGTCTCCTCCTACTCCTGTCTCACTGTCTCCTCCTACTCCTGTCTCACTGTCTCCTCCTCCTCCTGTCCTCAGTGTCTCCTCCTCCTCATCCTCCTGTCTCAGTGTATCCTCCTCCTCCTGTCTCAGTGTCCCCTCCTCCTCATCCTCCTGTCTCAGTGTCTCCTCCTCCTTTCTCAGTGTCTCCTCCTCCTCCTGTCTCAGTGTCTCCTCCTCCTCATCCTCTTGTCTCAGTGTCTCTTCCTCCTGTCTCAGTGTCTCCTCCTCCTGTCTCAGTGTCTCCTCCTACTCCTGTCTCACTGTGTCCTCCTCCTCCTGTCTCAGTGTCTCCTCCTCCTCCTCCTCCTGTCTCAGTGTCTCCTCCTCCTCCTCCTCCTGTCTCAGTGTCTCCTCCTCCTCAACCTCTTGTCTCAGTGTCTCCTCCTCCTGTCTCAGTGTCTCCTCATCCTCCTGTCTCAGTGTCTCCTCCTCCTCTCTCAGTGTCTCCTCCTCCTTTCTCAGTGTCTCCTCCTCCTCCTGTCTCAGTGTCTCCTCCTCCTCATCCTCCTGTCTCAGTGTATCCTCCTCCTCCTGTCTCAGTGTCTCCTCCTCCTCTCTCAGTGTCTCCTCCTCTTTTCTCAGTGTCTCCTCCTCCTCCTGTCTCAGTGTCTCCTCCTCCTCATCCTCTTGTCTCAGTGTCTCTTCCTCCTGTCTCAGTGTCTCCTCCTACTCCTGTCTCACTGTCTCCTCCTACTCCTGTCTCACTGTGTCCTCCTCCTCCTGTCTCAGTGTCTCCTCCTCCTCATCCTCCTGTCTCAGTGTGTTCTCCTCCTCCTGTCTCAGTGTCTCCTCCTCCTCATCCTCCTGTCTCAGTGTCTCCTCCTCCTCTCTCAGTGTCTCCTTCTCCTTTCTCAGTGTCACCTCCTCCTCCTGTCTCAGTGTCTCCTCCTCCTCATCCTCTTGTCTCAGTGTCTCTTCCTCCTGTCTCAGTGTCTCCTCCTCCTGTCTCAGTAGCTCCTCCTCCTCTTGTCTCAGTGTCTGCTCTTCTTGTTAGTCTCTCCTTCTCCTCATCCTCCTGTCTCAGTAGCTCCTCTTCCTCCTGTCTCAGTAGCTCCTCCTCCTCCTGTCTCAGTGTCTCTTCCTCCTGTCTCAGTGTCTCATCCTCCTCCTCCTCCTGTCTCAGTGTCTCCTCCTCCTGTCTCAGTGCCTCCTCCTCCTCCTGTCTCGGTAGCTCCTCCGCCTCCTGTCTCACTGTGTCCTCCTCCTCCTGTCTCAGTGTCTCCTCCTCCTCCTCCTCCTGTCTCAGTGTCTCCTCCTCCTCCTACTCCGGTCTCAGTGTCTCCTCCTCCTCTTCCTCCTGTCTCAGTGTCTCCTCCTCCTCCTGTCTCAGTATCTCCTCCTCCTGTTTCAGTATCTCCTCCTCCTGTCTCAGTGTCTCCTCCTCCTGTCTCATTAGCTCCTCCTCCTCCTGTCTCAGTGTCTCCTCCTCCTCCTGTCTCAGTGTCTCCTCCTCCTCCTCCTCCTGTCTCAGTGTCTCCTCCTCCTCATCCTCTTGTCTCAGTGTCTCTTCCTCCTGTCTCAGTGTCTCCTCCTCCTGTCTCAGTGTCTCCTCCTACTCCTGTCTCACTGTCTCCTCCTACTCCTGTCTCACTGTCTCCTCCTCCTCCTGTCTCAGTGTCTCCTCCTCCTCATCCTCCTGTCTCAGTGTATCCTCCTCCTCCTGTCTCAGTATCCCCTCCTCCTCATCCTCCTGTCTCAGTGTCTCCTCCTCCTCTCTCAGTGTCTCCTCCTCCTTTCTCAGTGTCTCCTCCTCCTCCTGTCTCAGTGTCTCCTCCTCCTCATCCTCCTGTCTCAGTGTATCCTCCTCCTCCTGTCTCAGTGTCTCCTCCTCCTCTCTCAGTGTCTCCTCCTCTTTTCTCAGTGTCTCCTCCTCCTCCTGTCTCAGTGTCTCCTCCTCCTCATCCTCTTGTCTCAGTGTCTCTTCCTCCTGTCTCAGTGTCTCCTCCTCCTGTCTCAGTGTCTCCTCCTACTCCTGTCTCACTGTGTCCTCCTCCTCCTGTCTCAGTGTCTCCTCCTCCTCATCCTCCTGTCTCAGTGTGTTCTCCTCCTCCTGTCTCAGTGTCTCCTCCTCCTCATCCTCCTGTCTCAGTGTCTCCTCCTCCTCATCCTCCTGTCTCAGTGTATCCTCCTCCTCCTGTCTCAGTGTCTCCTCCTCCTCTCTCAGTGTCTCCTTCTCCTTTCTCAGTGTCACCTCCTCCTCCTGTCTCAGTGTCTCCTCCTCCTCCTCCTCTTGTCTCAGTGTCTGCTCTTCTTGTTAGTCTCTCCTTCTCCTCATCCCCCTGTCTCAGTAGCTCCTCCGCCTCCTGTCTCATTAGCTCCTCCTCCTCCTGTCTCAGTGTCTCCTCCTCCTCCTGTCTCATTAGCTCCTCCTCCTCCTGTCTCGGTGTCTCCTCCTCCTCCTGTCTCAGTGTCTCCTCCTCCTCCTACTCCTGTCTCAGTGTCTCCTCCTCCTCATCCTCCTGTCTCAGTGTCTCCTCCTCCTCCTGTTTCAGTAGCTCCTCCTCCTCCTCCTGTCTCACTGTCTCCTCCTCCTCCTGTCTCAGTGTCTCCTCCTCCTCCTACTCCTGTCTCAGTGTCTCCTCCTCCTCATCCTCCTGTCTCAGTGTCTCCTCCTCCTCCTGTCTCAGTATCTCCTCCTCCTGTTTCAGTAGCTCCTCCTCCTCCTCCTGTCTCAGTATCTCCTACTACTCCTGTCTCACTGTCTCCTCCTCCTCCTGTCTCAGTGTCTCCTCCTCTTCCTCCTCCTGTCTCAGTGTCTCCTCCTCCTCCTGTCTCAGTAGCTCCTCATCCTGTCTCATTAGCTCCTCCTGTCTCAGTGTCTCCTCCTCCTCCTGTCTCAGTCTCTCCTCTTCCTCCTCCTGTCTCAGTGTCTCCTCCTCCTGTCTCAGTAGCTCCTTCTCCTCCTCCTCCTGTCTCAGTGTCTCCTCCTTCTCCTGTTTCAGTAGCTCCTCCTCCTCCTGTCTCAGTAGCTCCTCCTGTCTCAGTGTCTCCTCCTCCTCCTGTCTCAGTGTCTCCTCCTCCTCCTCCTGTCTCAGTGTCTCCTCCTCCTGTCTCAGTGCCTCCTCCTCCTCCTGTCTCGGTAGCTCCTCCGCCTCCTGTCTCATTAGCTCCTCCTCCTCCTGTCTCAGTGTCTCCTCCTCCTCCTGTCTCATTAGCTCCTCCTCCTCCTGTCTCGGTGTCTCCTCCTCCTCCTGTCTCAGTGTCTCCTCCTCCTCCTCCTACTCCTGTCTCAGTGTCTCCTCCTCCTCATCCTCCTGTCTCAGTGTCTCCTCCTCCTCCTGTTTCAGTAGCTCCTCCTCCTCCTCCTGTCTCACTGTCTCCTCCTCCTCCTGTCTCAGTGTCTCCTCCTCCTCCTACTCCTGTCTCAGTGTCTCCTCCTCCTCATCCTCCTGTCTCAGTGTCTCCTCCTCCTCCTGTCTCAGTATCTCCTCCTCCTGTTTCAGTAGCTCCTCCTCCTCCTCCTGTCTCAGTATCTCCTACTACTCCTGTCTCACTGTCTCCTCCTCCTCCTGTCTCAGTAGCTCCTCATCCTGTCTCATTAGCTCCTCCTGTCTCAGTGTCTCCTCCTCCTCCTGTCTCAGTCTCTCCTCTTCCTCCTCCTGTCTCAGTGTCTACTCCTCCTGTCTCAGTGTCTCCTCCTCCTCCTGTTTCAGTAGCTCCTCGTCCTCCTCCTGTCTCAGTGTCTCCTCCTCCTCCTCCTGCCTCAGTGTCTCCTCCTCCTGTCTCAGTAGCTCCTTCTCCTCCTCCTCCTGTCTCAGTGTCTCCTCC
Source organism: Oncorhynchus kisutch (assembly GCF_002021735.2). Lineage (NCBI taxonomy): Eukaryota > Metazoa > Chordata > Actinopteri > Salmoniformes > Salmonidae > Oncorhynchus > Oncorhynchus kisutch. The sequence continues at coordinate 18,481,746 of NC_034188.2, read as the reverse complement.
TTCTCCTGTTTCAGTAGCTCCTCCTCCTCCTGTCTCAGTAGCTCCTCCTGTCTCAGTGTCTCCTCCTCCTCCTGTCTCAGTGTCTCCTCCTCCTCCTCCTGTCTCAGTGTCTCCTCCTCCTCCTGTCTCAGTAGCTCCTCCTCCTGTTTCAGTAGCTCCTCCTCCTCCTCCTGTCTCAGTGTCTCCTCCTACTCCTGTCTCACTGTCTCCTCCTCCTCCTGTCTCAGTGTCTCCTCCTCCTCATCCTCCTGTCTCAGTGTATCCTCATCCTCCTGTCTCAGTGTATCCTCCTCCTCCTGTCTCAGTGTCTCCTCCTCCTCATCCTCCTGTCTCAGTGTCTCCTCCTCCTCTCTCAGTGTCTCCTCCTCCTTTCTCAGTGTCTCCTCCTCCTCCTGTCTCAGTGTCTCCTCCTCCTCATCCTCTTGTCTCAGTGTCTCTTCCTCCTGTATCAGTGTCTCCTCCTCCTGTCTCAGTAGCTCCTCCTCCTCTTGTCTCAGTGTCTGCTCTTCTTGTTAGTCTCTCCTTCTCCTCATCCTCCTGTCTCAGTAGCTCCTCTTCCTCCTGTCTCAGTAGCTCCTCCTCCTCATCCTCCTGTCTCAGTGTATCCTCCTCCTCCTGTCTCAGTATCCCCTCCTCCTCATCCTCCTCTCTCAGTGTCTCCTCCTCCTTTCTCAGTGTCTCCTCCTCCTCCTGTCTCAGTGTCTCCTCCTCCTCATCCTCCTGTCTCAGTGTATCCTCCTCCTCCTGTCTCAGTGTCTCCTCCTCCTCTCTCAGTGTCTCCTCCTCTTTTCTCAGTGTCTCCTCCTCCTCCTGTCTCAGTGTCTCCTCCTCCTCATCCTCTTGTCTCAGTGTCTCTTCCTCCTGTCTCAGTGTCTCCTCCTCCTGTCTCAGTGTCTCCTCCTACTCCTGTCTCACTGCGTCCTCCTCCTCCTGTCTCAGTGTCTCCTCCTCCTCATCCTCCTGTCTCAGTGTGTTCTCCTCCTCCTGTCTCAGTGTCTCCTCCTCCTCATCCTCCTGTCTCAGTGTCTCCTCCTCCTCATCCTCCTGTCTCAGTGTATCCTCCTCCTCCTGTCTCAGTGTCTCCTCCTCCTCTCTCAGTGTCTCCTTCTCCTTTCTCAGTGTCACCTCCTCCTCCTGTCTCAGTGTCTCCTCCTCCTCCTCCTCTTGTCTCAGTGTCTGCTCTTCTTGTTAGTCTCTCCTTCTCCTCATCCTCCTGTCTCAGTAGCTCCTCTTCCTCCTGTCTCAGTAGCTCCTCCTCCTCCTGTCTCAGTGTCTCTTCCTCCTGTCTCAGTGTCTCATCCTCCTCCTCCTCCTGTCTCAGTGTCTCCTCCTCCTGTCTCAGTGCCTCCTCCTCCTCCTGTCTCGGTAGCTCCTCCGCCTCCTGTCTCATTAGCTCCTCCTCCTCCTGTCTCAGTGTCTCCTCCTCCTCCTGTCTCATTAGCTCCTCCTCCTCCTGTCTCGGTGTCTCCTCCTCCTCCTGTCTCAGTGTCTCCTCCTCCTCCTACTCCTGTCTCAGTGTCTCCTCCTCCTCATCCTCCTGTCTCAGTGTCTCCTCCTCCTCCTGTTTCAGTAGCTCCTCCTCCTCCTCCTGTCTCACTGTCTCCTCCTCCTCCTGTCTCAGTGTCTCCTCCTCCTCCTACTCCTGTCTCAGTGTCTCCTCCTCCTCATCCTCCTGTCTCAGTGTCTCCTCCTCCTCCTGTCTCAGTATCTCCTCCTCCTGTTTCAGTAGCTCCTCCTCCTCCTCCTGTCTCAGTATCTCCTACTACTCCTGTCTCACTGTCTCCTCCTCCTCCTGTCTCAGTGTCTCCTCCTCTTCCTCCTCCTGTCTCAGTGTCTCCTCCTCCTCCTGTCTCAGTAGCTCCTCATCCTGTCTCATTAGCTCCTCCTGTCTCAGTGTCTCCTCCTCCTCCTGTCTCAGTCTCTCCTCTTCCTCCTCCTGTCTCAGTGTCTCCTCCTCCTGTCTCAGTGTCTCCTCCTCCTCCTGTTTCAGTAGCTCCTCGTCCTCCTCCTGTCTCAGTGTCTCCTCCTCCTCCTCCTGCCTCAGTGTCTCCTCCTCCTGTCTCAGTAGCTCCTTCTCCTCCTCCTCCTGTCTCAGTGTCTCCTCCTTCTCCTGTTTCAGTAGCTCCTCCTCCTCCTGTCTCAGTAGCTCCTCCTGTCTCAGTGTCTCCTCCTCCTCCTGTCTCAGTGTCTCCTCCTCCTCCTCCTGTCTCAGTGTCTCCTCCTCCTCCTGTCTCAGTAGCTCCTCCTCCTGTTTCAGTAGCTCCTCCTCCTCCTCCTGTCTCAGTGTCTCCTCCTACTCCTGTCTCACTGTCTCCTCCTCCTCCTGTCTCAGTGTCTCCTCCTCCTCATCCTCCTGTCTCAGTGTATCCTCATCCTCCTGTTCTGTCTGGAACAAAATTTGTGGATTCTACTACACATGAATCAATCAGTGTGACACTACTACACACGAATCAATCAGTGTGACTCTACTACACATGAATCAATCAGTGTGACACTACTACACACGAATCAATCAGTGTGACTCTACTACACATGAATCAATAAGTGTGACTCTACTACACATGAATCAATCAGTGTGATTGTACTACATATGAATCAGTCAGTGTGACTGTACGACACATGAATCAGTCAGTGTGACTCTACGACACATGCATCAGTCAGTGTGACTCTGCTACACATGAATCAGTCAGTGTGACTCTGCTACACATGAATCAATCAGTGTGACTCTACTACACATGAATCAGTCAGTGTGACTCTGCTACACATGAATCAATCAGTGTGACTCTACTACACATGAATCAATCAATGTGACACTACTACACACGAATCAATCAGTGTGACTCTACTACACATGAATCAATCAGTGTGATTGTACTACACATGAATCAGTCAGTGTGACTGTACGACACATGAATCAGTCAGTGTGACTCTACGACACATGAATCAGTCAGTGTGACTCTGCTACACATGAATCAGTCAGTGTGACTCTGCTACACATGAATCAGTCAGTGTGACTCTGCTACACATGAATCAATCAGTGTGACTCTACTACACATGAATCAGTCAGTGTGACTCTGCTACACATGAATCAATCAGTGTGACTCTACTACACATGAATCAATCAGTATGACTCTACTACACATGAATCAATAAGTGTGATTCTACTACACATGAATCAATCAGTCTGATTCTACTACACATGAATCAATCAGTGTGATTGTACTACATATGAATCAATCAGTGTGACTCTACTACACATGAATCAATCAGTGTGACTCTACTACACATTAATCAATCAGTGTGATTCTACTACACATGAATCAATCAGTCTGATTGTACTACACATTAATCAATCAGTGTGATTGTACTTCATATGAATCAATCAGTGTGACTCTACTACACATGAATCAATCAGTGTGACTCTACTACACATTAATCAATCAGTGTGATTCTACTACACATGAATCAATCAGTCTGATTCTACTACACATCAAATAAAATAACATTTTATTTGTCACATGCACCGAATACAACAGGTGTAGACGAGTTAAATAAAGGTCTAAAATTAAAATAGACCTTACAGTGAAATGGTTACTTACAAACCCGAAAGCCCTTAACCAACCATGTGGTTTTAAGAAAATACCTTTAAAAAAGTAAGAGATAAAAATGACAAATAATTAAAAAGCAGCAGTAAAATAACAATAGCGGGGGCAGTATACAGGGGTACCGGTACAGAGTCAATGTGGAGACTATATACAGGGGTACCGGTACAGAGTCAATGTGGAGACTATATACAGGGGTACCGGTACAGAGTCAATGTGGAGGCTATATACAGGGGTACCGGTACAGAGTCAATGTGGAGACTATATACAGGGGGTACCGGTACAGAGTCAATGTGGAGACTATATACAGGGGGTACCGGTACAGAGTCAATGTGGAGGCTATATACAGGGGGTACCGGTACAGAGTCAATGTGGAGACTATATACAGGGGTACCGGTACAGAGTCAATGTGGAGGCTATATACAGGGGTACCGGTACAGAGTCAATGTGGAGACTATATACAGGGGTACCGGTACAGAGTCAATGTGGAGACTATATACAGGGGTACCGGTACAGAGTCAATGTGGAGACTATATACAGGGGTACCGGTACAGAGTCAATGTGGAGACTATATACAGGGGGTACCGGTACAGAGTCAATGTGGAGACTATATACAGGGGTACCGGTACAGAGTCAATGTGGAGACTATATACAGGGGTACCGGTACAGAGTCAATGTGGAGACTATATACAGGGGTACCGGTACAGAGTCAATGTGGAGACTATATACAGGGGTACCGGTACAGAGTCAATGTGGAGACTATATACAGGGGTACCGGTACAGAGTCAATGTGGAGACTATATACAGGGGTACCGGTACAGAGTCAATGTGGAGGCTATATACAGGGGGTACCGGTACAGAGTCAATGTGGAAACTATATACAGGGGTACCGGTACAGAGTCAATGTGGAGGCTATATACAGGGGTACCGGTACAGAGTCAATGTGGAGACCATATACAGGGGTACCGGTACAGAGTCAATGTGGAGGCTATATACAGGGGTACCGGTACAGAGTCAATGTGGAGACTATATACAGGGGTACCGGTACAGAGTCAATGTGGAGACTATATACAGGGGTACCGGTACAGAGTCAATGTGGAGACTATATACAGGGGTACCGGTACAGAGTCAATGTGGAGACTATATACAGGGGTACCGGTACAGAGTCAATGTGGAGACTATATACAGGGGTACCGGTACAGAGTCAATGTGGAGACTATATACAGGGGTACCGGTACAGAGTCAATGTGGAGACTATATACAGGGGTACCGGTACAGAGTCAATGTGCGGGGGCACCGGTGTCGAGGTAATTGAGGTAATATGTACATGTAGGTAGAGTTATTAAAGTGACTATCTACAATTTTGCAGATTAACACTGGAGTGATGAATGATCAGATGGTCATGTACAGGTAGAGATATTGGTGTGCAAAAGAGCAGAAAAGTAAATAAATAAAAACAGTATGGGGATGAGGTAGGTGAAAAAGGGTGGGCTATTTACCAATAGACTATGTACAGCTGCAGCGATCGGTTAGCCGCTCAGATAGCTGATGTTTGAAGTTGGTGAGGGAGATAAAAGTCTCCAACTTCAGCGATTTTTGCAATTCGTTCCAGTCACAGGCAGCAGAGTACTGGAACGAAAGGCGGCCAAATGAGGTGTTGGCTTTAGGGATGATCAGTGAGATACACCTGCTGGAGCGCGTGCTACGGATGGGTGTTGCCATCGTGACCAGTGAGCTGAGATAAGGCGGAGCTTTACCTAGCATGGACTTGTAGATGACCTGGAGCCAGTGGGTCTGGCGACGAATATGTAGCGAGGGCCAGCCGACTAGAGCATACAAGTCGCAGTGGTGGGTGGTATAAGGTGCTTTAGTGACGAAACGGATGGCACTGTGATAGACTGCATCCAGTTTGCTGAGTAGAGTGTTGGAAGCCATTTTGTAGATGACATCGCCGAAGTCGAGGATCGGTAGGATAGTCAGTTTTACTAGGGTAAGCTTGGCGGCGTGAGTGAAGGAGGCTTTGTTGCGGAATAGAAAGCCGACTCTTGATTTGATTTTCGATTGGAGATGTTTGATATGAGTCTGGAAGGAGAGTTTGCAGTCTAGCCAGACACCTAGGTACTTATAGACGTCCACATATTCTAGGTCGGAACCATCCAGGGTGGTGATGCTAGTCGGGCATGCGGGTGCAGGCAGCGAACGGTTGAAAAGCATGCATTTGGTTTTACTAGCGTTTAAGAGCAGTTGGAGGCCACGGAAGGAGTGTTGTATGGCATTGAAGCTTGTTTGGAGGTTAGATAGCACAGTGTCCAAAGACGGGCCGAAGGTATATAGAATGGTGTCGTCTGCGTAGAGGTGGATCAGGGAATCGCCCGCAGCAAGAGCAACATCATTGATATACACAGAGAAAAGAGTCGGCCCGAGAATTGAACCCTGTGGCACCCCCATAGAGACTGCCAGAGGACCAGACAGCATGCCCTCCGATTTGACGCACTGAACTCTGTCTGCAAAGTAATTGGTGAACCAGGCAATGCAGTCATCCGAAAAACCGAGGCTCCTGAGTCTGCCGATAAGAATATGGTGATTGACAGAGTCGAAAGCCTTGGCAAGGTCGATGAAGACGGCTGCACAGTACTGTCTTTTATCGATGGCTGTTATGATATCGTTGAGTACCTTGAGTGTGGCTGAGGTGCACCCGTGACCGGCTCGGAAACCAGATTGCACAGCGGAGAAGGTGCGGTGGGATTCGAGATGGTCAGTGACCTGTTTGTTGACTTGGCTTTCGAAGACCTTAGATAGGCAGGGCAGGATGGATATAGGTCTGTAACAGTTTGGGTCCAGGGTGTCTCCCCCTTTGAAGAGGGGGATGACTGCGGCAGCTTTCCAATCCTTGGGGATCTCAGACGATATGAAAGAGAGGTTGAACAGGCTGGTAATAGGGGTTGCGACAATGGTGGCAGATAGTTTCAGAAATAGAGGGTCCAGATTGTCAAGCCCAGCTGATTTGTACGGGTCCAGGTTTTGCAGCTCTTTCAGAACATCTGCTATCTGGATTTGGTTAAAGGAGAACCCATATACAGGGGTACCGGTACAGAGTCAATGTGGAGACTATATACAGGGGTACCGGTACAGAGTCAATGTGGAGACTATATACAGGGGTACCGGTACAGAGTCAATGTGGAGACTATATACAGGGGTACCGGTACAGAGTCAATGTGGAGACTATATACAGGGGTACCGGTACAGAGTCAATGTGCGGGGGCACCGGTGTCGAGGTAATTGAGGTAATATGTACATGTAGGTAGAGTTATTAAAGTGACTATGCATAGATAAAAACAGAGAGTAGCAGCGGCAGCATAGAATGGGGGGGGTGAAAATAGTCTGGGTAGACGTTTGATTAGATGTTCAGGAGTCATGACTTGGGGGTAGAAGCTGTTTAGAAGCCTCTTGGACCTAGACGTGGCGCACCGGTACCGCTTGCCAAGCAGTAGCAGAGAGAACAGTCTATGACTAGGGTGGCTGGAGTCTTTGACAATTTTTAGGGCCTTCGTCTGACACCGCCTGGTATAGAGGTCCTGGATAACAGGCAGCTTGGCCCCAGTGATGTACTGGGCCGTACGTACTACCCTCTGTAGTGCCTTGCGGTCAGAGGCCGAGCAGTTGCCATACCAGGCTGTGATGCAACCCGTCAGGATGCTCTCGATGGTGCAACTGTAAAACCGTTTGAGGATCTGAGGACCCATGCCAAATATTTTCAGTCTCCAGAGGGGGAATAGGTTTTGTCGTGCCCTCCTCACGACTTTCCTGGTGTGTTTGGACCACGTTAGTTTGTCGTTGATGTGGACACCAAGGAACTTGAAGCTCTCAACCTGCTTAACTACAGCCCTATCGATGAGAATGGGGGCGTGCTCGGTCCTCCTTTTCTTGTAATCCACAATCATCTGCTTTGTCTTGATCACATTGAGGGAGAGGTTGTTGTCCTTGCACCACACGGTCAGGTCCCTGACCTCCTCCATATAGGCTGTCTCGTCGTTGTCTGGCTGTGCAGTCATGAGTGAACAGGGAGTACAGGATGGGACTGAGCATGCACCCCTGAGGGGCCCCCGTGTTGAGGATCAGCGTGGCGGATGTGTTGTTACTTACCCTTTCCACCCTGGGGTCGGCCCGTCAGGAAGTCCAGGATCCAGTTGCAGAGGGAGGTGTTTAGTCCCAGGGTCCTCAGCTTAGTGATGAGCTTTGAGGACACTATGGTGTTGAATGCTGAGCTGCAGTCAATGAATAGCATTCTCACATAGGGGTTCCTTTTGTCCAGGTGTGAAAGGGCAGTGTGGAGTACAATAGAGATTGCATCATCTGTGAATCTGTTGGGGCGGTATGCAAATTGGAGAGGATCTAGGGTTTCTGGGATAATTGTGTTGATGTGAGCCCTGACCAGCCTTTCAAAGCATTTCATGGCTAGAGATGTGAGTGCTACAGGTCGGTAGTCATTTAGGCAGGTTACCTTAGTGTTCTTGGGCACAGGGACTATGGTGGTCTGCTTGAAACATGTTGGTATTACAGACTCAGACAGGGAGAGGTTGAAAATGTCAGTGAAGACCCTTGCTAGTTGGTCAGCGCATGCTCGGAGTACAGGTCCTGGTAATCTGTCTGGCCCCGTGGTCTTGTGAATGTTGACCTGTTTAAAGGTCTTACTTACATCGGCTGCGGAAAGTGTGATCACACAGTCATCCGGAACAGCTGATACTCTCATGCATGTTTCAGTGTTACTTGCCTCAAAGCGAACACATACGTTATTTAGCTTGTCTGGTAGGCTCATGTCACTGGGCAGCTCACGGCGGTGCTTTCATGAATCAATCAGTATGATTCTACTACACATGAATCAGTCAGTGTGATTCTACTACACCGGAATCAGTCAGTGTGATTCTACTACACATGAATCAGTCAGTGTGATTCTACTACACATGAATCAGTCAGTGTGATTCTACTACACATGAATCAGTCAGTGTGATTCTACTACACCGGAATCAGTCAGTGTGATTCTATTAGACATCAATCTGGTTTTATCTGATGCATATAATATGCTATAAAAATAGCTATAAAGATAAACTATAATTAAATAAAAATGTATTGGGTAAATCATTTCATTTTGGCATCACTGTGCCCGAAGAAGGGGATTTACCCACTAAATTACTGTGTTTTTATATATAGAGTGTGCGACAATATTTATAGCTTATAGTTTATTCGCCGTTAGTCAGCACCTCTCCATAAAATAATTTCCTCTGGGTGTGCGCCAGCTCATGTTTTTTCATTCTACTTTTATCTGATGCATGTATGAAGTTTTTAATTAATGGGTATCTTGTCTACACAGGATTGACGAACAATTCTTAGTGGGTTAATCTAATGTCTAGAATGTATTAATTATATGTCTCATACCATGTGTTTAATGTAGGATGATATATCCTCTATCAAGTTACAAGATACTGTAGCTGTACTAATAGTTGTGCTGGGTGCTGTTCATCAGCCTAATAATGGTGCTGGTTGCAGTTCATCAGCCTAATAATGGTGCTGGTTGCAGTTCATCAGCCTAATAATGGTGCTGGTTGCAGTTCATCAGCCTAATAATGGTGCTGGTTGCAGTTCATCAGCCTAATAATGGTGCTGGGTGCAGTTCATCAGCCTAATAATGGTGCTGGGTGCAGTTCATCAGCCTAATAATGGTGCTGGGTGCAGTTCATCAGCCTAATAATGGTGCTGGTTGCAGTTCATCAGCCTAATATTGGTGCTGGTTGCAGTTCATCAGCCTAATAATGGTGCTGGGTGCAGTTCATCAGCCTAATAATGGTGCTGGTTGCAGTTCATCAGCCTAATAATGGTGCTGGTTGCAGTTCATCAGCCTAATAATGGTGCTGGGTGCAGTTCATCAGCCTAATAATGGTGCTGGGTGCAGTTCATCAGCCTAATAATGGTGCTGGGTGCAGTTCATCAGCCTAATAATGGTGCTGGGTGCAGTTCATCAGCCTACGAATGGTGCTGGGTGCAGTTCATCAGCCTAATAATGGTGCTGGGTGCAGTTCATCAGCCTAATAATTGTGCTGGGTGACCCTTCATCAGCCTAATAATGGTGCTGGGTGACCCTTCATCAGCCTAATAATGGTGCTGGGTGACCCTTCATCAGCCTAATAATGGTGCTGGGTGCCGGTCATCAGCCTAATAATGGTTCTGGGTGCTGTTCATCAGCGTAATAATGGTTCTGGGTGCTGCTATTGCAGTCATCTCTGTAGTACTTTATATACCTGAATTGTAGCACACTCTCCCTACCCCCACTCCACCCTTACAGGCTGTTTAAAGTCATTGGTTGTGTGTGTGTGTGTGTGTGTGTGTGTGTGTGTGTGTGTGTGTGTGTGTGTGTGTGTGTGTGTGTGTGTGTGTGTGTGTGTGTGTGTGTGTGTGTGTGTGTGTGTGTGTGTGAGACAGGAGGTCAAGGACGGTCTTGTATGCCATGCCTCTGGCTGCTCCTGTCTGTACCCAGGTTATTTAAAGAGCTCATCTACCCTATCCTCCTACTACCCACCAACGCACACACACGGACACACACACACACACACACACACACACACACACACACACACACACACACACACACACACACACACACACACACACACACACACACACATACAGAAAAGCACACTTTGTCCTGAAGCCTGCCGTCAGTGTGTCCTGACTTTCAACCTGCTGGATTAATGAATGAATCAGAGAGGGTTCTGAGCCGAGCCCTGCCTCTCCCCTCCCCTCGCTGCCTGGTGGGCACAGAGATGGCAGCACTCACCCATTCATCAACACACCTATGGGGAGGTAAATATGGCAGCGAGAGGGAGAGGGGAGAAGTGAAGGAGAAGGAAAGGTGGAGGGAAGAGTGGGAGGAGGGTAGGTATGTATGGGTGACAGACATCCTGAGAGTGCACTGTAGTCTATGGAGTGCTGAGGTGTTCACTGGGGGAGGAGGGGGAGGTTTTGTTAGGTATGAGGGGTATTAGGGTAAGGGTGTGGGAAGAGGGGGAGGTTAAGGTAGGTATGAGGGTATTAGGGTAAGGGTGTGGGAAGAGGGGGAGGTTTTGTTAGGTATGAGGGTAATAGGGTAAGGGTGTGGGAAGAGGGGGAGGTTGAGGTGGGTATTAGGGTAAGGGTGTGGGAAGAGGGGGAGGTTGAGGTGGGTATGAGGGTGTATTAGGTTAAGGGTGTAGGAGGAGGGGGAGGTTAAGGTAGGTATGAGGGTATTAGGGTAAGGGTGTGGGAAGAGGGGGAGGGGGAGGTTAAGGTAGGTATGTGGGTATTAGGGTAAGGGTGAGGGAAGAGGGGGAGGTTGAGGTAGGTATGTGGGTATTAGGGTAAGGGTGTGGGGAGAGGGTGTTATTTAAGATGGAAATGGGACAGCTTTAGATGAAGAAAGAACTCACCGTGGGGCTCTCCCATTGTTTCCCCCAAACAACATCACATGACTTTCCATTTCACTCTGGATATTTTTCAGAAAAGATGGGTTACAATATCATAAAGTTTGCAAAGGTGAAGAGAGGGGAAGGGAGAGGGGGGGTTGAAATATACTAATGAAAAGAAAGAGAAGATACGTAAAGAAAGACGGGAAAAAGGCAAACAGCTGTCAGCCTTTGATCAGCGCTGGCACTTGTCGAGGTAGGAAGCCATGTTGTTTTATGACATGCAGACTGATGTCAACTTTAACGATGGAGTGAGGCCAGGAGAGACGAACAAGGAAGTCCCTCTCTCTCTTTCCTTTAGTGAAGAGGGAAGATGGGGATGAGAGAATGAGGGGAAAGGGGGGTAATGCGTGCTTTAGCAGCCCTCACACTACCACAGAAAGATTGTGGGCGATTTTCTTTCATCTGCTCACACATTCACACACAGACAGAGGAGAGAGAGAGAAGGAGAGCGAGAGAGGAGAGGAAAGGAGAGGGAGTGAGAGAGGAGAGAGCGAGAGAAGGAAAGAGAGGTGAGAGAAGGAGAGAGAGAGAAGGAGCGAGAGAAGGCAAAAGAGAGAGAGACAAGGAGAGAGAGGTGAGAGAAGGAGAGAGAGAGAGAGAGAGAGAGAGAGGAGAGAGAGAGAGAGAGAGAGAAGGAGAGAGAGAGAAGGCAACAGAGAAAGAGATAGAAGGAGAGAGAGAAGGCAAAAGAGAGAGAGAGAAGGAGAGAGAGGTGAGTGAAGGAGAGAGAGAGAGAGAGAAGGAGAGAGAGACAGAGAGAGAGAGAATGCAAAAGAGAGAGAGAGAAGGAGAGAGAGGTGAGAGAAGGAGAGAGAGCGAGAGAGAGGGAGAGAGAGAGAGAGAGAGAGAGAGAGAGAGAGAGAGAGAGAGAGAGAGAGAGAGAGAAGGAGAGAGAAGGCAAAAGAGAGAGAGAGAGAGAGAGAGAGAGAGATACGGTGCCTTCAGAAAATACCCTTCACTAATTCCACGTTGTTGTGTTACAACCTGAATTCAAAATTAATTAAATATATTGTTTTTTCTCAACCATCTACACACAATACCCCATAAAGACGTGGTGAAAATATGTTTTTACAAATTTATTGAAAGTGAAATATGTAATTTGCATAAGTATTCACATCCCATGGTCATTACATGTTAGAATCCCCTTTGGCAGTGATTACAGCTGTGAGTCTTTCTGGGTAAGTCTCTAAGAGCTTTGCACACCAGGATTGTACAATATTTACACATTATATATTTTTTTATTCTTCAAGCTCTGTCTAGTTGGATGTTGATCATTGCTAGAAAGCCATTTTCAAGTCATAGATTTTCAAGCCAATTTAAGTCAAAACTGTAACTAGGCCACTCAGGAACATTAAATGTTGTCTTGGTAAGCTACTTTTGATTTAGGCTATTGTCCTGCTGAAAGGTGTATTTGTCTCCCAGTGTCTGTTGGGAAGCAGACTGAACCAGGTTTTCTTCTAGGATTTTGCCTGTGCTTAGAGACAGTGCATTTTGGAAAGTATTCAGACCCTTTGACTTTTACCACATTTTGTTACATTACAGCCTTATTCTCAAATGGATTCAATTCATGTTTTCCCTCATTAATCTACACACAATACCCCATAATGCCAAAGTGAAAATGTATTTTAAATAATTGCAAATGTATACAAAAAATAGAACAGAAATACCTAATTTACATAAGTATTCAGAACCTTTGCTATGAAACTCGAAATTGAGTTCAGGTGCATTCTGTTTCCATTGATTGTCCTTGAGATGTTTCTACAACTTGATTGGAGTCCACCTGTGAAAAATTCAATTGACTGGACATGATTTGGAAAGGCACACGTCTGTCTATATAAGGTCCCACAGTTGACAGTACATGTCAGAGCAAGAAACAGGCCTTGAGTTTGAAGGAATTGGTTGTAGAGCTCCAAGACAGGATTGTGTCAAGGCATGGATCTGGGGAAGGGTACCAGAAAATGTCTGCAGCATTGAAGGTCCCCAAGAACACAGTAGCCTCCATCGTTCTTAAATGGAAGAAGTTTGGAACCACCAAGACTCTTCCTAGAGCTGGCCACCCGGCCAAACTGAGCAATCGGGGGAGAAGGGCCTTGGTCAGGGAGGTGACCCAATGGTCACTCTGACAGAGCTCCAGAGTTCCTATGTGGGGATGGGAGAACCCATTCAGAAGGACAACCATCTCTGCAGCACTCCACCAATCAGGTCTTTATGGTAGAGTGGCCAGACAAAAGCCACTCCTCAGCAATAGACACATGACTGCCCGCTTGGAGTTTGCCAAAAGGTACCTACAGGACTCAGACCATGATGAAACCAAGATTGAACTATTTGGACTGAATGCCAAGTGTCACGTCTGGAGGAAACCTGGCACCATCCCTACGGTGAAGCATGGTGGTGGCAGCATCATGCTGTGGGAATGTCTTTCAGTGGTAGGGATTGGGAGAATAGTCAGCAAAGTACAGAGAGATCCTTGATGAAAACCTGCTCCAGAGCGTTCAGGACCTCAGACTGGGGTTGAAGGTTCACCTTCCGACAGTACAACGACCCAAAGCACACAGTTAAGACAATGTAGCAGTGGCTTCGGGACAAATCTCTGAGTCTCCTTGAGTGGCCCAGACAGAGCCTGGATGCGATTGAACATCTCTGAAGAGACCTGAACATAGCTGTGCAGCGACACTCCTCATCCAACCTGACAGTGCTTGAGAGGATCTGCAGAGAAGAATGGGAGAAACTACCCAAATACAGCCAAGCTTGTTGCGTCATACCCAAGAGGACTCAAGGCTGTGCTTCAACAAAGTACTGAGTAAAGGATCTGAATACTTATGTAAATGTAATATTTATGCTTTTTATATTTAATACATTTGTAAAAAAATATCAAAAAATGTGTTTTTACTTTGTCATTACGAGTTATTGTGTGTAGATTGATGAAGATTTAAAAAATATATATATTTTAGAATAAGGCTGTAACCTAACAAAATGTGGAAACATGCACTTTATTCTGTTTATTTTTATCCTAGAAATCTCCCTAGTCCTTGCTGATGACAAGCATTACCATAACATGATGCAGCCACCACCATACTTGAAAATATGAAGAGTGGTACTCAGTGATATGTTGTGTTGGATTTGCCACAAACATAACATTCAGGACATGAAGTTATTTCCTTTGCCACATTTTTTGTAGTTTTACTTTAGTGTCTTATTGCAATCAGGATGCATGTTTTGGAATATGTCTTCCTACTTTTCACTCTGTCTATTAGGTTAGTATTGTGCAGTAGCTACAATATTGTTGATCCATCCTCAGTTTTTCTCCTATCACAGCCATTAAACTCTTTAACTGTTTTAAAGTCACTATTAGCCTCATGGGGAAATCCCTGAGTGGTTTCCTTCCTCTCTGGCAACTGAGTTAGGAAGGACACCTGTATCTTTGCAGTGACTGGGTGTATTGATACACCATCCAATGTGTATTTATTAACTTAACCATGCTCAAAGAGATATGTAATGTCATTATTTAAAAAAAGGTTATTATCTAGCAATAGGTGCCTTTCTTTGCGAGGCATTGGAAAACCTCGCTGGTCATCTGTGTTTGAAATTCACTGCTTGACTGAGGGGCCTTATAGATAATTGTATGTGTCTGGTACACAGATGATGTAGTCATTCAAAAATGATGTTGGACACAGAGTCCATTCAAATTATTATATGACTTGTTAAGATTATGTTTACTCCTGAATTATTTCAGCTTGTTATAACAAAGGGGTTGAATACTTATTGACATTTTTAATGAATTTGTTAAAATTTCTAAAAACATAATTCCACGTTGACATTATGTGGTATTGTTTAGGCCAGTGACACAAAATATCAATGTAATCCATTTTAAATTCAAGCAGTAACACAACAAAATGTGGAAAAAGTGAAGGGTTGTGAATACTTTCTGAAGGCACTGTAGATAGAGAGGGGAAAGGAGCTGGAGAGAGTGAGAAGAGAGAGGTTTTCAGTACTTAGCAGCAGTACAGTTCATTTGCTCAGGATGTTTAGGTTCTCTACACAACAGAGGGTTATACTACATAACGGGATAGAGGAGTTAGCGAGCTAACTTTGGTCAATTCTGAGTTCAATCGGGATAACCGTTGACAAGAAGGTGGCTCATCTTTAGTCAACTACATTTCTATAGCAATGAATCCTTCAGCGCTAACTTGCTCCGGATCGTCACTAGTTACCACAGACACAAAGTCATAAACCCTGCGTATTTCTAAGGTGGATCTTCTTAAAGTGGATCTGACAGCGTTTTAACTACTATGCAGATATGAAACAGTAAATTCCCAGTTTATGCTACAAAACCAACTTCATAAGAGGTTTTAAAATAGGTTATATTTGACAAAAAATTCCATGATGTGCAGTAAGGCATTGTTGGCAGAATTGATGGATGCAGTTCAATGCATGATTAGCATAATTTGCCAATACATTTCTTGGTATCAGGTTGTAAATCACTGCTGGCCTGGTACATTGTTCGCTGCCTCCACCCATTCGGGATGCACTATTTCAGTTTCAATGACTCAATATTTTGGACAAAAATGGACGAATGTAAAGCTAAAGTCTAGGCATTGGTCCTGTGACTTGGATGGGTCTCTTCAAGGAGGAGGTCAAAGGGGGGTGAAGTCTAACACCGGTGCTTTGGAAACCACGCTCGTGTGATGATTCATTTGTCTGAGATCTGAAAAGCTGCATTGTCTGGTCCTGCAGGCTTACATGAATGGTTTGCTACACACGGTAATCTGTCTGGTAATTACGAGACTACTCATTACATGGACGTAATACCAAACCACCTCTGTTGCACACTCATTAAATGGGATGCACAGATCCTTCTGCTACTGTTTGCCACAGGAAGTGTTGTTGTGCAGTAGGCCTGATTTCAAACCCAGTCAGTTATATTGGTGCTGTGATCTCTGAGTATGAGGTCAAAGGGGGAGTGAAATGTAACCAAGGTTGTTCGATGAACCTTGCTGGAGACTGGAAGACTTGTGTTAGCTTCCTGAACTAATCCCCATGGGCTTTATCTAAGTGGACTAACATAGTCTTGTGACATGCAGGAGACCTGGTTCGAAACCACTCAGTTACAATAGCAAGGTTAAATAGGAAGTGTAAAGGCTATCCTTAGAAGGGCTATGACAGGGCATTTCATGTACAGTTGAAGTCGGAAGTTTACATGCACTTAGGTTGGAGTCATTAAAACTTGTTTTTCAACCACTCCACACTACACAAGTCATTTTTCTAACAATTGTTTACAGACAGATTATTTCATTTATAATTCCCTGTATCACAATTCTAGTGGGTCAGACGCCTTCGGAACAATTTCCAAACGCCTGAACGTACCACGTTCATCTGTACAAACAATAGTACGGAAGTATAAACACCATGGGACCACTCAGCCGTCATACTGCTCAGGATGGAGACACGTTCTGTCTCCGAGAGATGAACATACTTTGGTGCGAAAAGTGCAAATCAATCCCAGAACAACAACAAAGGACCTTGCAAAGATGCTGAAAGAAACAGGTACAAAAGTATCTATATCTACAGTAAAACAAGTCCTCTATCAACATAACCTGAAAGGCCGCTCAGCAAGGAATAATAGAAAAGACAGACTATGGTGGTTTGCAACTGCACATGGGGACAAATATTGTACTTCTTGGAGAAATGTCCTCTGGTCTGATGAAACAAAAATATAACTGTGGCCATAATGACCATCGTTGTGTTTGGAGGAAAAAGATGGAGGCTTGCAAGCTGAATAACACCATGAACGTGGTACCTTCAGGAGTTTGGGAATTGCTCCCAAGGATGAACCAGACTTGTGGAGGTCTACAATGTTTTTCTGAGGTCTTGGCTGATTTCTTTTGATTTTCCCATATTGTCAAGCAAAGAGGTTCTGAGTTTGAAGTTAGCTCTTGAAATTCATCCACAGGTACACCTCCAATTGACTCAAATGATGTCAATTAGCCTATCAGAAGCTTCTAAAGCCATGACATAATTTTCTGGAATTTTCCAAGCTGTCTAAAGTCACAGTCAACTTAGTGCATATAAACTTCGGTTAGGACATCTACTAGTTCCTCTCCTTCCACCAACGAGAAGCGTTACAAAGGAGATATCCTGCCAACCAGGCAGGATATAACCCCAACCCCACCCACTTTTCCAAAGCACAGCCCCCACACCACTAGAGGGAAATCTTCAACCACCAACTTACCATCCTGAGACAAGGCAGAGTATAGCCCACGAAGATCTCCCCCACAGCATGAACCCAAGGGGGGCGCCATTCGGGACAGGAAGATCACATCAGTGACTCAACCCACTCAAGTGACGCACCCCTCCTTGGGACGGCATGGAAGAGCACCAGTAAGCCAGTGACTCAGCCCCCGTAATAGGGTTAGAGGCAGAGAATCCCAGTGGAGAGAAGGGAACCGACCAGGCAGAGACAGCAAGGGTGGTTCGTTGCTCCAGTGCCTTTCCGTTCACCTTCACACTCCTGGACCAGACTACACTCAGTCATAGGACCTACGGAAGAGAGAAGTCTTCAATAAAGACTTAAAGGCCGAGACCGAGTCTGCGTCTCACATGGATAGGCAGACCATTCCATAAAAATTGAGCTCTATAAGAGAAAGCCCTGCCTCCAGCTGTTTGCTTAAAAATTCTAGCGAGAATAAGGAGGCCTGCGTCTTGTGACTGTAGCTTACGTGTAGGTATGTACTGCAGGACCAAATCAGAAAGATAGGTAGGAGCAAGCCTGTGTAATGCTTTGTAGGTTAGCAGTAAAACCTTGAAATCAGGCCTGGCCTTAACAGAAAGCCAGTGTAGAGAGGCTCCCACTGGAGTTATTTGATCTCATTTTTTGGTTCTCGTCAAGATTCCAGCAGCCGTGTTTAGCACTAACTGAAGTTGATTTTGTGCTTTATCCAGGTAACTGAAAAGTAGAGCATTGGAGTAGTCTAATCTAGAAGTGACAAAAGCATGGATACATTTTTCTGCATCATTTTTGGACTGAAAGATTCAGATTTTTGCAATGTTAAAAGCATGGATTAATTTGAAAAAATATGTCCTTGAAACAGTCTTGATATGTTCGTCAAAAGAGAGATCAAGGTCCAGAGTAATGCCAAGGTCCTTCACAGTTTTATTTGAGACAACTGTACAACCATCAAGATTAATTGTCAGATCCAACAGAAGATCTCTTTGTTTCTTGGGACCTAGAACTAGCATCTCTGTTTTGTCCGAGTTTAAAAGTAAATCATTTGCCACCGTCCACTTCCTTATGTCTGAAACACAGGCTTCCAGGGAGGGCAATTTTAGGGCTTCACCATGTTTCATCAAAATGTACAACTGTGTATCATCCGCAAAGCAGTGAAAGTTAGCATAATGTTTCCGAATGACATCACCAAGAGGTAAAATATATAGTGAAAACAATAGTGGTTTTAAAATGGAACCTTGAGGAACCCTGATATTTACAGTTGATTTGTCAGAAGACAAACCGTCCACAGAGAATTTCCGACAGATAAGATCTAAACCAGGCCAGAACTTGTCCGTGTCAACCAATTTGGGATTCAAATTTTTCCAAAAGAATGTGGTGATCGATGGTATCAAAAGCAGCACTAAGGTCTAGGAGCACGAGGACAGATGCAGAGCCTCGGTCTGACGCCATTAAAAGGTTATTTACCACCTTCACAAGTGCAGTCTCAGGGCTATAATGGGGTCTAAAACCAGACTGAAGCATTTTTTATCCATTGTTTGTCTTCAGGAAGGCAGTGAGTTGCTGCGCAATAGCTTTTCAATTTTTTTTGGAGAGGAATGGAAGATTCGATATAGGCCAATAGTTTTTTTTTCTGGGTCAAGTTTTGGCTTTTTCAAGAGAGGCTTTATTACTGCCACATTTAGTGAGTTTGGTACACATCCGGTGGATAGGGAGGCGTTTATTATGTCCAACATAGGATGGGCAAGCACAGGAAGCAGCTCTTTCAGTAGTTTAGTTGGAATAGGGTCCAGAATGCAGCTTGAAGGTTTAGAGGCCGTGACTATTTTCATCAATGTGTCAAGAGATATAGTATTAAAAAACTTGAGTGTCTCCCTTGATCCCTAGATCTTATTTAAAATGACGGTCTACTTAAAGGCCTCCTCCAGGGACTGGGGGCTGGGATTTAAAAATAAAATATAGGACAAAACACACATCACAACAAGAGAGACTAAACAAAACTACATAAAGAGAAACCTAAGACAACAACATAGCATGGCAGCAACACATTCTTTTTTTTTGTTTTACCAGGTAAGTTGACTGTGAACACATTCTCATTTACAGCAACAACCTGGGGAATAGTTACAGGGGAGAGGAGGAATGAGCCAATTGTAAGCTGGGGATGATTAGGTGACCATGATGGTATGAGGGACAGCTTGGGAATTTACCCAGGACACCAGGGTTAACACCCCTAGTCTTACGATAAGTGCCATGGGATCTTTAATGACCTCAGAGAGTCAGGACACCCATTTAACGTCCCATCCGAGAGACAGCACCCTACACAGAGCAGTGTCCCCAATCACTGCCCTGGGGCATTGGAATATTTTTTAGGCTAGAGGAAAGAGTGCCTCCTACTGGCCCTCCAACACCACTTCCAGCAGCATCTGGTCTCCCATCCAGGACTAACCCTGTTTAGCTTCAGAAGCAAGCCAGCAGTGGGATGCAGGGTGGTGTGCTGCTGGCTTACATGACAACACAGCAATGTAGCAACACAACATGACAACAACATGGTAGCAACACAACATGGCAGAAAGCACAACATGGTACAAACATTGTTGGGTACAGACAACAGCATAAAGGGCAAGAAGGTAGAGACAACAGTACATCACATGAAGCAGCCACAACTGTCAGTAAGAGTGTCCATGATTGAGTCTTTGAATGATGAGATTGAGATAAAACTATCCAGTTTGAGTATTTTTGCAACTTCTTCCAATCGCTAGCTGCAGCAAACTGAAAAGAGGAGCGACCCAGGGATGTGCTTTGGGGACCTTTAAAAGAATGTGACTGGCAGAACGGGTGTTGTATGTGGAGGATGAGGGCTGCAGTATGTATCTCGGATAGGGGGGAGTGAGGCCTCAGAGGGTTTATTCAACTGACATATTCACTACAGCCTAGAGTAGAATTTTGTACTCACTTGAAAACAATAATGTAATTATTCATTGCATTGTGGTGTTGTAGGCTAGTCTATGTAGGATAATTGTATTGTCCCTCAACAAGATCAACAGGGGAGCTTTTTGAGTTGCATGTATCATGTCTTCACTGTTCTTTCATGCGCAATGATGCACCTGGCCTTTTCGCTGCCTCTCAGCTATTCCCATTTGTTCTTGTGGATTCATATACAGCTATTTAACCAGTTTTGAATGTTTTTATGTGGGGTGTTGTGTCTTTGGCTATGCCGGATTAAGTGATATGACATGCTATTCTATAAAATAATTTATACGCAATTAATATTACCTGATTGAGCTAATCATGTAAATGTAATTAACTAGAGAGTTGGGGCACCACAAAATAATATTTATAGAGCTGTTATCTTCCGAATAAACTCTTAAAGACCTAGTCATATTTTACATCAATAGCAGTCAATATTAATTCGTCATCTTAATTCAGTCTCATCTGAAAGTTGTAACAAACCCTGGCTAACAAGTTGAATCAGCAATATAAAAAATTGGTTTTAATTATTTATTTACTAAATACCTAACTAATCACACAGAATTACACATAAACATAATTAAATCATAACTTGATTACAAATTACGTCATAAAGGAAAACGTCCCTAGCGGGCGGAACAGATATGACAGCTGGTTACACAAAAGAAAAGGGTCTGGGTTTGAGTGAAAGAGCGGGAAGACTGAGGGACACAGGGAGAAGCTGTGCTATCGTAAATACAGTATTTTATGCATTCTAAATCCCGCCCATTTGGAAAAGGAAAATTTAATAAATATTTACTCTGAGCTGCACTTCGGTAGGTTGGTGGTAGATGGAAGGCCGTGTTGCCAAACCGAGTCCTTTGTCCTATGAAGAATGTCTCTGCTGGTAAATTGAATACGTTGTAGTAACGTTGTGGTGTGGTAGACGGGATACTCTGTCTGTTCCTTTGTACCTGCGTTTGCAGCTGCTGTTGCTAACTCAACGGCTAGGAGGTATCACGTCTGTAGTTAATAAGAGTTCAAAGTTCATACCAAAGCTCAAGCTGATGTTGGCTTTGTTCTGTAGTTATTATCTGAACCATTCTGACATCGGACCGTCATCCTCACATCCTCGGAACAGGAGGTTATATTGTCGTCAAGGCTTTAAATAGGAGGGGAGAGGTGGGCGTGTTTGAAAAGTTTTATAGCCCATGTCCCTTCACAGGGGCGGGCCAATGATTGAGCAGAGCCCTAACCAAACCACACATTTTAGAAGCTAAAATCACATTTCATCCCATCACGAATCATTTCATATTCAAACATTTAAATTGAACAACAATTCCATGTGAATCTGGTAACTCTGATGTGTAGACTCTCCACTGTAGAGTTTATGTCATCTTATCATTGATGAGAATGTCTCAGATGACAACCGAACTGACATCATATTCATTAAGTACCACCGCAAATGCTCAAGTGGTCAGATTACCAGAATATAGTTAATTTCCCCCCACCTTCTGATGTTCCCAGAATCTCTATGTTAACCAAGGGTTTTGAAGAATGTCTCTGCTGGTAAATTGGATACGTTGTAGTAACGTTGTTGTGTGGTAGACGGGCGACTCTGTCTGTTCCTTCCTACCTGCGTTTGCAGCTGCTGTTGCTGTAACATCAGTAGGGTAGAGAGAGGAAAAAGGGGGGAAGAGGTATTTATGACGGTCATAAACCTAACCCCAGGCCAACGTCATGACAGTGGTATAATTGCTATTTAGCCAATTGCAGATTTTTTACAAATGATCCACCTACCACTATTGTCACTATGAATGGTGGATAGAGGGCAGGATAGACAGTTACACTGGTAGACTATACTGGCCTGTGGTATAGTTAAAGTTAGTACATGGAAAGCGTTGTGCATAAGGGAAGTAACAAAACACCTTGATATATGGGAGGAGCATGCAGGCAGATGAGGAAATGTGTCTAGGATGGAAGAAAATATAGAGTAAAAGCTGTAAAAGAGTGAATGGAAATCAGGGAAAAACACACAACCCTCCCCTGTGACCAATAAAAACCATACTACCCTCCCCTGTGACCAATAAAAACCATACTACCCTCCCCTGTGACAAATGAAAACCATACTACCCTCCCCTGTGACAAATGAAAACCATACGACCCTCCCCTATGACCAATAAAAACCATACTACCCTCCCCTGTGACAAATGAAAACCATACTACCCTCCCCTGTGACCAATAAAAACCACAATACCTCCCCTGTGACAATAAAAACCATACTACCCTCCCATGTGACCACTAAAAACCATACTACCCTCCCCTGTGACCAATAAAAACCATACTACCCTCCCCTGTGACAATAAAAACCACACTACCCTCCCATGTGACCCAATAAAAACCATACTACCCTCCCGTGTGACCACTAAAAACCATACTACCCTCCCCTGTGACCAATAAAAACCATACTACCCTCCCTGTGACCAATAAAAACACACAATCCTCCCCTGTGACAAATAAAAACCATCCTACGCTCCCCTGTGACAAATAAAAACCACACTACCCTCCCCTGTGACCAATAAAAACACACAACCCTCCCTGTGACAAATAAAAACACACAACCCTCCCCTGTGACAAATCAAAACACACAACCATCCCCTGTGCCCAATAAAAACACACAACCCTCCCCTGTGACAAATAAAAAGCACACTACCCTCCCCTGTGACCAATAACAACCATACTACCCTCCCCCGTGACCAATAAAAACCACACTACCTTCCCCTGTGACCAATAAAAACCATACTACCCTCCCCTGTGCCCAATAAAAAACACAAAACCCTCCCCTGTGCCCAATAAAAACGCACAACCCTCCCGTGCCCAATAAAAACACACAACCCTCCCCAAAGCAAAAATAATAGTTAGACAACCCTTTCACGCCAGTAAATTTCCCACCAAATCCTGAATTTGCAGGATAACTTTTTCTTAATTTAATTCATTTTGATTGCTGCTTCACCATTGCCTCAATGAAGGTCAAAAGGAGTGGACTATAGAGGAAATAGGATGCCATTTGGGACGCTAGAGATAAGAATATAGCAACTAAATCATCTGTAATAGATTGATAGTGTATGATAATAGGATGAGCTCTGTCAACAAGAATAATGGTGCTGTCAATGATGATGTCCCTTTTGTATCTAATATCATAACCGCATTAATTAAATGAAAAATGACCCTGAAGTCTTACTCTCCTTATTAGCTGCCCTCATACTTCACTCCCTCTCTTCCTCTCTCCCTCTCTTCCTTTCTTCCAACTCTCCCTCTCTCTGATCTACTCTCTCCCTCCCTCCCTTTCGCTGGTTTCCCTCCCTCCCTCTCTCCCTCCCTCCCTCTCAAGTCAATTTAAGGGTTTTATTGGCATGGGAAACATATATTAATATTGCCAAAGCAAGTGAACTAGATAATAAACAAAAGTGAAAAAACAACAATCTACAAAAGTGACAAACAAAACAAAGGCGAAGTCTTCTCATGCTTTGTTGATTTCCAAAACGCTTTTGACTCAATTTGGCATGAGGGTCTGCTATACAAATTGATGGGCAGTGATAAAGTAGTCTACAGTACTACTGCCAAGAGATGAGCTATAAGTGTACCTACCGTAAGAGTCCCCTCGTAGCCTACCATTGACTATATACATACCCTGCGTGTGACACTCTTCTCTCTCTCTCTCTCTCTCTCTCTCTCTCTCTCTCTCTCTCTCTCTCTCTCTCTCCCCCCTCCCTCCCTCCCTGCCCACCCTCCACACCCTCCCCCCTTCCCTCCCTGCCTCCCTCCCTCCCTTCCTGCCTCCCTCCCTTCCCCCTCCCTCACTCCCTCCCCCCTCCCTCCCTCCCTCCCCCCTCCCTCCCTCCCCGCCCCCCCTCCCTCCCTCCCTGCCTCCCTCCTCCCTGCCCCCCCCTCCCTCCCTCCCTACATCCCTCCCTCCCTGCCCCCCACCCCCTCCCTCCCTCCCTCCCTGCCTCCCTCCCTCCCCCCTCCCTCCCTCCCTCCCCCCCTCCCTGCCTCCCTCCTCCCTGCCTCCCTCCCTCCCTGCCCCCCCCTCCCTCCCTCCCTGCATCCCTCCCTCCCTGCCTCCCTGCCCCCCCCTCCCCCCCTCCCTCCCTGCCTCCCTCCCTCCCTGCCCCCCTCCCTCACACACTGTGCCTCCATCTGTTTCAGGAACTTCAAAGACCTTCCCTATCCCCTGGTTTCTCTCCTTTTTAACTCTTTTATCAGCCTTTAATAAAGCCCCACTTCAAAAAGGACAGACTTTCTCCTTCATTATCACGTATTACTTTATTAAACTGCTATGCTAATATATAATAATAATAATATTTATTCCATGTATAACATTTGTATATTTTTAAAGTGGGCCCAGTTGAATCGGGCTATTTCAGAGATGAAATGAAAAGGGACGGTTATTATGAGGAAGGGTAGATGAAAGTGTGGATCTGGCGGAGAGAGTGGAGAGTAGGGTAGTAGAGGAGTGTAGGAGTGTAGGATATGTATTCTAAACCACGGGATCTCATCAGTGATGCACCCTGGGATGTCACTGTAGTGGTTGTGGTGCTTGATGTGGAGTGGGTGTCTCTGATGTGGCCGGTTGATGCTTCTCCAGTCTGTGTCATGAACTTTTATCTCTCTCCCTGCTCTCCCCATCTCTCTCTACCCTCTCTCCATGTCTCCATCTCTTTCTGCTCTCTCTCCAATTATCCATCTCTCAATTTCCCTCTGCTCTCTCTCCATTACCCCCTGCTCTCTCTCCATCTCTCTCTGCTCTCTCTCCATCTCTTCATCTCCCTCTGCTCTCTCTCCACCTCCCCCTGCTCTCTCTCCATCTCTCCATCTCTCTCTGCTCTCTCTCCATCTACCCCTGCTCTCTCTCCATCTCCCCCTGCTCTCTCACCATCTCTCCATCTCTCCATCTCTCTCTGCTCTCTCTCCATCTCTCCATCTCTCTCTGCTCTCTCTCCATCTCCCTCTGCTCTCTCTCCATCTCTCCGTCTCTCATCCTCCCACTATGGACCTGTCATGGTCCTCTCATCTCCCGCCCTCACATCATGACCCTGGAGAGCCACGAGAGCTCTCTGGCTGACACACTTTGAATGTGTGTTTGTGTATGCATGTGTGTTTGTGTGTGTGCATGTTTGTCTCTGTCTGTGTGTGCTGTGTGTGTATGAGTGTGTGGTTTTATCAGGTGTTTGCAAGTGTATGGGGGTGGAAGGTATATAGGTACTTTATGTTTCATTGTCTGGAAAGTATTGGATTTGTCAGGTCTTTGACTTGTGCGATTCCTGGCTGTGTGTTTTGTCGGTGTATGTGTGTGTCGGAGTGTTTTGATTCGGGTGTCACATCTCTCTCGCACCTTCCTCTGTTGAGTTTTGTTTTATGTTTCTCTCTCTACGCTGGCATCGGTTAACTCCAGCTTGCCTTTCATTGCAGCTTCAAATGCCGCCTGCCTGAGAGCTTTTCTCCACACGTTCTGGCACTCTCCCCTCCAGAGCTCTCTCCCAGCTCGCTCATTCTGGCCCCACCCCCTACCTCACCGTGTCCTTAACCACGGTACACCGTGCCCTCTGTGCAGCATCTGTCTGCGAGACTGAGACAGGCCAGTACTCAACTTTGGCCTCCAGAAAGAGCCACAGGGCTGGAGATCAATTACCTGGGTACCCAGACTCCTTGCTCCGGTCAAACGCTATGCCACTCCCATGGACCCTGTGAACACATTTGGTTGCAGTCTGCTTGCTCCAGTCAAACGCTATGCCACTCCCATGGACCCTGTGAACACATTTGGTTGCAGTCTGCTTGGTCCAGTCAAACGCTATGCCACTCCCATGGACCCTGTGAACACATTTGGTTGCAGTCTGCTTGGTCCAGTCAAACGCTATGCCACTCCCATGGACCCTGTGAACACATTTGGTTGCAGTCTGTTTGGTCCAGTCAAACGCTATGCCACTCCCATGGACCCTGTGAACACATTTGGTTGCAGTCTGCTTGGTCCAGTCAAACGCTATGCCACTCCCATGGACCCTGTGAACACATTTGGTTGCAGTCTGCTTGGTCCAGTCAAACGCTATGCCACTCCCATGGACCCTGTGAACACATTTGGTTGCAGTCTGCTTGGTCCAGTCAAACGCTATGCCACTCCCATGGACCCTGTGAACACATTTGGTTGCAGTCTGCTTGGTCCAGTCAAACGCTATGCCACTCCCATGGACCCTGTGAACACATTTGGTTGCAGTCTGCTTGGTCCAGTCAAACGCTATGCCACTCCCATGGACCCTGTGAACACATTTGGTTGCAGTCTGCTTGGTCCAGTCAAACGCTATGCCACTCCCATGGACCCTGTGAACACATTTGGTTGCAGTCTGCTTGGTCCAGAAACCGATGGGTTGAGCCAGAACAAGAACACACGTACAGTGGCTGTTTGAAAATTCATCATTGGCTTTCTACTCTGATTGGTTAGAGACAATCCAATCGCTGATGACTGTGTACAACGCTCCCCGTGCTCCTCTTCACCACAAATGTCTTCAATGATGGCAGTCTCAGACTAAAGTGCACTACATGACCAAAAGTATGTGGACACCTGCTAGTCCAACATCTCATTCCAATATCATGGGCATTAGTATGGAGTTGGTCTCCCCATTGCTGCTATAACAACCTCCACTCTTCTGGGAAGGCTTCCCACTAGATGTTGGAACATTACTGTGGGGACTTGCTTCCATTCAGCCACAAGAGCATTAATGAGGTCAGGCACTGATGTTGGGCAATTAGGCCTGGCTCACAGTCGGTGTTCCAATTTATCCCAGAGGTGTTTGATGGGGTTGAGGTCAGGGCTCTGTGCAGGCCAGTCAACGTCTTCACACTGGTCTCCACAAACAATTTCTGTATGGACCTCGCTTTGTGCACGGGGGCATTGTAATGCTGAAACAGGAAAGGGCCTTCCCCAAACTGTTGCCACAAAGTTGGAAGTACAGAATCGTCTAGAATGTCATTGTATGCTGTAGAGTTAAGATCTCCCTTCACCTGAACCAAAGGGCCTAGCCAGAACCATGAAAAACAGCCCCAGACCATTATTCTTCCTCCACCAAACCTTACAGTTGGCACTGTGCTTTGGGGCAGGTGGTGTTCTCCTGGCTTCCTCCAAACCCAGATTAGTCTGTTGGACTGCCAGATGGTGAAGCGTGATTCATCACGGAAGAGAACACGTTTCCACTGAGTCCAGCGAGCTTTATACCACTCCATCTGATGCTCATGGTGATGTTAGGCTTGCGCGTGGCTGCTCGGCCATGGAAACCCATTTCATGAAGCTCTCGACGAACAGTTCTTGTGCTGGCGTTGCTTCCAGGGGAAGTTTGGAACTCATTAGTGCGTGTTGCAACTGAGGACAGACGCGCTTCAGCATTTGTCAGTCCCGTTCTGTGAACTTGTGCGGCCTACCACTTTGCGGCTGAGGCGCTGTTGCTCCAAGATGTTTCCACTTCACAATAACAGCCCTTACAGTTGATCGGGGCAGCTCTTTTACCTCATTTACACTCACTGTATATAGACTTTTTGTTTTCTGTTTTTCTACTGTATGATTGACTGTATGTTTTGTTTATCCCATGTATAATTCTGTGTTGTTGTATTGTGTCTAATTGCTACGCTTTATCTTGGCCAGGTCGCAGTTGCGAATGAGAACTTGTTCTCAACTAGCCTACCTGGTTAAATAAAGGTCAAATAAAATCAATAAAATAAAATAAAAATCGGGGCAGCTCTAGCAGGGCGGAAATTTGGCGATCTGACTTGTTGGAAAGGTGGCATCCTATGACGGTGCCACCTTGAAAGTCACTGAGCTCTTCAGTAAGGCCATTCTACTGCCAGTGTTTGTCTATGGAGATTGCATGGGTGTGTGTTCAACGGGTGTGGCTGAAATAGCCGAATTCACTCATTTGAAGGGGTGTCCATAATACTTTTGTATGGATAGTGGATGTAGCGAACGACAGAAGAGCTGAAAAATGTAGTGTGAGTCGTCAGGCTAGGAGATCAATGGAGTCAATGCTGAAAGTCAATGCTGAAAGTCAGAGACAGAGATATGGTGGTGAGAGAGAACAGACAGAGCAGATAGACAGCCAGGGATACTGTGGGTGCATCCCAAATGGCACCCTATTCTCTATGTATTTGACCAGAGCCCTATGCACTATAAGGGAATATCTACTCTGAGTCAGTCAGTGTGGTTGGGGTGTTGGTGCTGTGCTCTTGTCCTCACACTTCTCTCTTGCTTGTGGTCGCCCAACTGTTTGCCAGCATGTTCATCATTCTGGCCCTCCTGTTTTTGTGTGTCTATGTGTGTGTGTGTGTGTGTGTGTGTGTGTGTTTGTCTTGCTGATAAGGTGTTGTGTAACAGATGGAGTAACCTAATACCTGTCTCATCTCTTCCTTTCCGCTGTTATTCTCTGTACCTCTCTATCTGTCCACCCAGTGGCTTGGCTGATGTGATGTTATCTGGGTCTTACCAGAATCCTCCTTGTCTTGTTCCAGGAATCAGCCCAGCCCACCCCACCCTGCCAGTCTGCCGGCCCCTGTCCGTTCTGTAACCCTCTGGCCTCTTTTCCGTCTGGTAAACCTCTTGCCCCCTGTCTGTCCTGTAACCCTCTGGCCCCCTGTCCATCCTGTAACCCTCTGGCCCCCTGTCTGTCCTGTAACCCTCTGGCCCCCTGTCCATCCTGTAAACCTCTGGACCCCTGTCTGTCCTGTAACCCTCTGGCCCCCTGTCCATCCTGTAAACCTCTGGCCCCCTGTCTGTCCTGTAAACCTCTGGACCCCTGTCTGTCCGGTAAACCTCTGGCCCCCTGTCTGTCCTGTAAACCTCTGGCCCCCTGTCCGTCCTGTAACCCTCTGGCCCCCTGTCCATCCTGTAAACCTCTGGCCCCCTGTCT
Source organism: Oncorhynchus kisutch (assembly GCF_002021735.2). Classification (NCBI taxonomy): domain Eukaryota; kingdom Metazoa; phylum Chordata; class Actinopteri; order Salmoniformes; family Salmonidae; genus Oncorhynchus; species Oncorhynchus kisutch. The sequence continues at coordinate 18,452,531 of NC_034188.2, read as the reverse complement.
GTCCTGTAACCCTCTGGCCCTCTGTCCATCCTGTAAACCTCTGGCCCCCTGTCTGTCCTGTAACCCTCTGGCCCCCTGTCCATCCTGTAAACCTCTGGACCCCTGTCTGTCCTGTAAACCTCTGGCCCCCTGTCTGTCCTGTAACCCTCTGGCCCCCTGTCCGTCCTGTAAACCTCTGGACCCCTGTCTGTCCGGTAAACCTCTGGCCCCCTGTCTGTCCTGTAAACCTCTGGCCCCCTGTCCGTCCTGTAAACCTCTGGCCCCCTGTCCATCCTGTAAACCTCTGGCCCCCTGTCTGTCCTGTAACCCTCTGGCCCCCTGTCCATCCTGTAAACCTCTGGCCCCCTGTCTGTCCTGTAACCCTCTGGCCCCCTGTCCATCCTGTAAACCTCTGGCCCCCTGTCTGTCCTGTAACCCTCTGGCCCCCTGTCCATCCTGTAAACCTCTGGACCCCTGTCTGTCCTGTAAACCTCTGGCCCCCTGTCTGTCCTGTAACCCTCTGGCCCCCTGTCTGTCCTGTAAACCTCTTTCCCCCTGTCAATCTTGTAAATCTCTGGCCCCCTGTCCGTCCTGTAAACCTCTGGCCCCCTGTCCATCCTGTAAACCTCTGGCCCCCTGTCCATCCTGTAAATCTCTGGCCCCCTGTCTGTCATGTAACCCTCTGGCCCCCTGTCTGTCCTGTAAACCTCTGGCCCCCTGTCTGTCCTGTAAACCTCTGGCCCCCTGTCTGTCCTGTAAACCTCTGGCCCCCTGTCTGTCCTGTAACCCTCTGGCCCCCTGTCCATCCTGTAAACCTCTGGCCCCCTGTCTGTCCTGTAACCCTCTGGCCCCCTGTCCATCCTGTAAACCTCTGGCCCCCTGTCTGTCCTGTAACCCTCTGGCCCCCTGTCCATCCTGTAAACCTCTGGACCCCTGTCTGTCCTGTAAACCTCTGGCCCCCTGTCTGTCCTGTAACCCTCTGGCCCCCTGTCTGTCCTGTAAACCTCTTTCCCCCTGTCAATCTTGTAAATCTCTGGCCCCCTGTCCGTCCTGTAAACCTCTGGCCCCCTGTCCATCCTGTAAACCTCTGGCCCCCTGTCCATCCTGTAAATCTCTGGCCCCCTGTCTGTCATGTAACCCTCTGGCCCCCTGTCTGTCCTGTAAACCTCTGGCCCCCTGTCTGTCCTGTAAACCTCTGGCCCCCTGTCTGTCCTGTAAACCTCTGGCCCCCTGTCTGTCCTGTAAACCTCTGGCCCCCTGTCCATCCTGTAAACCTCTGTCCCCCTGTCTGTCCTGTAAACCTCTGGCCCCCTGTCTGTCCTGTAAACCTCTGGCCCCTTGTCCATCCTGTAAACCTCTGGCCCCTTGTCTGTCCTGTAAACCTCTGGCCCCCTGTCAATCCTGTAAACCTCTGGCCCCTTGTCCATCCTGTAAACCTCTGGCCCCTTGTCTGTACTGTAAACCTCTGGCCCCCTGTCTGTCCTGTAAACCTCGGCCCCCTGTCCATCCTGTAAACCTCTGTCCCCCTGTCTGTCCTGTAAACCTCTGGCCCCCTGTCCGTCCGGTAAACCTCTGGCCCCCTGTCTGTCCTGTAAACCTCTGGCCCCCT
>NC_034188.2:18415943-18445943 GCF_002021735.2 Oncorhynchus kisutch | reverse complement strand
GGTCTTAAGAGGCTTTAACAGAACTAGAGGAGGCAGAAGGAGGGAGAATGACTTCATGAAGATGTCTGGCCTTAAGAGGCTTTAACAGAACTAGAGGAGGCAGAAGGAGGGAGAATGACTTCATGAAGATGTCTGGCCCTAAGAGGCTTTAACAGAACTAGAGGAGGCAGAAGGAGGGAGAATGACTTCATGAAGATGTCTGGCCTTAAGAGGCTTTAACAGAACTAGAGGAGGCAGAAGGAGGGAGAATGACTTCATGAAGATGTCTGGCCTTAAGAGGCTTTAACAGAACTAGAGGAGGCAGAAGGAGGGAGAATGACTTCATGAAGATGTCTGGCCTTAAGAGGCTTTAACAGAACTAGAGGAGGCAGAAGGAGGGAGAATGACTTCATGAAGATGTCTGGCCTTAAGAGGCTTTAACAGAACTAGAGGAGGCAGAAGGAGGGAGAATGACTTCATGAAGATGTCTGGCCTTAAGAGGCTTTAACAGAACTAGAGGAGGCAGAAGGAGGGAGAATGACTTCATGAAGATGTCTGGCCTTAAGAGGCTTTAACAGAACTAGAGGAGGCAGAAGGAGGGAGAATGACTTCATGAAGATGTCTGGCCTTAAGAGGCTTTAACAGAACTAGAGGAGGCAGAAGGAGGGAGAATGACTTCATGAAGATGTCTGGCCCTAAGAGGCTTTAACAGAACTAGAGGAGGCAGAAGGAGGGAGAATGACTTCATGAAGATGTCTGGTCTTAAGAGGCTTTAACAGAACTAGAGGAGGCAGAAGGAGGGAGAATGACTTCATGAAGATGTCTGGCCTTAAGAGGCTTTAACAGAACTAGAGGAGGCAGAAGGAGGGAGAATGACTTCATGAAGATGTCTGGCCTTAAGAGGCTTTAACAGAACTAGAGGAGGCAGAAGGAGGGAGAATGACTTCATGAAGATGTCTGGCCTTAAGAGGCTTTAACAGAACTAGAGGAGGCAGAAGGAGGGAGAATGACTTCATGAAGATGTCTGGTCTTAAGAGGCTTTAACAGAACTAGAGGAGGCAGAAGGAGGGAGAATGACTTCATGAAGATGTCTGGCCTTAAGAGGCTTTAACAGAACTAGAGGAGGCAGAAGGAGGGAGAATGACTTCATGAAGATGTCTGGCCTTAAGAGGCTTTAACAGAACTAGAGGAGGCAGAAGGAGGGAGAATGACTTCATGAAGATGTCTGGCCTTAAGAGGCTTTAACAGAACTAGAGGAGGCAGAAGGAGGGAGAATGACTTCATGAAGATGTCTGGCCTTAAGAGGCTTTAACAGAACTAGAGGAGGCAGAAGGAGGGAGAATGACTTCATGAAGATGTCTGGCCTTAAGAGGCTTTAACAGAACTAGAGGAGGCAGAAGGAGGGAGAATGACTTCATGAAGATGTCTGGCCTTAAGAGGCTTTAACAGAACTAGAGGAGGCAGAAGGAGGGAGAATGACTTCATGAAGATGTCTGGCCTTAAGAGGCTTTAACAGAACTAGAGGAGGCAGAAGGAGGGAGAATGACTTCATGAAGATGTCTGGCCTTAAGAGGCTTTAACAGAACTAGAGGAGGCAGAAGGAGGGAGAATGACTTCATGAAGATGTCTGGCCTTAAGAGGCTTTAACAGAACTAGAGGAGGCAGAAGGAGGGAGAATGACTTCATGAAGATGTCTGGCCTTAAGAGGCTTTAACAGAACTAGAGGAGGCAGAAGGAGGGAGAATGACTTCATGAAGATGTCTGGCCTTAAGAGGCTTTAACAGAACTAGAGGAGGCAGAAGGAGGGAGAATGACTTCATGAAGATGTCTGGCCTTAAGAGGCTTTAACAGAACTAGAGGAGGCAGAAGGAGGGAGAATGACTTCATGAAGATGTCTGGCCTTAAGAGGCTTTAACAGAACTAGAGGAGGCAGAAGGAGGGAGAATGACTTCATGAAGATGTCTGGCCTTAAGAGGCTTTAACAGAACTAGAGGAGGCAGAAGGAGGGAGAATGACTTCATGAAGATGTCTGGCCTTAAGAGGCTTTAACAGAACTAGAGGAGGCAGAAGGAGGGAGAATGACTTCATGAAGATGTCTGGCCTTAAGAGGCTTTAACAGAACTAGAGGAGGCAGAAGGAGGGAGAATGACTTCATGAAGATGTCTGGCCTTAAGAGGCTTTAACAGAACTAGAGGAGGCAGAAGGAGGGAGAATGACTTCATGAAGATGTCTGGCCTTAAGAGGCTTTAACAGAACTAGAGGAGGCAGAAGGAGGGAGAATGACTTCATGAAGATGTCTGGCCTTAAGAGGCTTTAACAGAACTAGAGGAGGCAGAAGGAGGGAGAATGACTTCATGAAGATGTCTGGCCTTAAGAGGCTTTAACAGAACTAGAGGAGGCAGAAGGAGGGAGAATGACTTCATGAAGATGTCTGGCTTTTACTTTACTTCACATTGTTCTCAATAGTTGATTTATATGAACATTGTGCGCTTCAGTGTGTGTGTGTGTGTGTGTGTGTGTGTGTGTGTGTGGTGTGTGTGTGTGTGTGTGTGTGTGTGTGTGTGTGTGTGTGTACGTGTGTGTGTGTGTGTGTGTGTGTGTACGTGTGTGTGTGTGTGTGTGTGTGTGTGTGTGTAACATGTGTCCCTTCCTCCCAGCCTGTCTGGAATTCAGCTCATCTGTCTTCTCATTGGTCATTGGGAAGTACATCTCAGGCACAGCAGAACAACCCAACCCAAAACTCTAATATGAGGTAAACCAACACACCCGTCTCCCTCCCGCCAACCACATGCATACCATCATTTGGAGAAGGAACGGAACGCAGACTGAGAGGAAACACAGTGTGAGCTATTGCCGTTTATGTACTGGGTGGTTTGAGCCCTGAATGCTGATTGGCTGACAGCCGTGGTATATCAGACCGTACACCATGGGTATGACAAAGCATTTATTTTTACTGCTCTAATTACGTTGGTACAGTTTATAATAGCAATAATGCACCTCAGAGGTTTGTGATATATGGCCAATATACCATGGCTACGGGCTGTGTCCAGACACTCCACGTTGCTTCCTGCATAAGAACAGCCCTTAGCTGTGGTATATTGACCATATACCACACCTCCTCTGGCCTTATTGCCCAAATACATTTGACACATATATTGTGATGTTCAGATACTCATGGTAACCAATCATTATCCACTCATGGTAACCAATCATTATCCACTCATGGTAACCAATCATTATCGAAGTTCCACCTCAGTTCACTGGTGTGAGTTAGGGTGCATTTCAGGCACTTCAAAAAGGAACTAGTCGACTATTTGTAAAACAAAACCTGTTCTCCATTACCCTGGGCTTATCACCTGCCCAAAACCTGTTCTCCATTACCCCTGGCTTATCACCTGCCCAAAACCTGTTCTCCATTACCCTGGGCTTATCACCTGCCCAAAACCTGTTCTCCATTACCCTGGGCTTATCACCTGCCCAAGACCTGTTATCCATTACCCTGGGCTTATCACCTGCCCAAAACCTGTTATCCATTACCCTGGGCTTATCACCTGCCGAAAAATGTTCTCCATTACCCCGGGCTTATCACCTGCCCAAATGTTCCAGCTCAGTGGTTGTATCACAAATAGCACCCTGTTCCTTATATAGGTCACTACTTTTGACCAGAGTCCTATGAGACCTGGTCAAAAGTAGTGCACTATAAAGGGCTGCCATTTAGGATGCAGGAAGTGACTCCCAGCCAGATCCCCTGCCTAGAGCAGTAATAGAACCCTAAAACCTCTCTCCATTCTCCTTTGTTGTTGTCTTTCCCTGCCGTCTTCCTCTGGGCGGGGGGCGTGGGAGATGGAGAGTGTGCCTCTTTGCCACAATGTTGATAAGACTTCACTTAGTGCCTTGAAACACCTCTGATTATTTCTCTGCCTCACGTCGACCGTGCCCCTCCCTTCGTCCTGCCTGCTTTGTGCCTTTCTCTTCCAGACATCTACAAGGCAATATAGTCCGCTGGGTCTAGGTTGGCAGCTCAAATCAGGATTAATGGGATGCTTTTAAGTGGCTAAGACTCTTGAAATGTGCTCTTTTGTAGTGTCAGAAAGGTCAAACCCCAAATCGTGGTTTTCATCTGATGTGAAGGCTTTGCATTGCTTAGTGTACAAGCCTCTGTCTCCAGCAGATGATAAACCAAAGGTGTGTGTGTCTGTGTGTGTGTGTCTGTCTGTGTGTGTGTGTCTGTGTATGTCTGTGTGTGTGTGTGTGTCTGTGTATGTCTGTGTCTGTGTCTGTCTGTGTGTGTCTGCGTGTATGTGTGTCTGCGTGTGTGTGTATATCTGTGTGTGTGTGTGTGTCTGTGTGTCTGTGTGTGTGTGTGTATGTGTGTGTGTGCGTGTGCGTATGTGTTTGAGTGTGTGGGGAAAACTTTCCTCTGAATGTGTTTGTGAAATGTGTTTGTGAAAGAGATAGTGTTTTAGAGTGATTGTGAATGTCTGGTTTGTTTTTATTGATGTGTTTACTAGAAATTAGTTTTAAAGCTGCACAATTTTCTAACATTCTCTCCCCCTTCCTCTCTCTCCTTCTCTCTCACCCCCCTCCCCTCCCCCTCTATCCACCAGAGGCATTTGAATTGGTGTTGCGTCACGGCCGTAACTCCACCCTGCTGGTGCTGAAAGCGGAGTTCCCAGGGCTGGGGGGCGGGGCCCAGGGGGCGGTGGGTCAGCTCTTCCTGGACGTGTCTCTCTACATCCTGGGCTCAGACTCCAGCGTGGAACACATGGTCCAGGCCTTCTTCACCCGCCTCTTCCCCCTGACCTACCGACACCTGCTGGGTGGTGGCACAGCACCCATATCTGAGGAATGCCTGCGGGGGTCGTGGAAGGACTCCATAGCATTCGGCCCCTACCCTAAACTCATTATGACTCGTTTGTCACGCTCCCTCCTGGCCACGCGTGTCTTCCTGCAGGCGCTGAACCTGGGCATTGAGGTGGTCAACACCACTGACCACCTGCGCCCAGGTAGGGACTGTGGGCGCGCTCTGCTGAGGCTGTGGTATTGCCCACACTGCCAGGGCCTGCTGGGGGCCCCGGTCTGTAAAGGGTTTTGCCAGGCTGTAATGTCAGGGTGCCTGGGAGGTGCTGCGGAGGTACAGCCCCACTGGAGAGGGTATGTGGAGGGGCTAGGGAAACTGGCAGGGGCCATGAGGGGGGAGCAGGACATGGAGGCTGTGATGATGAGGTTACATGTGCTGGTCAGACTGGCCCTCAGACACGCTGTCAAAGCACGCCCCCGCCTACACACACTGGTGAGTAACAGGCAAGCATACGCTCACACGCACACACAGAGCTGGCACCTAACATCCATAGCAACATGCTGAGTCCATAACAGACATACTAACAGCCATATCAACATTCTGAGTTCCTCACAGACACACGAACAGCCATATCAGCATGTTGAGTCATTCACAGACATACTAACAGCCATATCAACATGCTGAGTCCTTCACAGATATACTAACAGCCATATCAACATGCTGAGTCCCTCACAGACATACTAACAGCCATATCAACATGCTGAGTCCCTCACAGACATACTAACAGCCATATCAACATGCTGAGGCCCTCACATATACACTAACACTATATCAACATACTATCAAGTCACTCAGATACAAACCCACAGGGGTCAAACAGGGAGACTGGAGGGGTCAAGGCCATGACAAACAGGGAGACTGGAGGGGTCAAGGCCATGACAAACAGGGAGACTGGAGGGTTCAAGGCCATGACAAACAGGGAGACTGGAGGGGTCAAGGCCATGACAAACAGGGAGACTGGAGGGGTCAAGGCCATGACAAACAGGGAGACTGGAGGGGTCAAGGCCATGACAAACAGGGAGACTGGAGGGGTCAAGGCCATGACAAACAGGGAGACTGGAAGGGTCAAGGCCATGACAAACAGGGAGACTGGAGGAGGGGTCAAGGCCATGACAAACAGGGAGACTGGAAGGGTCAAGGCCATGACAAACAGGGAGACTGGAGGGGTCAAGGCCATGACAAACAGGGAGACTGGAAGGGTCAAGGCCATGACAAACAGGGAGACTGGAGGGGTCAAGGCCATGACAAACAGGGAGACTGGAGGGGTTTAGTTAAGCAGTTGGGAAAGGGGTCGCCGGGAAAGCCAAAGTGGAAACAAGTGACAAGTCAAATCAAATCAAATCAAATTGTATTTGTCACATACACATGTTTAGCAGATGTTAATGCGAGTGTAGCGAAATGCTTGTGCTTCTAGTTCCGACAATGCAGTAATAACCAACAAGTAATCTAGCTAACACTCAATGTTGGTGGTGGCTGTTTAACAGTCTGATGGCCTTGAGATAGAAGCTGTTTTTCAGTCTCTCGGTCCCAGCTTTGATGCACCTGTACTGACCTCGCCTTCTGGATGATAGCGGGGTGAACAGGCAGTGGCTCGGGTGGTTGTTGTCCTTGATGATCTTTATGGCCTTCCTGTGACATCGGGTGGTGTAGGTGTCCTGGAGGGCAGGTAGTTTGCCCCCGGTGATGCGTTGTGCAGACCTCACTACCCTCTGGAGAGCCTTACGGTTGTGGGCGGAGCAGTTGCCGTACCAGGCGGTGATACAGCCCGACAGGATGCTCTCGATTGTGCATCTGTAGAAGTTTGTGAGTGCTTTTGGTGACAAGCCGAATTTCTTCAGCCTCCTGAGGTTGAAGAGGCGCTGCTGCGCCTTCTTCATGATGCTGTCTGTGTGGGTGGACCAATTCAGTTTGTCTGTGATGTGTACGCCGAGGAACTTAAAACTTACTACCCTCTCCACTACTGTTCCATCGATGTGGATAGGGGGGTGTTCCCTCTGCTGTTTCCTGAAGTCCACAATCATCTCCTTAGTTTTGTTGACGTTGAGTGTGAGGTTATTTTCCTGACACCACACTCCGAGGGCCCTCACCTCCTCCCTGTAGGCCGTCTCGTCGTTGTTGGTAATCAAGCCTACCACTGTTGTGTCGTCCGCAAACTTGATGATTGAGTTGGAGGCGTGCGTGGCCACGCAGTCGTGGATGAACAGGGAGTACAGGAGAGGGCTCAGAACGCACCCTTGTGGGGCCCCAGTGTTGAGGATCAGCGGGGTGGAGATGTTGTTGCCTACCCTCACCACCTGGGGGCGGCCCGTCAGGAAGTCCAGTAGCCAGTTGCACAGGGCGGGGTCGAGACCCATGGTCTCGAGCTTGATGACGAGCTTGGAGGGCACTATGGTGTTAAATGCCGAGCTGTAGTCGATGAACAGCATTCTCACATAGGTATTCCTCTTGTCCAGATGGGTTAGGGCAGTGTGCAGTGTGGTTGAGATTGCATCGTCTGTGGACCTATTTGGGCGGTAAGCAAATTGGAGTGGGTCTAGGGTGTCAGGTAGGGTGGAGGTGATATGGTCCTTGACTAGTCTCTCAAAGCACTTCATGATGACGGAAGTGAGTGCTACGGGGCGGTAGTCGTTTAGCTCAGTTACCTTAGCTTTCTTGGGAACAGGAACAATGGTGGCCCTCTTGAAGCATGTGGGAACAACAGACTGGGATAGGGATTGATTGAATATGTCCGTAAACACACCAGCCAGCTGGTCTGCGCATGCTCTGAGGGCGCGGCTGGGGATGCCGTCTGGGCCTGCAGCCTTGCTGAGGGTTGACACGTTTAAATGTCTTACTCACCTCGGCTGCAGTGAAGGAGAGTCCGCATGTTTTGGTTGCGGGCCGTGTCAGTGGCACTGTATTGTCCTCAAAGCAGGCAAAAAAGTGATTTAGTCTTCCTGGGAGCAAGACATCCTGGTCCGTGACGGGGCTGGTTTTCTTTTTGTAATCCGTGATTGACTGTAGACCCTGCCACATACCTCTTGTTTCTGAGCCGTTGAATTGAGATTCTACTTTGTCTCTATACTGACGCTTAGCTTGTTTGATTGCCTTCCCAGCACTGTGCGACCAGGGTTCTTTTCTCAGACCCAGCCTTCCAGCGCTGAGCGACCAAGGTTCCTCTCTCACGCCCAACCTCCCAGAGCTGAATGACCAGGGTTATTGTCTCATGCCCCCCGCCTCCCAGCGCTGAGCGCCCAGGGTTCCTCTCCCACTTCCAACCTCCCAGCGCTGAGCAACCAGGGTTCGTCTTTCATGCCCAGCCTCCCAGCGCTGAGTGACCAGGGTTCCTCTCTCACGCCCAGCCTTCCAGCGCTGAGCAACCAGGGTTTCTCCCTCATGCCCAGGCTCCCAGCACTGAGCAACCAGGGTTTCTCCCTCATGCCCAGGCTCCCAGCACTGAGCGACCAGGGTTTCTCCCTCATGCCCAGGCTCCCAGCACTGAGCGACCCGGGTTCTTTTCTCAGATTCATCCTCCCAGCACTGAGCGACCAGGGTTCTTTTCTCAGACTGAGCCTCCCAGGGTTGACCTCAGTATGTGTGTGTGTGTGTGTGTGCATTGAGGGATACCAGTGCTGTGACTTCAGGACTACATTCTGAGTCTGGAAAAGGTTTTCCACCGTGTGTGGGTGTGCCTGAGGAAGGCAGAATGTCATCCATGAATGGAAGTGACCTGTTATGTGGTTACACTGCAATATGACAAATTCTAGTCCCAATGGACTGTGCAGTGTGTGTGTATGTTTGTGAGCATGTGTTCAAGTGTGTGTGTGCATGTGTTTGTGTGTGTGTGTGTGTGTGTGTGCATGCACCTGTTTAGTGTTCCCCAGGACAGCTCCCTCCTCTGTGTTGTCATTGAGAGGACAGACAGATTCACCATCTCCCCTAATTCAATCCTGTCAAAGCGTGAGCGATAAACTGAAATTAGACAAAAACCTATTTGTCTTGAAATGCGCTAGTGTCAATGTGACTTTGACTTTCACTGTCCCCTCCTTTACCTCCTCCTGTTATTGTGTGTGTGTGTGTACACGTTTGTGTGTTGTGTGTGTCCTCATCTTCATGCAGTGGACTGGTCACTATGACATCACTGGAAACCACTGTATAGCACTGGTACATAGAGTTGAAGTCGAACGTTTACATACACTTAGGTTGGAGTCATTAAAACTAATTTTTCAACCACTCCACAAATGTCTTATTAACAAACTATAGTTTTGGCAAGTCTGTTAGGACATCTACTTTGTGCATGACACAAGTAATTTTTCCAACAATTGTTTACAGACAGATTATTTCACTTAAAATTCACTGTATCACATTTCCAGTGGGTCAGAAGTTTACATACACTAAGTTGACTGTGCCTTTAAACAGCTTGGAAAATTCCAGAAAATTATGTCATGGCTTTAGAAGCTTCTGACAGGCTAATTGACATCATTTGAGTCAATTGGAGGTGTACCTGTGTATGTATTTCAACACCTACCTTCAAACTCAGTACCTCTTTGCTTGACATCATGGGAAAATCAAAAGAAATCAGCCAAGACCTCAGAAACAAATTGTAGACCTTTGTCACATGCGTTGTAAGAAGTGGACCAAGGTGCAGCGTAGTGAGCGTACCTATTCCTTTTTATTAGTATGTCGCCAACAAAAACAATAAACAATACAAAACGACCATGAAGCTTAACAGGGCTATGCCTCTAACAAAGTTAAAATGTCGCCAACAAAAACAATAAACAATACAAAACGACCATGAAGCTTAACAGGGCTATGCCTCTAACAAAGTTAAAATGTCGCCAACAAAAACAATAAACAATACAAAACGACCATGAAGCTTAACAGGGCTATGCCTCTAACAAAGTTAAAATGTCGCCAACAAAAACAAGAAATACCAAAACCTAGAAAACAGAACATCGAATGACCCACCCAAATCACACCCTGACCAAACCAAAATAGTGACATAAAAAGGCTCTCTCAGGTCAGGGCGTGACAACCTCCACAAGTCTGGTTCATCCTTGGGAGCAATTTCAAAATACCTGAAGGTACCACGTTCATCTGTACAAACAATAGTACGTAAGTATAAACACCATGGGACCATGCAGCTGTCATACCGCTCAGAAAGGAGACACGTTCTGTGTCCTAGAGATGAACATACTTTGGTGTGAAAAGTGCAAGTCAATCTCAGAATAACAGCAAAGGACAATGTGAAGATGCTGGAGGAAATAGGTAGAAAAGTATCTATATCCACCAGCTCTGTTAGGAGGAATGGGCCAAAATTCACCCAACTTATTGTGGGAAGCTTGTGGAAGGCTACCTGGAGTGTTTGACCCAAGTTAAACCATTTAAAGGCAATGCTACCAAATACTAATTGAGTGTATGCAAACTTCTGACCCACTGGGAATGTGATGAAATAAATAAAAGCTGAAATAAATAATTATCTCAACTATTATTCTGACATTTCACATTTTTAAAATAAAGTGGTAATCCTAATTTACCTGAAACAGGGTTTTTTACTAGGATTAAATGTCAGGAATTGTGAATAACTGAGTTGAAATGTATTTGTCTAAGGTGTATGTAAACTTCTGACGTCAACTGTACGTGCTGGTGTGGTATACTCTAGCAATAGACAGAAGCACATGGGACCTACTGTATCAAATCAAATGTTATTTGTCATGTACGCCGAATACATCAGGTGTAGACCTTACAGTGAAATGCTTACTTACAAGCCCTAACCAACAGTGCAAAATAGGTATTAGGTAAACAATAGATAAGTAAAGAAATACAAAATAAAGAGAAAACAGTCAAATGACAGTGAAAATAACAGTTGCGAGGCTGTATACAGGTGGTACCGGTACAGAGTCAATGTGTGGGGGCACTAACCGGGCTAATTGAGGTAGCATGTGAGTGAAAGTATAGTTAAAGTGACTATGCATAGATGATTAACAGAGAGAGGGGTTTGTCTTCGTCTTTGGGAATTTCAGTATTTCAGTATTTCAGCATGAATGTTTCTTCATAGTTCTATTTCAAGACATGTTCTCAAATTCTGTTCTCAGAGCATTATAATGAAACCTTCCAGTAAAGGAACCAGAGTAAAACTGTCACGCCCTGGCCATAGAGAGGCTTTTATTCTCTATTTTGGTTAGGCCAGGGTGTGACTAGGGTGGGCATTCTAGTTTCTTTAATTCTATGTTTTGTATTTCTGTGTGTTTGGCCGAGTGTGGTTCCTTAGCTGTGGGTAGTTGTATTTGTTAGTGGCCTGTATAGCCGAAGTAAGCTTCATGGTCGTTTCCTTATTCTTTGTTTTGTTGGCGAAATGTATAAATAAAAAGAAATGTACGCTCACCATGCTGCACCTTGGTCCGGTCATTTCCACCCTGACAACGATCGTGACAGAACTACCCACCACAAACGGACCAAGCGCCATGGCCGGGAGGAGCAGCATTTTCTGGAGGACATGGGAGGAAATCCTGAATGGGAAAGGAACCTGGACGTGGGAGGAAATCCTGAATGGGAAAGGAACCTGGACGTGGGAGGAGATCCTGGTGGGAAAGGATTGCCTGCTGTGGGAGCAGGTGGAAGCAGTGAGGAAGGCGGAGGCAGAGAGAAAAAGGGCCCAGGATTACACAGAGTCACGGCTGGCACGAAAGACCGGGAGGCCACTCCCAAAAATGATTTTGGGGGGTGGCACACGAGGAGATTGGCTGAGTCAGGTTGGAGACCTGAGCCAACTTCTCGTGCTTACCGTAGGGAGCGCGGTACTGGTCAGGCACCGTGTTATGCAGTGGAGAGCACGGTGTCTCCAGTGCGCATTCACAGCCCGGTGCGCTACATTCCAGCTATCCTGCGCCGGCTCTGCGCACTGTGTCTCTGGTGCGTCTGCACAGCCCAGTGCGTCCCGTGCCAGCGCCCCACCTTTACCATGCAACGGTAACCATCCAGCCAGGATGGGTTGTGCAGGCTCTACATTCGAGACCTCCAGTGTGCCTCCATGGCCCAGTGTATCCGATGCCTGCTCCAAGAACCAGGCCTCCTGTATGTCTCCCCAGCCTGGTGAGTCCTGTGCCTGCCCCCAGAACCAGGCCTCCTGTATGTCTCCCCAGCCTGGTAAGCCCTGTGGCAGCTCCACGCACCAGGCTGCCTATAAGCCTCCAGTGATGATCCATGGCACAAAGCCTCCAGTGATGATCCATGGCACGAAGCCTCCAGTGATGATCCATGGCACGGAGCCTCCAGTGATGATCCATGGCACGGAGCCTCCAGTGATGATCCATGGCACGGAGCCTGCAGTGATGATTCATGGCACGGAGCCTGCAGTGAGGATCCATGGCACGGAGCCTGCAGCGACGGTCTCCAGTCCGGAGCCTCCAGCGACGGTCTCCAGTCCAAAGCCTGCAACGAGGGTCCACAGTCCGGGGCCTGCAACGAGGGTCCCCAGTCCGGGACCTGCAACGAGGGTCCCCAGTCCGGGCCTGCAACGAGGGTCCCCAGTCCAGAAGCGCCACCAAAGTGGGGGGAGCCAGAGGTGGAGCGTGGTCTGTGTCCCACACCGGAGCCGCCACCGAAGTAGATGCCCACCCAGACCCTCCCCTATAGAGTCAGGTTTTGCGGCCGGAGTCCACACCTTTGGGGGGGGGGGGGGTACTGTCACGCCCTGGTCATAGAGAGGCTTTTATTCTCTATTTTGGTTAGGCCAGGGTGTGACTAGGGTGGGCATTCTAGTTTCTTTAATTCTATGTTTTGTACTTCTGTGTGTTTGGTAGAGTGTGGTTCCCAATCAGAGGCAGCTGACTATTGTTGTCTCTGATTGGGAATCATACTTAGGCAGCCTGTTTTGCCACCTTAGTTGTGGGTAGTTGTCTTTGTTAGTGGCCTGTAGAGCCGAAGTAAGCTTCCCGGTCGTTTCCTTATTCTTTGTTTTGTTGGCGACATTTATAAATACAAATAAATGTACACTCACCATTTCCACCCTGACGACGATCGTGACAAAAACGTTCTCAGAACCTCCCTGCAACCTAAAAAACAAACGTTCCTAGTATAGGTGAAATGTTTAATTGTTTTCTCAGAGGCGGCTGGCAATCGTTGTCTCTGATTGAGAACCATACTTAGGTAGCCTGTTTTCCTATTTTGAGTTGCTTGTCCAGTTTAAGAGCCAGGCCCTGTCCAACCAGAAGAGCCCTGGAAGTGTAATATAAGGAGCTCTCCTGACTCCAGCCCATGTCTGTTTCCCAAATGGCACCCTTTTCCCTATAGTAAACTACTTTGACCAGAGCCCTATGGGCCCATATGGACCCCTAGTACACTATAGGCTTGAATGTGTTGACAGTTGGAGATATTTGCTTTAGCTGCACTGACATTTCTAAAAGATGTGAATGCCAACAGTCCAATATTCTAGAGCAATGCTCTGCACATGCGTACAAGTTTGGTACTCCAATAGACCCTTAAATTGTTTTGTGCCTCAATTTATTTTGTTCTATTATTATATATTTATTTTTTATTAACTGCTCTGGGATATGTGGGACGCTAGCGTCCAACAGCCAGTGAAATTGCAGGGCGCCAAATTCAAAACAACAGAAATCTTATCATTAAAATTCCTCAAACATACAAGTATTATATACCATTTTAAAGATAAACTTCTCGTTAATCAAGCCACAGTGTTTGATTTCAAAAAGGCTTTACGGCGAAAGCACACCTTGTGATTATGTTAGGTCAGCACCAAGTCACAGAAAAACATACAGCCATATTCCAAAGAAGGAGAGGTGTCACAAAACTCAGAAATAGCATTAACATTAATCTAACCTTTGATGATCTTCACCGGATGGCACTTCCAGGACTAAATGTGTGTTTTGTTCGATAAAGTTCATCTTTATGTCCAAAAACCTAATTTGAAATTGGTGTGTTATGTTCAGAAATGCATTGTCTCAAACAAACATCCGGTGAAAGTGCAGAGCCACATCAAATTACAGAAATACTCATCATAAACATTGATAAAAGATACAAGTGTTAAACACACAATTAAAGATAAACTTCTCCTTAATGCAACCGCTGTGTCAGATTTCAAAAAGGCTTTACATTAAAAGCACACCTTGTGATTATGTTTGGTCAGCGCCAAGTCACAGAAAAACATACAGCCATTTTCCAAAGAAGGAGAGGTGTCACAAAACTCAGAAACAGCGTTATAAATATTCACTTACCTTTGATGATTTTCATCGGAATGCACTCCCAGGAATACCAGTTCCACAATAAATGTTTGTTTTGTTTGATAAAGTCCATAATTTATGTCCAAATACCTCCTTTTTGTTTGCACGTTTAGCCCGGTAATCCAAATGCGAGCAATTAGTTCAGACGAAAAGTCAAAAAAGTTATATTACAGTTCACAGAAACATGTCAAACGATGTATAGAATCAATCTTTAGGATGTTTTTATCATAAATCTTCAATAATGTTTCAACCGGACAATTCCTTTGTCTTCAGAAATGAAAAGGAACAGAGCTCGCTCTCACGGCCGCGTGCCTGACTGAGCTCATGGCATTCTGCCAGACCTCTTAGTCAAACAGCTCTTATTCTCTCCCCCTTCACAGTAGAAGCCTGAAACAAGATTCGAAAGACTGTTGGCATCCAGTGGAAGCCTTAGAAAGTGCAATATGGCCCCATAGACCACTGTATATTGGATAGGCAAAGACTTGAAAAACTACAAACCTCAGATTTCCCACTTCCTGGTTGGATTTTTTCTCAGGTTTTTGCCTGCCATATGAGATATGTTATACTCACATACATCCGTTTTAGAAACTTCAGAGTGTCTTCTATCCAAATCCACTAATTATATGCTAATTCTAGCTTTTGGGCCTGAGTACCAGGCAGTTTACTCTGGGCACCTTATTCATCCAAGCTACTCAATACTGCCCCCTTTCCCAAAGAAGTTTATTAAGAAATAGTGCTCCTTGTGATACAGAAACGGTATAGCGGCATGAGAGTATGACAATTTGGATACGGCCCAACCCTAGTGCACTATATAGGGAAAAGGGTGTAATTTGGGATGCAGACCATCTATCTTGAAACATGATCTCTGTCTGCTATAAGTGATCACAAATTGTCCAGGGCTCCCACTCTCCACAGTGATAACAGTCATCTCTACCCCTCAACATAACCCTGCTATGAACCAGGCCCTGCACCCATAGATCAGAGAGGGAAAGATTGAGAGGGAAAGAGTGACCAAGAAAGAGACCGTGAGGGAGAGACCGAGAGAGAGAGAGAGAGAGAGAGAGAGAGAGAGAGAGAGAGATGGGCAGGGAGAGAGATGGGCAAGGAGAGAGACAGAGAGACGGGCAGAGAGAGAGGGTGAGAGAGTGTGAGAGAGAGGGATAGGGTGAGAGAGAGAGGGAGAAGGAGAGTGAGAGAGAGAGTATGGGGAATGAGAGAACAAAGGGGAGAGAAAGAGAGAGGGCAGCCAAGAGCCTGGGGTCTGAACCCATTCACCAGTCACCACATTGCCACTTTGTCCCTCTCTCGCAGTTTGATATCATCTGCTTCCCCTCTTCTGTCTATATTTCATCTCTCCATTCCTCTCTCTTTCTCTCTCTCTCCCTGCCTGCCTCTCTCTCTCACACACACACACACTGCTGTGAGAGAAGATGCATGATTTATGAAGCTCTATTTTTACCAGTTACTGAGCAGAAGTGAGTGAGAAACGGCGACAAAGAGAGGGAAAGAGAGCGAGAGAGAGAGAGAAATCGAGAGAAGTAGAGAGAGTTTGAAGTGAGAGCCCTAGGGGATGGAGGAGGAGAGGAGAGTGGGGAGGCATCCATCACCCTGTGACCCCTCTCCTGTAAAGGAAGATGGGAAATAGGTTTTAGTGGTGAGACAGAAGTATGAGGGAACTGACAAATCTCTATGTAACATTCCAGAGGGAAAGAGCAATGGAACCGGGCCTGTCCCCTTAATATGACACAATTATCTGGGTTGTGTCCCAAATGGCACTCTATTCCCAATATAGCATACTACTTTAGACCAGGACCGTAAAACATGTTTGTTTGTCATGTGTCAGAAACTTGTATTGGCATTAGAAGAACAATGGCACGTAGTTTGGGGGGATTAAGTTCTAAGGGGTATGTGAGTTTTGTGTTTATGTAAATGACCATGTGTATAATACCATGTGCATGTTTAACAGGTGTGCATGTAGGTGTGTGTGTGTGTGTACAGGCAGTGCTCCCTCCCTAGTTGAGGATGCTGGCTGTTGGGTGCAGATAAAATGGGATATTTCAGGGCTTTCTCTCACTCTAAGACAGCCCTTATCTCTTCCCCACCTCTACTGTTGGCTGTGCTGGTCCAGCCATGAGTGATATTAATACCCACGCTAATGAGCCCCTTCCTTGAAGATACTGAAACAATTGGTAGGGGAGGTGGAGGTGGAGGAGAGGAGATGGGGGAGGAGGAAGGGGGGGGGGGGTGTTGAATCAGTCTCTATCCTGTGCCACAACTGTGGGGATTGTGGAACACACGAACAAAGAGTGAAGTCAAGCTCCAATCACATTAATCATGGCCTGTGACGAGTGTGTAAAGCTGGAGGAGAAATTGTGTTCCAAATGACACATTATTCCTATTCAGTGCACTACTTCTGAACAGGGTCCATAGGGCTCCGGTCAAAAGTTGTGCACTATAAAGGAAATAGGGCACCATTTGACATGCATAATTACACTGATGGAGATGGGGAGGGTGAGTGTCTGGCCAGGGAGTGTGTATACAGGCTGGCTGGCTGTGTGTGTGTGTGTGTTAGGGCTGTGGCAGTCATGAAATTTTGTCAGCCGGTGATTGTCACGCAAATAACTGCCGGTCTCACGGAATTGACCGTTAATTAACATAAACATATTTAGCATCTCCCGGTGTCACACCCTGACCATAGAGAGCCCTCGGTTCTCTATGGTGTTTAGGTCAGAGTGTGACTAGGGGGGGTGTTCTAGTCATTGACTTTCTATGTGGCTGGGTTGTATGGTTCCCAATTAGAGGCAGCTGGTAATCGTTGCATCTAATTGGGGATCATATTTAGGAAGCCCTTTCTCCTACCTGCTTTGTGTGATATTGTTTGGTTGAGTGCTGATGTGCTATCTGTTCTTCACTTTCGTCATATGTTTATTGTTTTTGTTCAAGTTCCAAGGTAATAAAGATGTGGAACCCAACACACGCTGCGCCTTGGTCCGTCAATCACAGAGACGCATACAAAGCTCTCCCTCACCCTCCATTTGGCAAATCTGACCATAATTGTATCCTCCTGATTCTTGCTTACAAACAAAAATGAAAGCAGGAAGCACAAGTGACTCGGTCAATAAAGAAGTGGTCCAATGATGCAGATGCTAAGCTACTGGACTGTTTTGAAAGCACAGACTAGAATATGTTCTGGGATTTTTACGATGGCATTGAGGAGTACACCACATTAGTCACTGGCTTCATCAATAAGTGCATCGAGGACGTCATCACCACAGTAACCATACGTACATACCACAACCAGAAGCCATGGATTACAGGCAACATCAGCACTGAGCTAAAGGGTAGAGCTGCCTCTTTCAAGGAGCGGGACTCTAACCCGGACGCTTATAACCCTCCAACGAACGATCAAACAGGCAAAACGTCAATACAGGACTAAGATCTAATCGTACTACTCCGGCTCCGACGCTCGTCGGATGTGGCAGGGCTTGCAAACTATTACAGACTACAAAGGGAAGCACAGCCGAGAGCTGTCCAGTGACACGAGCCTACCAGACGAGCTAAATAACTTCTATGCTCTCTTCAAGGCAAGCAACACTGAAGCATGCATGAGAGCATCAGCTTTTCCAGATGACTGTGTGATCACTCTCTCCATAGTCGATGTGAGTAAGACCTTTAAACAGGTCAACAAGGCCGCAGGGCCAGACGGATTACCAGGATGTGTACTCCGAGCATGTGCTGACCAACTGGCAAGTGTCTTCACTGACATTTTCAACTGAGTCAATAATACCAACATGTTTCAAGCAGACCACCATAGTCTCTGTGCCCAAGAACACTAAGGTAACCTTCCTAAATGACTACCGACCCTTAGCACTCACGTCTGTAGCCATGAAGGGCTTTGAAAGGCTGGTCATGGCTCACATCAACACCATTATCCCAGAAACCCTAGACCCACTCCAATTTGCATACCGCACCAACAGATCCACAGATGATGCAATCTCTATTGCACTTCACACTGCCCTTTCCCACCTGGACAAAAGGAACACCTTCGTGAGAATGCTATTCATTGTCTACAGCTCAGCGTTTAACACCATAGTGCCCACAAAGCTCATCACTAATGCATCATTGCGCAAAATAGTATGGATAGTATGCAACAAAAGTTCAACATTCACCTTCTGCTACCATTTATGTCAAGCCGTCTACACATACAGTTTGACACATACGTTTGATAAATCCAACATATGCACTACACCGAACACACTGCAACTGCCTCTGCAATGCAATGCTGAAAGGCAAACGCAGTGTTTCATTGGAAATGAATGTAAATCTGGTGTACCAAAATGCAGTTACGCTGTCAGTGTGTAAGCTAAGGACCCTGGGACTAAACTCTTCCCTCTGCAACTGGATCCTGGGCTTCCTGACGGGCTGCCCCCAGGTGGTAATGGTAGGTAACAACACATCTGCCACGCTGATCCTCAACACAGGGGCCTCTCAGGGGTGCATGCTCAGTCCCCTCCTGTACTCCCTGTTCACTCATGACTGCACGGCCAGGCTCGACTCCAACACGATCATTAAGTTTTCTGGCGACACAACAGTGGTAGGCCTGATCACCAACAACAACGAGACAGCCTATAGGGAGGAGGTCAGAGACCTGGCAATGTGGTGCCAGGATAACAACCTCTCCCTCAACGTGATCAAGACAAAGGAGGTGATTGTGGACTACAGGAAAAGGAGGACCGAGCACGCCCCCATTCTCATCGACGGGGCTGTAGTGGAGCACTTTGAGAGCTTCAAGTTCCTTGGTGTCCACATCACCAACAAACTATCATGGTCCAATCACACCAAGACAGTCATGAAGAGGGCACGACAAAGCCTATTCCCCCTCAGGAGACTGAAAAGATTTGGAATGGGTCCTCAGATCCTCAAAAAGTTATTCAGCTGCACCATCAAGAGCATCCTGACGGTTTGCATCACTGCCTGGTATGGCACTACAGAGGGTAGTGCGTACGGCCCAGTACATCAATGGAGCCAAGCTTCCTGCCATCCTGGACCTCTATACCAGGCGGTGTCAGAGGAAGGTGCTAAATATTGTCAAAGACTCCAGCCACCCTAGTCATAGACTGTTCTCTCTGCTACCTCACGGCTACCCAGACTATTTGCATTGTCCCCCCCACCCCTTCTTTTACGCTGCTGCTACTCTGTTTATTATCTTGCATAGTCACTTTAACTCTGCCTACATGTACATATTACCTCAATTACCTCGACTAACCTGTGGCCCCGCACATTGACTCTGTACCAGTACCCCCTGTATATAGCCTCGCTACTGTTATTTTACTACTGCTCTTTAATTATTTGTTATATTTATTCTTATTTTTTATTTATTCATTTTTTTAAACTTAACACTCTTTTTCCTTAAAACTGCATTGTTGCTTAATGTAAGTAAGCATTTCAATGTAAGGTCTACCTGTTGTATTCAGTGCATGTGATTTGATTTGTGTGGCCGTATTGCCCCCAAAATAAA
Organism: Oncorhynchus kisutch; assembly: GCF_002021735.2. Lineage (NCBI taxonomy): Eukaryota > Metazoa > Chordata > Actinopteri > Salmoniformes > Salmonidae > Oncorhynchus > Oncorhynchus kisutch. The sequence goes on along the minus strand of NC_034188.2, from coordinate 18,426,367 downwards.
TCCATGCCTTTTGCGACCAGTGGCCATTGTGCCCTTGAACTGAATATAATATTTAAAATTCCCTTCTCTTGGCTGTATGCCGAAGCACCTCTCGCTCACATAGCTCTCTTTCACTCACATGGCTCTCTTTCACGTGATCGGGTCTTTCTCACAGGCTACAAGTGAAGACAGACACATCGGGGACGCAACTGCGCTTGTCCTTATCCAATTCCGAGGGTGGATATTGAAGATATTTGAGGAACTGTCCACATTTACTTTTTGGCAGCCAACAAGATGAGTAGGCCTAACAAACTTCAAAAGCACTAGCCGATGTCAATCTACTATTCCCCATAGTAAAGGTTAACCTATTCTATTCTGTGCGAGAAATAAATATTCTAAACATAGTCTAGGACAGTTGTGGGATGCGATACATCCCAAATTAATTCCACCACTAACATCATTAACCTGTTTCAAGCAATGAGTCAGACTCAACAGACGAGAACATTTAGCTTAAAGTTTTGATAAACTATGAGGCTATTTCTTCACATTATAAGTGCAGCAATATGCACATAGCAGTAGGCTATAAGTGTGAATGTACCATTAGCAGGAGAACACCATTCTCAAAAGTGACTGCAAATGAGATTGTTAATGTAATGCTTTTATTATAAAGGTGCATTTTATGGTGAAAATGATCTTCTACAAATTTGAAACTCATATGCTGTGTATGTATGCCAGTTAGGCAATACACCCAGTTGTAAAGCGTATTATTGCGCTTCATTTAAAAAAAAATGATAGGCTAAAATTGTCACCCATCACACTCTTCTTGATTTAATCTTGTCTTCACAAACACTATATAATGTGTGAAATTTGTTTTGTTTTAGAATGGACCATTATCATGCACCTGTCTCGAAACAGGGGCAGCGGAAATCTATGTCACCTATGCACTTAAATAGAGAAAAGAGGACACTTTTCCTGTGGTTCATTTTCATGGCAGCCAGGTAGGCTATACTCCTGTTGTAAATAGAAGGAATGTACTTAATATTATCCATTTGGACACAAACCAGGAGATAGGAGCCTGATAGCAGACATGTTAGGATGGGGTACCCCGTCAGCACACTGAGGGGTGTGCCTCCAGTGGGGGTACCTGCCCGTCGGTCTGTTTGGTTGACTGTCTGCTTGCCTGCCAATCTGTCTGTTTGTCTGACTACCTACCTGCCTGCCTGCCCACCTGTCTTTTTGTCTCTCTGTTTGTCTGACTGTCTGTCTGCCTGCCGCATGCCAATCTGCCTGCCTGCCTGCCTGTCTGTGTCCTTGTGTAGAGAGACTGTATTGATTAATGCTGATGATGATGTCCTTCGGCTGATCAGTGTGTGCGTGTGTGCGTGTGTGTGTGTAAGTGTGTTCCTACATTACGTTCAATTAAAATCCACTTCATGAGTGTGTGTATAAGGAAGTGTGTAATAACTTATTGGCTTGTCTGTATGTATGAGTCTGTGTGCGTGTGTGTCTTCCCGGTTCCCTGATAAAGACGTCCAGCCCTGCTCCTGTGCTCTATCAGTATGCAGCACCAGCATCATTGGCAGGCTACACACACACACACACACACACACACACACACACACACACACACACACACACACACACACACACACACAGCCAGTGGATTCACTTAAGGGGAGCTAGTCACAATTAGCTGTTAACATTACAAGGCAGAATTTAGCCCTGGCCGGTATCCCCCGGGGAAATTAAACCAGCTCTAAATCATTAAACCACAAGCTAAACATTAACAGACATTTGCATTTTTATTGCACCTGAAAAGAATGGCATGACTCCATTATCTCCCAGACACAGAGAAATAAGTTTCTTAGTTATTATCGTGTCGTCCTGCATTGGGGAAAAAATTTGTTTATCCCGGGGAAGAAGCTAGAGAACGAGAGTCCTCGTCAGTTTCATGCCGACGCTTTGTGGAGGGTTGTGATTACAAAATAAACAAACCAGAAACAGCACAGGCAGAGGAAACAGTGACTGGTTTGTTATGCAAATCCCCTCTTATTTCTCCCAAAAATAAACAAACAATAACAGACAACAACAGAGGATAGAGGAGCTGAACTGGGGGTAACAATATGAGAGACAACAACAGAGGAGCTGAACTGGGGGTAACAATATGAGGGACAACAACAGAGGAGCTGAACTGGGGGTAACAATATGAGGGACAACAACAGAGGAGCTGAACTGGGGGTAACAATATGAGGGACAATAACAGAGGAGCTGAACTGGGGGTAACAATATGAGAGACAACAACAGAGGAGCTGAACTGGGGGTAACAATATGAGAGACAACAACAGAGGAGCTGAACTGGGGGTAACAATATGAGGGACAACAACAGAAGAGCTGAACTGGGGGTAACAATATGAGAGACAACAACAGAGGAGCTAAACTGGGGGTAACAATATGAGGGACAACAACAGAGGAGCTGAACTGGGGGTAACAATATGAGGGACAACAACAGAGGAGCTGAACTGGGGGTAACAATGTGAGAGACAACAACAGAGGAGCTGAACTGGGGGTAACAATATGAGAGACAACAACAAAGGAGCTGAGCTGGGGGTAACAATATGAGAGACAACATAATACTAGATAATGATAAGATGTATCAATGCGAGTTGAAACTACTAGATAATGATATGATTTACTATGTATAGTATGTCCAATCTCGTATGGTTACCTCTCCCGCTGTCCTTGACACTCTCCCTTCATCCCTCCCTCCAGGTGAGCAGTACGTGTGGCCACGCCCCCCAGCGTGTGTCTCGCTCAGTGGCGCCCTTTCCTGACCAGAACCCTGCTGCCCAGGCGTCCCGCAACCCACAGCCTTTACCTTACGATCCTGAGGAGACATTGGCTGGTCGCCGCAGGTAATGCTGGGTTGAGAAGAGAGGGATAGAAAGATGGGGGAACAGACAGGGGTGGTGAAGTAGAGCAGAGAAGAAAGAGGAATATAGGAGGTTAGAGCATGTAACGATTAAGGAATATTTAACCATCAATAGAGCTATGTGATAGAAGAGAGAGAAATGGAGAGAGAGAGGAGAAGGAAAAAGAAAAAGACGTGTTGTTCATGTTATGCTGCTAACTAATGAGGACAAGCGTCATCTTACAGCCCAGTCCAGGAACAAGCCTTAGTCCCTACGGTACCACTTCAGTGTTTGACCTGAAGAAATCAGACAGGTGTATGGTTTCACCTATAGCCTTCTAGATGAGCTTAGTGGAGCATCTAGCTATCCTTTTGTCACTACGCTTATCTTTCTGTCAAATCTGCAAACACTGAATGGGTAGGAGCTGGGGGAAGGTCTATGGTCCAGATGAATGGGTAGGAGCTGGGGGAAAGGTCTATGGTCCAGATGAATGGGTAGGAACTGAGGGAAGGTCTATGGTCCAGATGAATGGGTAGGAACTGAGGGAAGGTCTATGGTCCAGATGAATGGGTAGGAGCTGGGGGAAGGTCTATGGTCCAGATGAATGGGTAGGAGCTGGGGGAAGGTCTATGGTCCAGATGAATGGGTAGGAGCTGGGGGAAGGTCTATGGTCCAGATGAATGGGTAGGAGCTGGGGGAAGGTCTATGGTCCAGATGAATGGGTAGGAGCTGGGGGAAGGTCTATGGTCCAGATGAATGGGTAGGAGCTGGGAGAAGGTCTATGGTCCAGATGAATGAGTAGGAGCTGGGGGAAAGGTCTAAGGTCCAGGTGTTATTAGCAGGTAGACTATAGACCATATACTATAGACAATATACTATAGACCATAGACCACAGAGCAGGTGAGTTGTAGTAGTCAGTATTGGAGTGGAGCAGGTGGGTTTTAGTAGTCAGTATTGGTGTGGAAAAGGTGAGTTTTAGTTGTCAGTGTTGGAGTGGAGCCAGTCAGATGTAGTAGATAGTGTTGGACGGCAGCAGGTGAGTTTTAATAGTCAGTTTGAGTGGAGCAGGTGAGTTGTATTAGTCAGTACTGGAGTGGAGTTGGTGAGTTGTAGTAGTCATTGTCTGAGTAGAGCAGGTGAATTCTAGTAGTCAGTATTGGAGTGGTGCAGGTGAGTTATAGAAGTCAGTGTTGGAGTAGAGCAGGTGAGTTGTATTAGTCAGTACTGGAGTGGAGCAGGTGAGTTGTATTAGTCAGTACTGGAGTGGAGTTGGTGAGTTGTAGTAGTCATTGTCTGAGTGGAGCAGGTGAATTCTAGTAGTCAGTATTGGAGTGGAGCAGGTGAGTTGTAGTGGTCATTGTTGGAGTGGAGCAGGTGAGTTGTAGTAGCCATTGTTGGAGTGAAGCAGGTGAGATGTTGTAGTGTGTGTGTATGTGTGTGTAACATACATGTGTGTGTGGTCCTGCCATTGTGTGTGTCTGTGCACACGTGTGGCACCCTGTTTGACTGTGTTTGCTGCTAGCCTACTTTACTATGAGAGTGACAGAGTGCTTTATAAAGGAAATAGGGTTCCATTTGGGACAGTCACTCTCTACAGATGAATATCTCCCTCTCTCTCTATCAGTCTCTCTAGGGATCTCCTTTACTGTCCCCACCATTAGACTCTTTAATTTCCTCCTTCATTCTATATCTCTTCCTCTCTGTCTCTCGCTCCATCTCATATAATGATGTTTAATTTGCCGGTTTATCTATGTTTCCCCCTCTCTCTCTCTCTCTCTCTCGCTCTCTCGCTCTCTCTCTCTCTCTCTCTCTCTCTCTCTCTCTCTGTCTCGCTTGCTCTTGCTCTCTCTCTCTCTATCTCTCTCTCTCTCGCTCTCTTGCGCTCTCTCTCTCTCGCTCTCTTTCTCTCACTCTCTCTCTCTCTCGCTCTCTTTCTCTCACTCTATCTCTCTCGCTCTCTTTCTCTCACTCTCTCTCTCTCTTTCTCTCACTCTCTTTCTCTCACTCTCTTTCTCTCACTCTCTCTCACTCTCTCTCACTCTCTCTCACTCTCTTTCTCTCACTCACTCTCTCTTTCTCTCTCTCTGTCCACTCTCCCCTCCTCTTTGCTGACCAGCATTATTAGCTACGTTGTAATATAATAATATAATCATTACCATTATTAATGCTATTCTCTTTTTTTTCTTCTCCTCTCATCCCTCCCTCTCTCCCTCAGGGAGTTTATTTCCAGCATGAGGGGATTCAGTTCCTTCTTCAGTGGTTTGGGAGAGGCTCTGTGTAGCCGGGAGCCTGCAGCGCCAAGCAACCACTCCCTCTGCTGGAACGGACAAGAAATGACAAACAGGTAAAGGACATGCTGATTGATGTCTGTGGATGCACCCCAAAAGGTACTGATGATCCAAAGTAGAGCACTATAATGGGAATAGGGTGCAAAGGGAATAGGTTGCCATTATAGACACACCCTGTGTTTACTGCAATAGTCTGGTTTGTAAACCCAACTGATGCCTATATACAGTAGTATTGTGATGCTAAATACAGCCTTGTACCAATCTAAACAGCACACTATACAATCTGGTTGTGGTTTTATTGAGATATAACATGTCTCTCTATCTCGTTCCATCATATAGGTGTGTCAGATGCACAAAATACATTAAAGTTGAATGATCTCTACCCTTGAGTAAAGAGTGTGTAGGTCGGTTGAAGGTGAAGTTTGTGTAGAAGTGATGAGCTTTGCAGTGGAGCCTCATCTCCGACAGTGTGTGAGTGTAAATCTTGACTCTGTCTCTCTATGAGAAGGTTATTAATGTCAGTCGCACTTTCTCCTTCTTTCCTGCTCGGTTAATTGCTGTTTCGATCGCTCTCTCATCCTTCGCCCGTGTCTCGCTGCACCCCACAGTACCCAATTTGGATTCTGCAATATTTCACTTCACCTCCTGTCTCCCTTGCTCCGGCATCGTAACTTTCTCTCCCTCTCTCCCTTGTTCTCTCTCTTCATCTGGCCAAATTTGAATTTGCCTCACTTTGTTCGACTTTATTTCTCCTCATAATGATTATTATATTGATTCTAATCAATACAAAAGCATCACTTCTGATTGAAATGAGAGGTGAGGGAAGTTAATGTTTTTCCCCTGAAGAAGCATATAAGCCTGTATAGCAACACTAGATATAGGGAGAATCTCAATTGCTTACTCCTGGCATACTCCTCTCTTCTCTCCTCGCACCTTCTCAAAACCCATTGGATGAGAAAGCCAGTGGTCCCTCACCTCTGACCTTCTGCTCCAATAGGTTTTGAGAAGGAGGTGAAAAGAGAGGACGTGAGGAGTATGCAGTTGAGATTCTCACATAGTCACAATACATCTCCTCAAAGCTCTTATTCCTTACAAGAAAAACAGGGCTGTATTCATTAGTGCACACAGTAGCAAAACGTAACAAAATAAATTGCAACAGAAAACAAAAATGAGAGATTCTTATTGGACAAGTTTAGGTAGTCCCTCCCTAAATCTGTCTGTTTTCTTCTGTTTGGTGCCTATTGAATATGACCCAGGGAGTCTTACTAGCTTCCTTCCTGTGTCCTCAATTCCAGACCCTTCAGTCTGTAGCAGACAGGCTGGCAGCCCTTCCTCAGTCACAGTGTGCCTATCACAGAGGAGATGAGGACACTCTCAGAGATAAAAAGGCTTACTGCCTCCTCCAAGGGAGAAGAGAGCAGGGTGGCGAGGGGGCCAAGGTATCCTGGGGGAGTAATTATGGGCCAGTGGAGAGAGGGTGATAGAGAAGGAAGGAGATAGAGGGAGGAAGAGATGGAGAAATGGTGAGAGAGGGAGAGAAAGAGGGGGAGAGGGTTAAAGATAAGAGACAGGGGGATAGAGAGGGAAAGAGATAGAGGGTGTGGGATGGAGCGATTGTAATGTCCTTCTGCAACCAACGGTCAATGTCCTCTCTGAGAGAAGACTATATTTCCAACTGTCAATGTCCTCTCCGAGAGAAGACTATATTTCCAACTGTCAATGTCCTCTCTGAGAGAAGACTATATTTCCAACTTTCAATGTCCTCTCCGAGAGAAGACTATATTTCCAACTGTCAATGTCCTCTCCGAGAGAAGACTATATTTCCAACTGTCAATGTCCTCTCTGAGAGAAGACTATATTTCCAACTGTCAATGTCCTCTCTGAGAGAAGACTATATTTCCAACTGTCAATGTCCTCTCTGAGAGAAGACTATATTTCCAACTGCCAATGTCCTCTCTGAGAGAAGACTATATTTCCAACTGTCAATGTCCTCTCTGAGAGAAGACTATATTTCCAACTGTCAATGTCCTCTCTGAGAGAAGACAATATTTCCAACTGTCAATGTCCTCTCTGAGAGTAGGGCAGGCTATATATATTTCCAACTATCAATGTCATGTCAGCAGACTGTATCTACCTCAGTTACCTCGTACCCCTGCACATTCACTCGGTACTGTTACCCCTTGTATTTTTCCAAGGTATTGTAACTCATTGTGTATTTACTATTACTTTTATTATTACGCGTTTTACTTTTCTATTATTTCACTATCTGCATTGTTGGGAAGGGCCCGTAAGCATTTCTCTGTTAGTCTACACCTGTTGTTAATGAAGCGTGTGTCAACTACAATTGGATTTGATTTGAGTCATATCTTCTTTTCTTCTCATCCAGTTTATACCAAAAGGGCTTACCTTATCATAGCTTTTACACAGGGTAGATTCATCTCGTGCTCAGAATGCCTCTCACACTATTTCTGTAGAGACATCGAGGTCTGAGCTAAATGTGTCTCTTGTTATCAGACGCGTCTTGCGTGTCACCTGTGTCCAAGATCAGAGGATTGACGCCTTAACATCGTCTCAAATATGTTTTTAAACACACAGGGTGCCTCCTCACACCACACAAAAGGATGTGGGCAAACTCACAGCACTGAAAATAAACATACCACTTTTTTCTTAGTAATCTAATGTCATATTCAAGTTGTGTCCATATCTAAATATTGCAGAATTTCTTAGTGCAAATTCTATTTATTTTCCACCACTTCATTCACACTTTGCTCTTTGTGTGTCATTATGCAACACTGAGATGCAGCTCCTAGCCCATAGCATGTATCATAGCTATTAACATCTAATCACTAGCCGTCATCGGCCTATCATGACCTGCACTACCAAAAGTACACTACACGACTAAATGCTCGTCCAACATCTCATTCCAAAATAAAGGGCGTTAATATTTAGTTGGTCCCCCCTTTGCTGCTATAACAGCCTCCACTCTGGGAAGGCTTTCCACTAGATGTTGGAACATTGGAAGCAAGTCCCCGCAGCATTCAGCCACAAAAGCATTTGTGAGGTCGGGCACTGATGTTGGGCGATTAGGCCTTGCTCACAGTCTGCGTTCCAATTCATCCCAAAAGTGTTTGATGGGGTTGAGGTCAGGGCTCTCTACAGGCCAGTCAAGTTCTTCCCCACTGATCTCGACAAACCATTTCTGTATGGATCTCGCTTTGTGCACAAGGACATTGTTATGCCAAAACTGTTGCCACAAAGTTGGAAGCACTGAATTGTCTAGAATGTCATTGTATGCTGTAGTGTTAAGATTTCCCTTCACCGGAACCAAAGGACCTAGCCAGAACCATGAAGAACAGCCCCAGACCATTATTCCTCCTTGAACAAACCTTACAGTTGGCACTATGCTTTGGAGCAGGTAGCGTTCTCCTGGCATCCGCCAAACTCAGATTCGTCCGTCAGACGGTGAAGCGTGATTCATCACTCCAAGGAACGCGTTTCTACTGATCGAGAGTCCAATGGCGGCGAGCTTTACACCTCGGCCATGGAAACCCATTTCATGAGGCTCCCGATTAACATTTCTTGTGCTGACGTTGCTTCCGGAGGCTGTTTGGAACTTGGTAGTGAGTGTTGCAACAGAGGATAGAATTTTTACATGCTATGCGCTTCAGTACTCGGCGGTCCAGTTCTGTGAGCTTGTGTGGCCTACCACTTCACGGCTGAGCCGTTGTTGCTCCTAGACATTTCCACTTCACAATAACAGCACTTGACTCGTTGGAAAGGTGGCATCCTATGACGGTGCCACGTTGAAAGTCACTGAGCTCTTCAGTAAGGCCATTCTACTGCCAATGTTTTTATATGGAGATTGCATGGCTGCAATGGGTGTGGCTGAAATAGCCGAATCCACTCATTTGAGGGGTTGTCCACATACACTATATATACAAAAGTATGTCCTCTATCTGCTGGTAGTATATCACAGGTCTCTATTATTAATGTGATTAGAAGGATAAATAACGGTGGAAATGTAATTAAGGGTTTAATGAAAAGTATGAGTTAGGTGGCACCGTGTTAATGAGGAGCTGATGGATGATGGAGCAGGGAGGAGAGGAGTGGGGAGGGGAGAGGAGGGTTGGTGAGAGAAGGTTTGGGAGAGGGGGGGGTGGAGGAGAGGGGGTGTGTCATAGACACATGGCTTCACACTGTGCCATCGCCCCTCCCTGCAGCTGTTGGCTTCTTCAGACACTCCATTTCCTCTTCCTCTGACCTCTTTTTGACTTTCCTGTTCTCAGCAAACCATCTCTTTCCTTTCCTGTTCTCAGCAAACCATCACTTTCCTTTCCTGTTCTCAGCAAACCATCTCTTTCCTTTCCTGTTCTCAGCAAACCATCTCTTTCCTTTCCTGTTCTCAGCAAACCATCACTTTCCTTTCCTGTTCTCAGCAAACCATCACTTTCCTTTCCTGTTCTCAGCAAACCATCACTTTCCTTTCCTGTTCTCAGCAAACCATCACTTTCCTTTCCTGTTCTCAGCAAACCATCACTTTCCTTTCCTGTTCTCAGCAAACCATCTCTTTCCTTTCCTGTTCTCAGCAAACCATCTCTTTCCTTTCCTGTTCTCAGCAAACCATCACTTTCCTTTCCTGTTCTCAGCAAACCATCACTTTCCTTTCCTGTTCTCAGCAAACCATCTCTTTCCTTTCCTGTTCTCAGCAAACCATCACTTTCCTTTCCTGTTCTCAGCAAACCATCTCTTTCCTTTCCTGTTCTCAGCAAACCATCACTTTCCTTTCCTGTTCTCAGCAAACCATCACTTTCCTTTCCTGTTCTCAGCAAACCATCACTTTCCTTTCCTGTTCTCAGCAAACCATCACTGTCCTCGCTGGTTAAATTGTCCTCACCGTTTAAACGCACATTTGTCACAATGAAAGTTTGATCGCCAACTTGTAATCCTGAATATAATTAAATGAGTTCCCTCTGGTTTGTTCAGCCATTTCGATGAGTTATGGTTAGAGTTTTGGGATAAACACCGAAAATAAGGTTAACACAGGCTTAGGAGATCTGATACGTTTTGTTCTATGAGATAATATCAGTCAGTTAACTGAAGAAGAAAAAGAAGCCATTTCCATTTCTCTCTGTGAGGATCGAAACTGGCGACAGGACAAAGTAACGATGCAGACACAGGGAGCAACCGGGGGAGCAGACAGTTATAGACAGGGAAATCAACAACGGGAAGGAGTCCAGGTGCATCCAAT
>NC_034188.2:18370943-18410943 GCF_002021735.2 Oncorhynchus kisutch | reverse complement strand
CCCTGAGCTTAGCCCCTACCCCTTAGCCTAGCCCCTACCCCTGAGCCTAGCCCCTACCTCTGAGCCTAGCCCCTACCCCTTAGCCTAGCCCCTACCCCTGAGCCTAGCCCCTACCTCTGAGCCTAGCCCCTACCCCTGAGCCTAGCCCCTACCCCTGAGCTTAGCCCCTACCCCTTAGCCTAGCCCCTACCCCTGAGCCTAGCCCCTACCTCTGAGCCTAGCCCCTACCCCTGAGACTAGCCCCTACCCCTGAGCCTGGCCCCTACCCCTGGGCCTAGCCTCTACCCCTGAGCCTGGTCCCTACCCCTGGGCCTAGCCCCTGAGCCTGGCCCCTACCCCTGAGCCTAGCCCCTACCCCTGAGCCTAGCCCCTACCCCTTAGCCTAGCCCCTACCCCTGAGCTTAGCCCCTACCCCTTAGCCTGGCCCCTACCCCTGAGCTTAGCCCCTACCCCTTAGCCTAGCCCCTACCCCTGAGCCTAGCCCCTACCTCTCAGCCTAGCCCCTACCCCTGAGCCTAGCCCCTACCTCTGAGCCTAGCCCCTACCCCTGAGCCTAGCCCCTACCCCTGAGCCTGGCCCCTACCCCTGGGCCTAGCCTCTACCCCTGAGCCTGGTCCCTACCCCTGGGCCTAGCCCCTGAGCCTGGCCCCTACCCCTGAACCTAGTCCTTACCCCTGGGCCTAGCCCCTAACCCTTAGCCTGGCCCCTATCCCTGAGCCTGGCCCCTACCCCTGAGCCTAGCCCCTACCCCTACCCCTGGGCCTAGCCCCTACCCCTGAGCCTAGCCCCTACCCCTGAGCCTGGCACCTACCCCTGAACCTGGACCTTACCCCTGGGCCTGGCACCTATCCCTGAGCCTGGCCCTTACCCCTGAGCCTGGCCCCTACCCCTGGGCCTAGCCCCTACCCCTTGTTCTGACTCAGCCATATGGAATACAGGTTACTCTGTAGAACTATCTGGTTCTGACCCAGCCATATGGAATACAGGTTACTCTGTAGAACTGTCTGGTTCTGACCCAGCCATATGGAATACAGGTTACTCTGTAGAACTATCTGGTTCTGACCCAGTCATATGGAATACAGGTTACTCTGTAGAACTGTCTGGGTCTGACCCAGCCATATGGAATACAGGTTACTCTGTAGAACTATCTGGTTCTGACCCAGCCATATGGAATACAGGTTACTCTGTAGAACTGTCTGGTTCTGACCCAGCCATGTGGAATACAGGTTACTCTGTAGAACTGTCTGGTTCTGACCCAGCCATATGGAATACAGGTTACTCTGTAGAACTATCTGGTTCTGACCCAGCCATATGGAATACAGGTTACTCTGTAGAACTATCTGGTTCTGACCCAGCCATATGGAATACAGGTTACTCTGTAGAACTATCTGGTTCTGACCCAGCCATGTGGTATACAGGTTACTCTGTAGAACTATCTGGTTCTGACCCAGCCATATGGAATACAGGTTACTCTGTAGAACTGTCTGGTTCTGACCCAGCCATATGGAATACAGGTTACTCTGTAGAACTATCTGGTTCTGACCCAGCCATATGGAATACAGGTTACTCTGTAGAACTATCTGGTTCTGACCCAGCCATATGGAATACAGGTTACTCTGTAGAACTATCTGGTTCTGACCCAGCCATATGGTATACAGGTTACTCTGCAGCTAGAGTTGAGGCCGGAATTTTACATACACCTTAGGCAAATACATTTAAACTCCGTTTTTCACAAATCCTGACATTTAATCCTCGTAAAAATTCCCTGTTTTAGGTCAGTTAGGATCACCACTTTATTTTAAGAATGTGAAATGTCAGAATAATAGTAGAGAATGATTTATTTCAGCTTTTAATACTTTCATCACATTCCCAGTGGGTCAGAAGTTTACATACACTCAATTAGTATTTGGTAGCATTGCCTCTAAATTGTTTAACTTGGGTCAAACGTTTTGGGTAGCCTTAGAGACATCATAACATAGAGACATAAGGGGTCATCAGGTCATAAAGACATCAGGTCATAGATACATCAGGGGACATCAGGTCATAGATACATCAGGGGACATCAGGTCATAGAGACATCAGGTCATAGACACATCAGCACATAGAGACATCAGGGCATAGATACATCAGGGGACATCAGGTCATAGAGACATCAGGTCATAGAGACATCAGCACATAGATACATCAGCACAAAGAGGCATCAGGTCATAGAGACATCAGCACATAGAGACATCAGCACATAGAGACATCAGGACATAGAGATATCAGGGCATAGAGACATCAGTACATAGAGACATCAGGGCATAAAGACATCAGCTCATAGAGACATCAGGACATAGAGACATCAGTACATAGAGACATCAGCACATAGAGATATCAGGACATATAGACATCAGGGCACACCAGGACATAGAGACATTAAGACATAGAGACACCAGGACATATATACATCAGGGGACATCAGGACATAGATACATCAGGGGACATCATGACATAGAGACATACGCACATAGAGACATCAGGACATATATACATCAGAACATAGAGACATCAGGGGACATCAGGACATAGAGACATCAGAACATAGAGACATCAGTACATAGAGACATCAGGGGACATCAGGTCATAGAGACATCAGCACATAGAGACATCAGCACATAGAGACATCAGCACATAGAGACACCAGCACATAGAAACATCAGCACATAGAGACATCAGCACATAGAGACATCAGTATATAGAGACATCAGGGGACATCAGCACATAGAGACATCAGGGGACATCAGCACATAGAGACATCAGCACATAGAGACATCAGTACATATAGACATCAGCACATAGAGACATCAGCACATAGAGACATCAGCACATAGAGACATCGGCACATAGAGACATCAGCACATAGAGACATCAGCACATAGAGACATCAGAGCATAGAGACATCAGTACATAGAGACACCAGCACATAGAGACATCAGCACATAGAGACATCAGTACATAGAAACATCAGGACATAGAGACATCAGGCCATAAACACATCAGGACATTGATACATCAGGACATAGAGACATCAGGACATAAACACATCAGGACATGGATACATCAGGACATAGAGACATCAGGACATAGATACATCAGGACATGGAAACATCAGGGCATAGAGACATCAGGACATAGAGGCATCGGGACATAGAGACATCAGGACATAGAGGCATCGGGACATAGAGACATCAGGACATAGAGACATCAGGACATGGATACATCAGGGCATAGAGACATCAGGACATAAACACATCAGGACATGGATACATCAGGACATAGAGACATCAGGACATAGAGACATCAAGACATAGAGACATCAGGACATAGATACATCAGGACATAGATACATCAGGACATAGAGACATCAGGACATAGAGCCATCAGGACATAGAGACATCAGGACATAGAGACATCAGGACATGGAAACATCAGGGCATAGAGGCATCGGGACATAGAGACATCAGGACATAGAGACATCAGGACATGGATACTCAGGGCATAGAGGCATCAGGACATAAACACATCAGGACATGGAAACATAAGAACATAGAGGCATCGGGACATGGAAACATCAGGACATAGAGGCATCAGGACATGGAAACATCAGGACATAGAGACATCAGGACATGGAAACATAAGGACATAGAGGCATCGGGACATGGAAACATCAGGACATAGAGGCATCAGGACATGGAAACATCAGGACATAGAGACATCAGGACATGGAAACATCAGGACATAGAAACATCAGGACATGGATACATCAGGACATAGATGCATCAGGACATGGAAACATCAGGACATAGAGACATCAGGACATAGAGACATCAGAGCATAGAGACATCAGGACATAGAGACATCAGGACATAGATGCATCAGGACATAGAGACATCAGGACATAGATGCATCAGGACATAGAGACATCAGGACATAGAAACATCTGGACATAGAGACATCAGCACATAGAGACATCAGTATATAGAGACATCAGGGGACATCAGCACATAGAGACATCAGGGGACATCAGCACATAGAGACATCAGCACATAGAGACATCAGTACATATAGACATCAGCACATAGAGACATCAGCACATAGAGACATCAGCACATAGAGACATCGGCACATAGAGACATCAGCACATAGAGACATCAGCACATAGAGACATCAGAGCATAGAGACATCAGTACATAGAGACACCAGCACATAGAGACATCAGCACATAGAGACATCAGTACATAGAAACATCAGGACATAGAGACATCAGGCCATAAACACATCAGGACATTGATACATCAGGACATAGAGACATCAGGACATAAACACATCAGGACATGGATACATCAGGACATAGAGACATCAGGACATAGATACATCAGGACATGGAAACATCAGGGCATAGAGACATCAGGACATAGAGGCATCGGGACATAGAGACATCAGGACATAGAGGCATCGGGACATAGAGACATCAGGACATAGAGACATCAGGACATGGATACATCAGGGCATAGAGACATCAGGACATAAACACATCAGGACATGGATACATCAGGACATAGAGACATCAGGACATAGAGACATCAAGACATAGAGACATCAGGACATAGATACATCAGGACATAGATACATCAGGACATAGAGACATCAGGACATAGAGCCATCAGGACATAGAGACATCAGGACATAGAGACATCAGGACATGGAAACATCAGGGCATAGAGGCATCGGGACATAGAGACATCAGGACATAGAGACATCAGGACATGGATACATCAGGGCATAGAGGCATCAGGACATAAACACATCAGGACATGGAAACATAAGAACATAGAGGCATCGGGACATGGAAACATCAGGACATAGAGGCATCAGGACATGGAAACATCAGGACATAGAGACATCAGGACATGGAAACATAAGGACATAGAGGCATCGGGACATGGAAACATCAGGACATAGAGGCATCAGGACATGGAAACATCAGGACATAGAGACATCAGGACATGGAAACATCAGGACATAGAAACATCAGGACATGGATACATCAGGACATAGATGCATCAGGACATGGAAACATCAGGACATAGAGACATCAGGACATAGAGACATCAGGACATAGATGCATCAGGACATAGAGACATCAGGACATAGATGCATCAGGACATAGAGACATCAGGACATAGAAACATCTGGACATAGAGACATCAAGACATAGAAACATCAGGACATAGAGACATCAAGACATAGAGACATGAGTACATAGAGACATCAGGACATGGAGACATGTTTCAACACAGAATTAAAAACATTGCTCATAGAGACACATTACTATTGGATAGACATTCTAACATACCTATTAAAAAAAACAAAATATTGTACATTGCTCAATTTTTGCACAACACCTTACGATCATTTAGGTCACTGCTACCTGGACTATTCTGACAGTGTGGGGATCAAAGCTTTTGTGACGGGCAACAGGACCAGCTCTACCATCATCACACTGACTAAGGCTCTGCTGTCTGTCATCAAGGCCCCCTACCAACTGCTCCTCCGTTTCCATGACAACCCACCTCAGAGGGAGCCGAGGGTGCTAACAGGTGCCCGCCCATACCCTCCCAGTCTGACTCAGTAGCTAGTTGGTTGTATCAGCCAATGAGATCTGTGTTCTCCCTGGTTGTTGTTGTAAGGTTCTAGCTGTTGACATGCAGGACTGAATCCCCCTCTGCTTCTACAGGGAGCCCTGGTCAGGTCAGCTCCCCTCTGTGTGTGTGTGTGTGTGTGTGTGTGTGTGTGTGTGTGTGTGTGTGTGTGTGTGTGTGTGTGTGTGTGTGTGTGTGTGTGTGTGTGTGTGTGTGTGTGTGTGTGTGTGTGTGTGTGTGAGTGTGAGTGTGTGTGTGTGTGTGTGTGTGTGTGTGTGTGCGTGCGTGCGTGCGTGCGTGTGTGTGCATGTGTGTACGTGTGTGATTGCGTCGATCAGAGGGGCTAGTGCTTGTGTGCTGAAGGCCTGTCTCAATGGATTACTGTATCTCTCTCCTGTTCAAACAAACTGGGAAAGGACATGTAAGGAGGAACTGTGCCCCCTCTCTTCCCCAGCTCAAGCCCCTCAAAGGGGAGGGTGTGGGAGTGGGGGGGGGGAGGATCCACCTCAGGGAAACGCTGTAATTTTCTCAATTACTTTTTCTGCATTACCTCATGCACACTTAGTCCCTCCCCTGAGGAGAGGATATATTTTTGGTTGTGAGATTTCAGTGCTCCCCCACCCCCTCCTACTCTCAGTCCTGTCTCTCTCTCTCAAAGCTCTGCTTCTTCAAATCCTCTTTCTATTTACTTTACACACACACACAAAGTGAATGATAGACATAGGTACAGCAAGTGTAGACTGAAATGATAATGCCAGAGAAGCCGGTGTTTGGAGGATATATTGGCGTGTTGTTCGTCGAGGGCATTTTCACTTTTACTAAACGTGTTACCAACATCTTCAAATTATGAGTTACATAAAGTGCATTCGGAAATTATTCAGACCCCTTGACTTTTTCCACATTCTGTTACGTTACAGCCTTGTTCTTAAATTGATGAAATTGTTTTATTTTCTTATCAGTCTACACACAATACTCCATAATGAAAAAGCAACAACAGGTTTTTATACATTTTTGCAAGTGTATTCAAAGTAAAAAACTGAAATATCTAATTTACATAAGTATTCAGACCCTTTACTCAGTACTTTGTTGAAGCACCTTTGGCAGCGATCACAGCCTTGGGTATGACGCTACAAGCTTTGCCCACTTATATTTGAGGTGTTTCTCCCATTCTTCTCTGCAGATCCTCTCAGCTCTGTCAAGTTGAAAGGGGAGCGTTGTTGCACAGCTATTTTCAGGTCTCTCCAGAGATGTTTGATCAGGTTCAAGTCCGGGCTCTGGCTGGGCCACTCAAGGACATTCAGAGACTTGTCCCGAAGTCACTCCTGCGTTGTCTTGACTGTGTGCTTAGGGTCATTGTCCTGTTGGAAGGTGAACCTTCGCCCCAGCCTGAGGTCCTGAGAGCTCTGGAGCAGGGTTTCATCAATGATCTCTCTGTACTTTGCTCTGTTCATCTTTCCCTTGATCCTCACTGGTCTCCAAGTCCCTGCGGCTGAAAAACTTCCCCACAGAATGATGCTGCCACCACCATGCTTCACCATAGGGATGGTGCCAGGTTTCCTCCAGACGTGACGCTTGGCATTCAGGCCAAAGAGTTCAATCTTGGTAGAAAAAGAAGGTGAAAAAATAATATGTGGAAAAGTCAAGGGGTCTGAATACTTTCTGAATGCAATGTATTTTCATTAAAGCCTTTATTTTGATGATTATATTCATACTATTACATCCTTCCACAAGATATAGTCCCGACACAAATCTAGGGTTGCTACCCAAGCCGGCTGGTCTTTCATTCTACCAATTCGGTTGCCAGAAATGCGACCCAGTCGTTCAGTCTTTTTGTTCTGTATATATGGAACCGACCCAGTCGTTCGTTCTAAATGTTCTATTGCCATACTGGCTGGTAACGTTCTTATCCCTTGCTTGCTATATAGCCAACTACTGCTAACTTACAGCCACGTCAAACTGTGCAGCCAATGAAGTAGCTTCATTTGCATCTGTTTAAGCTGTTTTCTATTGACATTTATTTGGACACATCCATAACAATGAGTTAATGAGGCGTGATTTCACCTGGTGTAGAAAATGTGTTCTCTCGTCAGGAAACTGTTGTCAGAGGAGTCAAAAACATAGCTAACACAATCACTGCAAACTATCTGCACTTCCTTTTGTTTGACCTGTTTTCTATTGACAGTTATTTGTATATATCCATGAAAATTATGCTGATTCTGTAATACCTACATATTTCATGTAGACCACCATAGTCCGTGTGCCCAAGAACACCACAATAAAATGCCTAAATGACTACCAACCCATAGCACTCACGCCTGTAGCCATGAAGTGCTTTGAAAGGCTGGTCATGGCTCACATCAAAGCCATCATCCCAGAAACCCTAGACCCACTACAATTGCATACCGCCCCAACAAATCCACAGATGATGCAATCTCTATTGCGCTCCACACACCTATATGAGAATGCTGTTCATTGACTACAGATCAGCATTCAACACCATAGTGCCATCAAGGCTCATCACTAAACTAAGGACCCTGGGACTAAACACCTCCCTCTGCAACTGGATCCTAGACTTCCTGACGGGCCGCCCACAGGTGGTAAGGGTAGGCAACAACACATCTGCCACGCTGATCCTCAACACGGGGGCCCCTCAGAGGTGCGTGATTAGTCCCCTCCTGTACTCCCTGTTCACCCATGACTGCGTAGCCAAGCACGACTCCAACAGCATCATTAAGTTTGCTGACGACACAATGGTAGTAGACCTGATCACCGACAACAATGAGACAGCCTATAGGGAGGAGGTCAGAGACCTGGCAGTGTGGTGTCAGGACAACAACCTCTCCCTTAACGTGATCAAGACAAAGGAGATGATTGTGGCCTCCAGGAAAAGGAGGGCTGAGCACGCCCCCATCCACATCGACGGGCTGTAGTGGAGCGAGTTGAGAGCTTCAAATTCATTGGTGTCCATATCGCCAACAAACTATCATTTTCCAAACACACCAGGACAGTCGTGAAGAGGGTACGGCAGTGCCTATTCCCCCTCGGGAGACTGAAAATATTTGGCATGGATCCTCAGATCCTCAAAAAGTTCTACAGCTGCACCATCGAGAGCATTCTATCTGGTGCATCACCGCCTGGTATGGCAACTCCTCGGTTTCCGACCACAATTCGCTACAGAGGGTAGTGCGTACGGCCCAGTACATCACTGGGGCCAAGCTTCCTGCCTTCCAGGACCTCTATACTAGGCCATGTCAGTCGCCAGCCACCCTATTCATAAACGGTTGTCTCTGCTACCACAGGGCAAGTTGTAACGGAGTGCCAAGTCTAGGTCCAAAAGGCTCCTCATCAGCTTCTACCCCCAAGCCATAAGACTGCTGAACAGTCCATCAAATGGCTATCAGGCTATTTGCATTGACCCCCCACCCTTTTTTTTACGCTGCTGCTACTCTGTTTATTATCTACGCATAGACACTTTACCCCTGCTTATATGTACATATTAAATGAATTACCTCGACTAACCTGTGCCTGTAGCATCCTCAGCTGAATGAATGGTCAACTCTCAAACTGATGATTCATGAAAGTTTAATGCAGAACCATTTCTATAAACACACCGTAAGAGCTGATGGAGAAACAACCAAATATGATCTTACAATATGAACAATATAGTCCACAAACAATAATACACTTTTACACAACATTAAATTAGTGTGCTTCATACATCAAATGTTTTATTTATTTATTTATTTACCTTTATTTAACCAGGTAGGCTAGTTGAGAACACCTTTATTTAACCAGGTAGGCTAGTTGAGAACACCTTTATTTAACCAGGTAGGCTAGTTGAGAACACCTTTATTTAACCAGGTAGGCTAGTTGAGAACACCTTTATTTAACCAGGTAGGCTAGTTGAGAACACCTTTATTTAACCAGGTAGGCTAGTTGAGAACACCTTTATTTAACCAGGTAGGCTAGTTGAGAACACCTTTATTTAACCAGGTAGGCTAGTTGAGAACACCTTTATTTAACCAGGTAGGCTAGTTGAGAACACCTTTATTTAACCAGGTAGGCTAGTTGAGAACACCTTTATTTAACCAGGTAGGCTAGTTGAGAACACCTTTATTTAACCAGGTAGGCAAGTTGAGAACAAGTTCTCATTTACAATTGCGACCTGGCCAAGATAAAGCAAAGCAGTTCGACACATACAACAACACAGAGTTACACATGGAGTAAAACAAACATACAGTCAATAATACAGTAGAAAAATAAGTCTATATACAATGTGAGCAAGTGAGGTGAGATAAGGGAGGTAAAGGCAAAAAAAGTCCATGGTGGCGAAGTAAATACAATATAGCAAGTAAAACACTGGAATGGTTTATTTGCAGTGGAAGAATGTGCAAAGTAGAGATAGAAATAATGGGGTGCAAAGGAGTAAAATAAATAAATACAGTAGGGAAAGAGGTTGAGTTTTGGGCTAAATTATAGATGAGCTATGTACAGGTGCAGTAATCTGTGAGCTGCTCTGACAGCTGGTGTTTAAAGCTAGTGAGGGAGAGAATTGTTTCCAGTTTCAGAGGTTTTTGTAGTTCGTTCCAGTCATTGGCAGCAGAGAACTGGAAGGAGAGGCGGCCAAAGGAAGAATTGGTTTTGGGGGTGACCAGAGAGTTATACCTGCTGGAGCGCGTGTTCCAGGTGGGTGCTGCTATGGTGACCAGCGAGCTGAGATAAGGGGGGACTTTACCTAGCAGGGTCTTGTAGATGACCTGGAGCCAGTGGGTTTGGCGACGAGTATGAAGCAAGGGCCAGCCAACGAGAGCGTACAGGTCACAGTGGTGGGTAGTATATGGGGCTTTGGTGACAAAACAGATGGCACTGTGATAGACTGCATCCAATTTATTGAGTAAGGTATTGGAGGCTATTTTGTAAATGACATCGCCGAAGTTGAGGATTGGTAGGATGGTCAGTTTTACAAGGGTATGTTTGGCAGCATAAGTGAAGAATGCTTTGTTGTGAAATAGGAAGCCAATTCTAGATTTAACTTTGGATTGGAGATGTTTTATATGAGTCTGGAAGGAGAGTTTACAGTCTAACCAGACACCTAGGTATTTGTAGTTGTCCACATATTCTAAGTCAGAGCTGTCCAGAATAGTGATGTTGGACAGGCGGGCAGGTGCAGGGAGCGATCGGTTGAAGAGCATTCATTTAGTTTCACTTGTTTTTAAGAGCAATTGGAGGCCACGGATGGAGAGTTGTATGGCATTGAAGCTCGCCTGGAGAGTTGTTAGCACAGTGTTCAAAGAAGGGCCAGAAGTATACAGAATTGTGTCGTCTGCGTAGAGGTGGATCAGAGACTCACCAGCAGCAAGAGCGACATCATTGATGTGTACAGAGAAGAGAGTCGGTCCAAGAATTGAACCCTGTGGCACCCCCATAGAGACGGCCAAAGGCCCGGACAGACCCTCTGACACACTGAACTCTATCAGAGAAGTAGTTGGTGAACCAGGAGAGGCAATCATTTGAGAAACCAAGGCTGTCGAGTCTGCTGATGAGGATGTGGTGATTGACAGAGTCGAAAGCCTTGGCCAGATCAATGAATACGGCTGCACAGTATTGTTTCTTATCGATGGAGGTTAAGATTTCGTTTAGGACCTTGAGCGTGGCTGAGGTGCACCCATGACCAGCTCTGAGACCAGATTGCATAGCGGAGAAGGTATGGTGGGATTCGAAATGGTCGGTAATCTGTTTGTTGACTTGGACTTTCGAAGACCTTAGAAAGGCAGGGTAGGATAGATATAGGTCTGTAGCAGTTTGGGTCAAGAGTGTCCCCCCCTTTGAAGAGGGGGATGACCGCAATGCATGGACATTTCTACCCAAGTAGTTGATTTTGTGCTAACAGCTTGCTAATGTGGTGCAAGATTAAGTAATATTAGCCAGAACAAGCAGTGGAGCTAAGCTACAGCTAATAAAGTCATATTGCTAGCATGCTAGCATACTTCAGAACATCAATTACGAGATAAATATCTGTACAGTGCACGTCCAACGAATTAGAATGATTTCTGAAACAAGACCAATATTGAAAGACAGACAATACCTTGTTTTCTTTCCAGCTAGGTGTTAAGTTTGATGTTGTTTCTTGGCCGCTTGAACAACCTTAACAAAAAACCTGCTGTCAAAATAAAAGTCACACTAAACTGTCAAATATAAAGTGAGGATTGAAAGCTTGTAAATATAGGTCAAAATATAATGCAGATATTGTGATCTGGCACTCGGTTTTAGATTTTGAACATTGTACATGGTATACACAAAGCACACATGATTTCTGTAGTTTAAATATCCTATGACCAGAAATGGGGTATCAGAAAAGTATGGAATCATAGCACAACCCGTTCAAAAGTATAAGAGATCATGATTAGATATAGGATGCAAAGAGATTTGGGGGGCATTTATCTTAACCAGTCTCCAGCAACAAGACCATTTTCTGAACTGGGCATTAGATCTATCTTAACCAGTGTCCAGCAACAAGAACAGCTTCTGAACTTGGCATTAGATCCCCAGCAACAAGACCAGATTCTGAACTGGGCATTAGATCTATCTTAACCAGTCTCCAGCAACAAGACCAGCTTCTGAACTGGGCGTTCGAACACTGACAGCTTGGTGAGACGCTTCCCTGTCTTGTCTAACTTCCGATCATCAACACATATTTTGACTCTCCTTACTAGTCTATCTTTATCAATAGTAGTCTCTGAAACTCTACCCAACCGCCACTCATTTCGAGGCAGATCATCGTCTATCATCATCACGATGTCACCGATTTACCGGTTTCTCTTCAGGGTGTGCCAGCGCTGCCTGATGGCGATGTTGACGAGATACTCCTTTCGCCAGCTGCTCCAAAACAGTTCTGCTAGATATTGAACATGCCACCACCTTTTCCGAGCGTACATGTCATCCCTGATGAACTTGCCTGGAGGAGGTAGAGCTGTGGTAGATTTCATAGTAAGCAGATGATTAGGGGTGAGTGGCTCAAGACTGTTAGGATTATTGATGTTGTCAACAGTGAGTGGGTGATTGTTTACAATTGCCATTGCGTCGTAGAAGAAGATTCGTAGAGAAGAATCATCTAGTCCACAAGAAGAGAGTGAGTGTGTGGAGCTAAGGATACCTTTCACTGTCCTGATCTGTCGCTCCCAGACGGCACTGACGTTTTACTCAGTGAGAAAGGCAGTCAGCCTGTCCATGTCAACTTCCTTGAGCGCTTCTTTCAGTTCATTATTGGCTCCCACAAAGTTGCTTTCTTGGTCACATTTAATCTGACGAACTGCACCATGTATGGCTAGGATGCAGTGCAGACCATTAATGAAGGAACCTGTTGACATGTCTTCCAACATTTCAATATGAACGCACAAGAGCAAAAACAGGTGAAGAGAAGGCCATACCTTTAGTGAACTCGTCGTCCTTGCTTAATGAGAAATGTACTTTGAACGATAAGTGACACAAGTGAGGCTTTCCACTCAATTGAATTGGATCCCCATTGAATACAAATGGCTCTGGCATTGGAAGTTTATTAAGGGCTATGCTATCTTGGAAGGCTTGAGCCAGAGAAGTCACATCCACATGAGGTGATGATGCTGGGACATTGGAGAGTTGTTGGATGGTAGTTGGAGTAATATTGTCGGCGGTTTGGAAGCTAGTTTCCGGGACAACCACCTGGTTGTAGGCCTCCAACCTGGCCCGAGCTGCCCTTACATCTCTCTCTGAGCTTCAAGATCTTTTCTTTGCTGCTCTTCTAAGTGTTGTATTCTTTCCTTTTGTTTATTTTCCTCCAGCAACACTTCATACTCAACTTCCTTTGCTGCCAGCTCCGCTGCTGCGGTCATGGGGTGATGGCTGGATTGAACATTGGTCTTGTGACTCATTTGTGAGACAGTAGATCCTTAAAGGGAGCGAGCGTAGTCGCAAACAAGTAACTCACGGAGACGACGTTTTTCCTGTTCGACATCAAACTCTTCATCAATGACTGATATCCTTTCATAGGCAATTTTGATCATATCTGCTGTAACTGCCTCACCTGCGTCGACATGACGCCTTAACCCAGTTGACGGTGTGATGTGATCTTGAATTTCAAGATCATGACATCATCCTTTCCTTTCTCTGTTGTGTTGTGTTGATCAGAAATGCCAGTTGGCTCTCTGTGACCGTTGACTTTAGCTGCTTGTATCTTCCATTCTTTTCTGTGCCTTTTTTTCTCTTGCGCCTATTTCCCATATACCCTTTGCACGTAAAACAGAGAAGGCAAAAATCCTACTGTCAAAATAAAAGTCATACTAAACTGTCAAATATACAGTGAGGATTGAAAGCTCGTACAGAGAAAATAAAAGTCAAAATATAGAGCAGACATTGTGATCTGACATTCGCTTTTCAAATCAAATCAAATCAAAGTGTATTTGTCACGTGCGCTGAATACAACAGGTGTAGACCTTACAGTGAAATGCTTACTTACAGGCTCTAAACAATAGTGTGAAAAAGCTATTAGGTGAACAATAGGTAGGTAAAGAAATAAAACAACTGTAAAAAGACAGGCTATATACAGTAGCGAGGCTACATACAGACACCGGTTAGTCAGGCTGATTGAGGTAGTATGGTTAAAATGACTATGCATATATGATGAACAGAGAGTAGCAGTAGCGTAAAAGAGGGGTTGGCGGGTGGTGGGTGGCGGGACACAATGCAGATAGCCCAGTTAGCCAATGTGCCGGAGCACTGGTTGGTCGGACCAATTGAGGTAGAATGTACATAAATGTATAGTTAAAGTGACTATGCATATATGATAAACAGAGAGTAGCAGCAGCGTAAAAAGAGGGGTTGGGGGGGCACACAGTGCAAATAGTCTGGGTAGCCATTTGATTACCTGTTCAGGAGTCTTATGGCTTGGGGGTAAAAACTGTTGAGAAGCCTTTTTGTCCTAGACTTGGCACTCCGGTACCGCTTACCATGCGGTAGTAGAGAGAACAGTCTATGACTGGGGTGGCTGGGGTCTTTAACAATTTTTAGGGCCTTCCTCTGACACCGCCTGGTGTAGAGGTCCTGGATGGCAGGCAGCTTAGCCTCTGTGATGTACTGGGCCGTACGCACTACCCTCTGAAGTGCCTTGCGGTCAGAGGCCGAGCAATTGCCATACCAGGCAGTGATGCAACCAATCAAGATGCTCTCGATGTTGCAGCTGTAGAACCTTTTGAGGATCTCAGGACCCATGCCAAATCTTTTCAGTCTCCTGTGGGGGAATAGGCTTTGTCGTGCCCTCTTCACGACTGTCTTGGTGTGTTTGGACCATGATAGTTTGTTGTTGATGTGGACACCAAGGAACTTGAAGCTCTCAACCTGCTTAACTATGGCCCCGTTGATGAGAATTTTAGGATTTAATTTTCAGTACCCCTGCACATTGACCCTATATATAGCCTCATTATTGTTATTTTATTGTGTTACTTTTTTTAAACTTTAGTTTATTTAGTAAATATTTTCTTAACACTTATTTGTCTTCAACTGCATTGTTGGTTAAGTATTGCATTTGTATTTGTATGTGATGTATTTGGCGCATGTTACAAATACATTTCAATTTTATTTTATTTTATTCATGATTTCAACTGGCTGAGAAAAGCTGCCTGCCTCCCTGCCTGTCTGTCTCATCCCGACTCCCGACACGTTCATTACTATTCGACAGCTGGAGATCGAATATGAATATTGAAACAATGTTGCAAATGTCAGAGAGACAGACAGCAAGGTTTATTCAAATCTCGGCTGTTGAAAACTAAATGTTAGTCTAAAATAAATGTGAGATAATGTCTCGATGCTTTTTATAGTAGAGATCAAGTTTATAAATTGCCTGGCTGGGTTAATGAGACAGTGGATTGCGCAGTAAGATACAACAGAGTAAATAGGCACTTTTACATCATAGATTTGGCCTGTGGTAACTTGTGGAATAGACACCGGCTGGAATGCGGTTTCAACTAATCAGCATTCAGGATTAGACCCACCCGCTGTATAAAAACACAAACAGCACTCTCACTTGCATAGACACACAGACACTGAGGTCACATGATCATGGAATGGGGCCTTACTCAATGGAAAACACAAAAAAGCAGTCTGTGAAAGGGAGTGTTTATCATAATGATTATGTTGATTGTGTTTCTGAAAGCATGCTGATGACACAGTTCTTGTAGGATTGCAATAGCTTTGTAAGATGACTGGGCACTTTCCACAAGCGGGCCCAAACCATTGGCAATTCTCTATACAGTGCATTAGGAAAGTACTCAGACCCCTTGCATTTTTCCACATTTTGTTACGTTGCAGCCTTATTCTAAAATTGATTACATAATTTTTTTCAGATCAATCTACACACAATACCCCATAATGACAAAGCAAAAACAGGTTTTTAGACATGTTTGCAAATGTATAACAAATAAAAAACAGAAATATCTTATTTACATATTCAGACCCTTTGCTACGAGACTCAAAATTGAGCTAAGGTGTATCCTGTTTTCATTGATCATCCTTGAGATGTTTCTACAACTTGATTGGAGTCAGCCTGTGGTAAATTCAATTGATTGGACATGATTTGGAAAGGCACACACCTGTCTTTATAAGGTCCCACAGTTGACATTGCATGTCAGAGCAAAAATTAAGGAATTGTCCATAGAGCTCCGAGACAAGATTGTGTCGAGGCACAGATCTGGGGAAGGGTACCAAAAAATGTCTGCAGCGTTGAAGGTCCCCAAGAACACAGTGGCCTCCATCATCCTAGAGCTGGCCGCCCAGCCAAACTGAGCAATTGGGGGAGAAGGGCCTTGGTCAGGGAGGTGACCAGGAACCCGATGGTCACTCTGTCAGAGCTCCAGAGTTCCTCTGTGGAGATGGGAGAACCTTCAAGAAGGACAACCATCTCTGCAGTACTCCACCAATCAGGCCTTTATGGTAGAGTGGCCAGATGGAAGCAACTCCTCAGTAAAAGGCACATTACAGCCCACCTGGAATTTGCCAAAAGAAACCTAAAGACTCTCAGACCATGAGAAACAAGATTCTCTGGTCTGATTAAACCAAGATTGATCTCTTTGGCCTGAATGCCAAGCGTCACGTCTGGAGGAAACCTGGCACCATCCCTATGGTGAAGCATGGTGCTGGCAGCATCATGCTGTGGGGAAGTTTTTCAGCCGCAGGGACTTGGAGACCAGTGAGGATCAAGGGAAAGATGAACAGAGCAAAGTACAGACAGATCATTGATGAAATCCTGCTCCAGAGTGCTCAGGACCTCAGGCTGGGGCGAAGGTTCACCTTCCAGGTTCACCTTCCTTCCAGGACAATGACCCTAAGCACACAGTCAAGTCAACGCAGGAGTGACTTCGGGACAAGTCTCTGAATGTCCTTGAGTGGCCCAGCCAGAGCCCAGTTATACAGTAACTCTGTGAGCTTATAGACTATAACTAGGGCCTGTTGTTATACAGTAACTCTGTCAGCTTATAGACTATAACTAGGGTCTGGTGTTATACAGTAACTCTGTCAGCTTATAGACTATAACTAGGGCCTGGTGTTATACAGTAACTATGTCAGCTTATAGACTATAACTAGGGTCTGGTGTTATACAGTAACTCTGTCAGCTTATAGACTATAACTAGAGTCTGGTGTTATACAGTAACTCTGTCAGCTTATAGACTGTAACTAGGGCCTGGTATTATACAGTTACTCTGTCAGCTTATAGACTATAACTAGGGCCTGTTGTTATACAGTAACTCTGTCAGCTTATAGACTATAACTAGGGTCTGGTGTTATACAGTAACTCTGTCAGCTTATAGACTATAACTAGGGTCTGGTGTTATACAGTAACTCTGTCAGCTTATAGACTATAACTAGGGCCTGGTGTTATACAGTTACTCTGTCAGCTTATAGACGATAACTAGGGCCTGGTATTATACAGTAACTGTCAGCTTATAGACTGTAACTAGGGCCTGGTGTTATACAGTAACTCTGTCAGCGTATAGACTACAACTAGGGTCTGGTGTTATACAGTAACTCTGTCAGCTTATAGACTGTAACTAGGGCCTGGTGTTATACAGTAACTCTGTCAGCTTATAGACTACAACTAGGGTCTGGTGTTATACAGTAACTCTGTCAGCTTATAGACTGTAACTAGGGCCTGGTGTTATACAGTAACTCTGTCAGCTTATAGGCTACAACTAGGGTCTGGTGTTATACAGTAACTCTGTCAGCTTATAGACTATAACTAGGGCCTGGTGTTATACAGTAACTCTGTCAGCTTATAGACTATAACTAGGGCCTGGTGTTATACAGTAACTCTCTCAGCGTATAGACTATAACTAGGGCCTGGTGTTATACAGTAACTCTCTCAGTTTATAGACTATAACTAGGGCCTGGTGTTATACAGTAACTCTGTCAGCTTATAGACTATAACTAGGGCCTGGTGTTATACAGTAACTCTGTCAGCTTATAGACTATAACTAGGGTCTGGTGTCATACAGTAACTCTGTCAGCTTATAGACTATAACTAGGGCCTGTTGTTATACAGTAACTCTGTCAGCTTATAGACTATAACTAGGGCCTGGTGTTATACAGTAACTCTGTCAGCTTATAGACTATAACTAGGGCCTGGTGTTATACAGTAACTCTGTCAGCTTATAGACTATAACTAGGGCCTGGTGTTATACAGTAACTCTGTCAGCTTATAGACTATAACTAGGGCCTGGTGTTATACAGTAACTCTGTCAGCTTATAGACTATAACTAGGGCCTGGTGTTATACAGTAACTCTGTCAGCTTATAGACTATAACTAGGGCCTGGTGTTATACAGTAACTCTGTCAGCTTATAGACTATAACTAGG
The DNA here is from genome assembly GCF_002021735.2 of Oncorhynchus kisutch. Classification (NCBI taxonomy): domain Eukaryota; kingdom Metazoa; phylum Chordata; class Actinopteri; order Salmoniformes; family Salmonidae; genus Oncorhynchus; species Oncorhynchus kisutch. The sequence continues at coordinate 18,392,381 of NC_034188.2, read as the reverse complement.
GCCTGGTGTTATACAGTAACTCTGTCAGCTTATAGACTGTAACTAGGGCCTGTTGTTATACAGTAACTCTGTCAGCTTATAGACTATAACTAGGGCCTGGTGTTATACAGTAACTCTGTCAGCTTATAGACTATAACTAGGGCCTGGTGTTATACAGTAACTCTGTCAGCTTATAGACTATAACTAGGGCCTGGTGTTATACAGTAACTCTGTCAGCTTATAGACTGTAACTAGGGCCTGTTGTTATACAGTAACTCTGTCAGCTTATAGACTATAACTAGGGCCTGGTGTTATACAGTAACTCTGTCAGCTTATAGACTATAACTAGGGCCTGGTGTTCTGTTCTGTTCTGTACCTGGTTTTGTTCTGTTCAGTTCTGTTATGTCGCTGGATCTGTTCTGTTCTGTACCTGGTTTTGTTATGTCCCTGGTTCTGTTCTATGTCCCTTATTCTTTTATGTTATGTCCCTGGTTCTGTTCTGTTATGTTCCTGGTTCTGTTATGTCCCTGGTTCTGTTCTGTTATGTCCCTGATTCTGTGCTGTTATGTCCCTGGTTCTGTTCTGTTATGTCCCTGATTCTGTGCTGTTATGTCCCTGGTTCTGTTCTGTTCTGTCCCTTTTTCTGTTCTGTTCTTTTATGTTCCTGGTTTTGTTCTGTTCTGTTATGTCCATGGTTCTGTTCTGTTCTGCCCCTGGTTAGGTTCTGTTATGTTCCTGTTTCTGTTCTGTTATGTTCCTGGTTTTGTTCTGTTATGTCCCTGGTTCTGTTCTGTTCTGTCCCTGATTCTGTTCCGTTATGTCCCTTTTTCTGTTCTGTTCTTTTATGTTCCTGGTTTTGTTCTGTTCTGCCCCTGGTTCTGTTATGTCATTGGTTTTGTTCTGTTATGTCCCTGGTTCTGTTCTGTTCTGTTATGTCCCTGGTTCTGTTCTGTTATGTTCCTGGTTCTGTTCTGTTATGTTCCTGGTTCTGTTCTGTTATGTCCATGGTTCTGTTCTGTCCCTTTTTCTGTTCTGTTCTGCCCCTGGATCTGTTCCGTTATGTCCCTGATTCTGTTCTGTTGTCCATAGTTCTGTTCTGTCCCTGTTTGTGTGTGAAACCGTAGTGCCGTGTGATATTATTATTATTAAGAGGGGATCTCTATGATGACTCTGTCATGTTAAGTTAGCAGAATCAATCTTTCTAGCCAAGAGCCATTCCAAAAGTATTCACTCCTCCTAACCCCCCATTAGAGTAACTCTGCTATAGGGGCTGACTGAGGTTGTGTCCCAAATGCCATTCTGCTATAGGGGCTGACTGAGGTCCCAAATGGCACCCTATTCCTTACATACTGCAGTACTTCAGCTTCGCTATTGTCCCATGTTTCTCTTTGTGAGCTCTGGTCAAAGGTAGTGCACTATAAAGAGAATAGGGTTCCATTTGGGAAACAGACCGAGATGCTCTCCTCCAGCCAGGGTAGGATGGGTCCTCTCTACAGAGCCCACATCCCCACAGCGTTTCTCTCCTCTACAGAGCCCACTTCCCCACAGCGTTTCTCTCCTCTACAGAGCCCACTTCCCCACAGCGTTTCTCTCCTCTACAGAGCCCACTTCCCCACAGCGTTTCTCTCCTCTTCAGAGCCCACTTCCCTACAGCGTTTCTCTCCTCCACAGAGCCCACTTCCCCACAGCGTTTCTCTCCTCTACAGAGCCCGCTTCCCCACAGCGTTTCTCTCCTCCACAGAGCCCACTTCCCCACAGCGTTTCTCTCCTCTACAGAGCCCACTTCCCCACAGCGTTTCTCTCCTCTTCAGAGCCCACTTCCCTACAGCGTTTCTCTCCTCCACAGAGCCCACTTCCCCACAGCGTTTCTCTCCTCTACAGAGCCCGCTTCCCCACAGCGTTTCTCTCCTCCACAGAGCCCACTTCCCCACAGCGTTTCTCTCCTCCACTCTCTAAGTGCTCCGTGACTCCAGCCGTGCGCAACGGAAATGTGTCATTTCTCACTTTGTCAGTATGTGGATATACAGAGAGGGCCTGGCATGGACTCTCAGTCTGCGTTCCTCAGCGCCTGCTAAACTAAACATAGAAAAAACACAAAGCCTTCCCTCCCTGAGCTTATAAAACAAGCCTTTCTCACGCCTAAAGCGCCTGATGTCATGGCTAGAAGCAGCCAAGTTTGAAACGAGTTGGGCTGTATAAATGGATGGAGAGGAATTACTTTATACTTAGGTTATACCTCTTTGACTTGGGGTATGTCCTAAATGGCACCCTATTCCATATATAGTGCACTACTTTTGACCAGGGCCTATAGGGGTCTCTGGTTAAAAGTAGTGCATTATATAGGCAATAGAATTCCATTTGAGATGCTGAGTTGGAATCTCTCTAGGCGCCAAACCGGATAGGAACCCATATATAGTTGTTCCCTACACAGCTGTCTATTCCTCTGTGAGCCATGTCTAGTATATGTTATGCGTATATTTGATGGTGTGTACTTAGGCTGTGACAGAGTAGAGAGAAATGGACACATCTCAGGCTCTCAGCATATCCTGCGACCTACACAGTGTCTGTATGCTTCCCAAATGCCTCCCTATTCCCTATATAGTGCACTACTTTTGACCAGAGCCCTATGGGGTCAGTGATGCAACAGCTGATGCATCTCGTGCAATCTCACGTCCAATGATGAGTAGACTAATTCCATTTGCGGAAGAATCTAGTTCGGTTGATGAAGAATGAGTTCATATTTATCTGTTTTTACGCATTGGCATGTTTATATCTATGTATTCTTCCACTGTGCTCATATCGAGTTAGAAATCTGTACTCATCATAGTTCCTAAATAAGATTAGAATATTTTCAATATTTGAGTGATACTTTTTTTTCTTCCGGAGATGGTTTGTTTTTCAAAAATACCATCTGTTAAATTTCCCAGAGTATCAGGTTTCTGCTGTGAACAAGTCATCTCATAGGGAATGCTTGATCGCTAGTAGCAAAAAATAGAGCAATTATGTGATTGGTCTTTGATTATGCAGCGTTTCCATCTTATTGGTCAGATGAGTTTTCCATTTGGAAGGTCAGAACTCTGGGGGATCATTCTGATTGGCATGAGGTTCTATGGTTCATCCAGAGGGCAACCTATACATTCATGCAAAATGATTGACACCCCATTCCCAGTTGTGAAACTCCAAAGTTGTTACACGTTTTCTTACTGATCTCGCTGTGATCGTTCTCTTTCTCCCTTTTCTCCCTGTTCTGAATCTATCACCCTTTTTCTATTTCTGTCCTCTCATGAATTGTTCTCTGGCGTTTGTACAAGAGGCACCAGTAACATGATGATGTCCCTGTCTATTTGGGTCAATGAACAAGAGATTTTTCATCCGTCTCAGCTAGGGCTGGGGCAGTCATGAAATTCTGTCAGCACGTTATTGTCATGCAAAAGACTGCTGGTCTCACAGGTAATTGACCGTTAATTAACATAAACATGTTTAGCATCTCTAGGCCTCCACACATAGAGTGCATACGGAAAGAATTCAGACGCTTGACTTTTCCACATTTTGTTACGTTACAGCCTTATTCTAAAATGTATTCAATAGTTTTTTTCCCCTCATCAATCTACACACAATACCCCATAATGACAAAGCAAAAACAGGTTTTTAGAAATGTTTGCAAAAAACAAACAAAAACAAAAAGATATGAAATATCACATTTACATTTACACCTTTTATTCAGAACTTTGTTGAAGCACCCTTGGCAGTGATCACAGCCTTGAGTCTTCTTGGATATGACTCTACAAGCTTGGCACACCTGTATTTGGGTGGTTTCTCCCATTTTTCTCTGCAGATCCTCTTGAGCTCTGTCAGGTTGGATGGGGAGCATCGCTGCACAGCTATTTTCAGGTCTCTCCTTAGATGTTTGATTGGGTTCAAGTCCAGATTCTGGGTGGGCCACTCAAGGACATTCAGATTTATCATGACTGAGTTATCATGACTGTGTGCTTAGATTCGTTGTCCTGTTGGACGGTGAACCTTTGCCCCAGTCTGAGGTCCTTAGCGCTCTGGAGCAGGTTTTCATCAAGGATCTCTCTGTACTTTTCTCCGTTCATCTTTCCCTTGATCATGACTAGCCTCCCAGTCCCTGCCGCTAAAAAACATTGCCACAACATGATGCTGCCACCACCATGCTTCACTAAAGGGATGCTGCCAGGTTTCCTCCAGACGTGACACTTGGTATTCAGACCAAAGAGTTCAAGTTTGGTTTCATGAGACCAGATAATCTTGTTTCTCATAGTCTGAGAGTCCTTTAACTGCCTTTTGGCAAATTCCAATTGGGCTTTTACTGATGAGTGGCTTCCGTCTGGCAACTCTACCATAAAGGCCTGATTGGTGGAGTGTTGCAGAGATGGTTGTCCTTCTGAAAGGTTCTCCCATCTCCACAGAGGAACTCTAAATCTCTGTCAGACTCATCATCGGGTTCTTTGTCATCTCCCTGACCAAGGCCCTTCTCCCCCGATTGCAAACATTTCTAAAAACCTGTTTTCGCTTTGTCATGATGGGGTATTGTGTGTAGATTGATGAGGGAAAATGTTTAATTTAATCCATTTTAGAATAAGGCTGTAATGTAACAAAATGTGGAAAAGGTCAACGGGTCTGAATACTTTCCGAATGCACTGTACAAGCCGCTGATGCACGGCTTTGCAACATATGAATTTTAAAAAGTCTAATTAATCAGTTGAATATACACCATCACAATACATCCATTATGTATTTTAGGCAGGTCTAAAGAAACATTATGACACTTCAGAAGAACAGAATAAGAGTTGGCCTACTGATGTCGTCTGGTTATGCGCCATGCCAGAGGCTGTAGGCTTGTTCATTTAGCTGACAAGATATGCTTATAAGTCCCGTGCATTTATTTAATTTTATATGATTTTGTAGTAAGAAGAATATAATTGAACTTAGCTGAATAAAATAGACAGGATATTATTCTGGAGTGAGAGTGTGCATATGAAGTGGCAATGTTGAGCATAAAAGTGATGATTAGAAACAGGCCCTTTAATGCTAGATTTAGAACTATTTGACAACTTCAGTTGTGAATGAAACACATCTTAGAATGTCTTAGAAATCAAAACATATATGGGCTGCATGATGCCACTATAGACTGTTGATGTTTTGAGAAAGTCCCCCAAAAAGCTTGCACTCGGTTCCTTGCTGTTCTCTCATCAAGTGATCATCAGACTATTCTCAATGTAATCTTGTATTCACTAATATGTCAAATGAGTTTTGATTTAGAATGGCCCATTATCAGATGGGCACGATCAGGGACAAGAGAAGAAATACATGTCATCTGTATGCACTGAATGGAGGCCACTTTCCCGCCTGTTCCTTTTACACTCACGTCTGGTAGGCTACTCCAGTTGTTTCGCTGCGCAACAGATACTTATTTTCCACCACAATTTGAAAATAAATTCATTAAGAATCCTACAATGTGATTTTCTGAATTTCTTTTTCATTTTGTCTGTCATGGTTGAAGTGTACCTATGATGAAAATTACAGGCCTCTCTCATCTTTTTAAGTGGGAGAACTTACACAATTGGTGGCTGACGAAATACTTTTTTGCCCGACTGTATTCTGCCTAAACTCTGTATGCCATGGGCTCTCCAACCCTGTTCCTGCAGCTACCCAGTACTCTGTATGCCATGGGCTTTCCAACGGCAGGGTAGCCTAGTGGTTAGAGCGTTGGACTAGTAACTGAAAGGTTGCAAGTTCGACTCCCCGAGCTGACAAGGTACAAATCTGTCGTTCTGCCCCTGAGCAAGGCAGTTAACCCACTGTTCCTAGGCCGTCATTGAAAATAAGAATTTGTTCTTAACTGACTTGCGTAGTAAAATAAAGGTTAAAAAAAACTTTTCCTGCAGCTACCCAGTACTTCATTTTGGAAACCAATTGAAATCTGTTTGTAAACATCAACAGTAACATGTTTTCACAAAGAAACATCTTTCATTAAACTGTTGACAGCCCCTCTCTCTCCACGCTGGAGAACGGGAATGAAGGCGTGAGGGGAGGAGATGGAAACATGGTGATATTCTGTAGCTAAAGGTAATGTGTCAGCCTATCAATTATAAAAATATATATTTTTTTTAAAAGCACTATTGCTAGGCTATTCAAAATCAAATTTAAAATCACTCTACTACTAAATCTGAATTTGTTTAATTTAGGCTAGACTAATTATGTACCAAATATATCTTAAATCAGTATTTTATGTATGTTTTTCTGCAATATGTAATATGCGGTAGGCTATGTATTGGGCCAATCATTCATCTAATTCAGTGTTTTTTCAGGCTTGGGCTCATGTATAAGCCTATTGTTTCTGTATAAGGTCTAATATGTGTATGGGTGTTCTGAATGAATCATCACCTTATAAAGTGCTGTCTATTTCATTGTATTAGGCTTTGAAACAACATCCACAACAACCATGTTTTACACTCAGTTTAACCTGTTGTTTAACTTCTTTCTTCAAATTGATCAATCACAGTGAGGTGAGTTTTAAAAGCACGAAACTGTTTGGATATGTGTTTGATGTGATTTTCAATTGTATTTGCGTTGATGTCATAGTAGTTAGAGGGACAATAGAGCCCTGAGTACCAGGCCAATAGCAACGTGATGATCGTTAGCGAGTTGGGTACTACTAATGCATGTCCAGACTGCATGAGAGGAGATTACTATGACTCAACAGTCATGTAGAAGTTTACTGCGGTCATGACTCATGACTGCCGGTGAGGCGGTAATATGGTCACCGCAACAGCCCTATCCTCAGCCCATTCCCCTTTTCTATCTCCCTGCCTTCCTGAATGTCTCCCTTTCTCAACAGTTTGTCTCTCACTTTCCTCTCTCCTTCATTTCTCTCCTTCATTTCTTTGTTCCCTCTTTCCCTGTTCCCTGATCCCCGCCCATCCCTCGTGCTCTTTGGCTGTACAAAGTTGTGTGTGACATCCCCCTCGCCCCCTCCCCTCTCTGAGGCCCCCTCCCAGCCCCCTTCCCCTCCCAGCCCCCTTCCCTCCCAGCTTCCCAGCCTAATTGAAGCCAGGACCTGCAGGTAGGACAGGAATCCAGGATGGAAAATAAACCAGATCCCGAGCTCCACAAATTCCATCACGTAGTCTCACTTCCTCTGAGCCACAGTCCGTCACCAGAGTCCAGGCGCCGCACTCTCAACACCTCTTACACACATTCTCACAGAACACACACCTAACACACCTCACACACACACAATTAGCACACCTCATACACACACTCGTAGAACACACACTTAACACATCTCACACACACACACACACACACACACACACACACATACACACACATTAGCAGAACACAAAATTAGGGACAGTTAGAAATGTACTGGGGTTGTCCAAAATAGGGGTGGGTTATCTAACTATTTGTTTTGTGTTGGGGAGAGTTGTGTGTTTTTTACAGGGGAGGGGAGGATGGTCACAGGGGAGGTATTATGGTTTTTATTGGTCACAGGGGAGGGTAGTATGGTTTTTATTGGTCACAGGGGAGGGTAGTATGGTTTTTATTGGTCACATGGGAGGGTAGTATGGTTTTTATTGGTCACAGGGGAGGGTTGTGTTTTTTTTATTGGTCACAGGGGAGGGTAGTGTATTTTTTTATTGGTCACAGGGGAGGGTAGTATGGTTTTTATTGGTTACAGGGGAGGGTAGTGTGGTTTTTATTGGTCACAGGGGAAGGTAGTATGGTTGTTATTGGTCACAGGGGAGGGTAGTATGGTTTTTATTGGTCACAGGGGAGGGTAGTATGGTTGTTATTGGTCACAGGGGAGGGTAGTGTGGTTTTTATTGGTCACAGGGGAGGGTAGTGTGGTTTTTATTGGTCACAGGAAGGTAGTATGGTTTTTATTGGTCACAGGGGAGGGTAGTATGGTTTTTATTGGTCACAGGGGAGGGTAGTATGGTTGTTATTGGTCACAGGGGAGGGTAGTGTGGTTTTTATTGGTCACAGGGGAGGGTAGTGTGGTTTTTATTGGTCACAGGAAGGTAGAATTGTTTTTATTGGTCACAGGGGAGGGTAGTATGGTTTTTATTGGTCACAGGGGAGGGTAGTATGGTTGTTATTGGTCACAGGAGAGGGTAGTGTGGTTTTTATTGGTCACAGGGGAGGGTAGTGTGGTTTTTATTGGTCACATGGGAGGGTAGTGTGGTTTTTATTGGTCACAGGGGAGGATAGTGTTTTTTTTACTGGTCACAGGGGAGGGTAGTGTGGTTTTTATTGGTCACAGGGGAGGGTAGTGTGGTTTTTATTGGTCACAGGTGAAGGTAGTACAATTTTTATTGGTCACAGGGGAGGGTAGTATGGTTTTTATTGGTCACAGGGGAGGGTAGTATGGTTTTATTGGTCACAGGGGAGGGTAGTATGGTTTTTATTAATCTCAGGGGAAGGTAGTATGGTTTTATTGGTCACAGGGGAGGGTAGTATGGTTTTATTGGTCACAGGGGAGGGTAATGCGGTTTTATTGGTCACATGAGAGGGTAGTACGGTTTTATTGGTCACAGGAGAGGGTAGTATGGTTTTATTGGTCACATGAGAGGGTAGTACGGTTTTATTGGTCACAGGAGAGGGTAGTATGGTTTTATTGGTCACAGGGGAGGGAAGTATGGTTTTTATTGGTCACGGGGGAGGGTAGTATGGTTTTTATTGGTCACAGGGGAGGGTAGTATGGTTTTTATTGGTCACATGGGAGGGTAGTGTGGTTTTTATTGGTCACAGGGGAGGGTACTATGGTTTTTAATGGTCACAGGGAGGGTAGTATGGTTTTTATTGGTCACAGGGGAGGGTAGTATGGTTTTTATTGGTCACAGGGGAGGGTAGCATGGTTTTTAATGGTCACAGGGAGGTTAGTATGGTTTTAATTGGTCACATGGGAGGGTAGTATGGTTTTTATTGGTCACAGGGGAGGGTAGTATAGTTTTTATTGGTCACAAGGGATGGTAGTATGGTTTTCATTGGTCACAGGGGAGGGTTGTGTGGTTTTTATTGGTCACAGGGTAGGGTAGTATGGTTTTTATTGGTCATAGGGGAGGGTAGTATGGTTTTTATTGGTCACAGGGGAGGGTAGTATGGTTTTTATTGGTCACAGGGGAGGGTAGTATGGTTTTTATTGGTCACAGGGGAGGGTAGTATGGTTTTTATTGGGTCACATGGGAGGGTAGTGTGGTTTTTATTGTCACAGGGGAGGGTAGTGTGGTTTTTATTGTCACAGGGGAGGTATTGTGGTTTTTATTGGTCACAGGGGAGGGTAGTATGGTTTTCATTTGTCACAGGGGAGGGTAGTATGGTTTGTATTGGTCACAGGGGAGGGTAGTATGGTTTTTATTGGTCACATTTGAGGGTTGTGTGTTTTTCCCTGATTTCCATTCACTCTTTTACAGCTTTTACTCTATATTTTCTTCCATCCTAGACACATTTCCTCATCTGCCTGCATGCTCCTCCCATATATCAAGGTGTTTTGGTACTTCCCTTTAGTATAACGGCGCCAAAGCCCTGTGATTTGATTATTTAATTTAATTTATTCCATTTGGATCCGTTGTGGGTCCACTCTTGACAGTTTATACGGTCTAGAAAGACACAGAAGCAAGCCAGTCTGGCTGTATTTTAAGTTCTGACACTGAGATGAGCTCTCTGTTGTGGATGAACATTTTCCCATGTCATCCTAACAATGTGGCTACATATGCTCCTAGCAGGCCCAGTTATTCAGGACAGAGTAACACACGCTCTCCTCCTCTCTGCTCTGAGCAGCTATTCCTCGTGCACCAAGAACCCATCATGCTTCAATAGCCTATAGTCTAAATTTTTGTAATTTAACTTTTAAAGCGTATGAACTTTTATGTGTGGGATAAACACAATAAATAAATGTGATTAGGCTTCTTCTAAAGTCTCCTGTAGGCTACCTCTGCACGTTCGGCCAACATATAATTCCAGCATCCAAAATGTGCAGATTGTGGTGTTAAAATGTTGTATGTTGTATCACCTGAAGTCAGTGTGCTTTGCTTATTGGTTGTGGTGCATTGGCCCAGCACACTGTTGCTGGAAGATTCATTGCATATACAGTTTATCATAAAAGTGAGTACACCCCTCACATTTTTGTAAATATTTGAGTATATATTTTCATGTGACAACACTGAAGAAATTACACTTTGCTACAATGTAAAGTAGTGAGTGTACAGCTTGTATAACAGTGTACATTTGCTGCCCCCTCAAAATAACTCAACACACAGCCATTAATGTCTAAACCGCTGGCAACAAAAGTGAGGACACCCCTAAGTGAAAATGTCCAAATTGGGCCCAAAGTGTCAATATTTTGTGTGGCCACCATCATTTTCCAGCACTGCCTTAACCCTCTTGGGCATGGAGTTCACCAGAGCTTCACAGGTTGCCACTAGAGTCCTCTTCCACTACGCCAAGACGACTTTGCTTCACAGGTTGCCACTGGAGTCCTCTTCCACTCCGCCAAGACGACATCACGGAGCTGGTGGATGTTAGGGACCTTGCACTCCACCTTCCGTTTGAGGATGCCCCACATATGCTCAATAGGGTTTAGGTCTGGAGACATGCTTGGCCAGTCCATAACCTTTACCCTCAGCTTCTTTAGCAAGGCAGTGGTCGTCTTGGAGGTGTGTTTGGGGTCGTTATCATGTTGGAATACTGCCCTGCAGCCCAGTCTCCGAAGGGAGGGGATCATGCTCTGCTTCAGTATGTCACAGTACATGTTGGCATTCATGGTTCCCTCAATGAACTGTAGCTCCCCAGTGCCGGCAGCACTCATGCAGCCCCAGACCATGACACTCCCACCACCATGCTGGACTGTAGGCAAGACACACTTGTCTTTGTACTCCTCACCTGGTTGCCGCCACACACGCTTGACACCATCTGAACAAAATAAGTTTATCTTGGTCTCATCAGACCACAGGACATGGTTCCAGTAATCCATGTCCTTAGTCTGCTTGCTTGTCTTCTTCAAACTGTTTGCGGGTTTTCTTGTGCATCATCTTTAGAAGAGGCTTCCTTCTGGGACGACAGCCATGCAGACCAATTTGATGCAGTGTACGGCGTATGGTCTGAGCACTGACAGGCTGACCCCCCACCCACCCCTTCAACCTCTGCAGCAATGCTGGCAGCACTCATACGTCTATTTCCCAAAGACAACCTCTGGATATGACGCTGAGCACGTGCACTCAACTTCTTTGGTCGACCATGGCGAGGCCTGAGTGGAACCTGTCCAGTTAAACCGCTGTATGGTCTTGGCCACTGTGCTGCAGCTCAGTTTCAGGGTCTTGGCAATCTTCTTATAGCCCAGGCCATCTTTATGTAGAGCAACAATTCTTTTTTTCAGATACTCAGAGAGTTCTTTGCCATGAGGTGCCATGTTGAACTTCCAGTGACCAGTCAGTATGAGGGAGTGTGAGAGCGATGACACCAAATTTAACACACCTGCTCCCCATTCACACCTGAGACCTTGTAACACTAATGAGTCACATGACACCGGGGAGGAAAAATGGCTAATTGGGCCCAATTTGGACATTTTCACTTAGGGGCGTCCTCACTTTTGTTGCCAGTGGTTTAGACATTAATGGCTGTGTGTTGAGTTATTTTGAGGGGACAGCAAATTTACACTGTTATACAAGCTGTACACTCACTACTTTACATTGTAGCAAAGTGTCATTTCTTCAGTGTTGTCAAATTAACAGATATACTCAAATATTTACAAAAATGTGAGGGGTGTACTCACTTTTGTGATATACTCTATATCATTGCATATATCATTATATACATCAAAATGTTGACAATCTGATTTCCACCTAGCTTATCATTGTCTGCAGCCGGCTCTGATCATAATGTAGTGTCTAATGAAACAGGCAGGGAGAGTTAGCTCGTCACTGGTGGCCGTCAAACCCTGGCCTCAACCTTCTGACCCGTAGTGCTGCGTGGCATCAACTGTGCCATCAACTGTGCCACAAAAGCAAGTCGATATCTATAGTTATTGTTATTTCATTGTTTGTGGTGTGCAATATTTTTGACAGTAGAAGGGGAGGGTCATGTGAAAATATTTTTCACATTGGGGCGGGGGATGCTTTTTTGTTAATGACAACTCAAGTTGGACCAGCCCTCCTTTTCCCACAACCCCCTTTGGTTTTTAGGTCTGTTATAGGCCTGTGAAACTGGAGGAGGGTAGGTGAAGGGAATGAGGTCTGTTATCCTAATTCCTTTTTCTAAGGAAGGGGCAAGCCATGAGGGTTCTTCAAATGAAGTGTGACACCTGGGAATGCGTCCCAAATGGCACCCTTTCCTCTGTATAGTGCACTACAGCTCTGGTAAAAAAAAGTAGTGCACTAAAGGGAATAGGGTGCCAATTGGGATACAATGTATAAAACACTGCTCTTCTGAGGCCTCAGAGAGGCCAGAGTGTGCTGATTGGTGCTGGGTGGGTAGAGAGCAGGTGGGTCTACAGCAGAATCCACTTATAGCCTACCTCACTCTTTCCTCTCATTCTGCTGAACCTCCTGGAGTCTTGGACTTCAGGCTTTGAAGGCGGTAGGGAGAGATCTAGTCCCGTAACTTTCACATTTCTTATCCCATCACCTTCCTCCGGCCCAAACCCCCTTTCCCTCCCCCCTTCATCTTGTTCTACCCTGCTGGCCGGGAGGTCAGACAGAGCATGTGAGGGCCCTTTCCCTCCCCCCTTCATCTTGTTCTATCCCGCTGGCTGGAAGGTCAGACAGAGCATGTGAGGGCCCTTTCCCCTATTCCCCCTGCTAATGAGGCCTAACCCTCCCCCTGCTAATGAGGCCTAACCATCCCCCTGCTAATGAGGCCTAACCCTCCCCCTGCTAATGAGGCCTAACCCTCTCCTCTCTCCAACTTTCTTACTCCTCTCTCCCCTCTCCTCTCCCCTCCTAACACAACCCTTATCTAGCTTGGTACATACCTATAGCACAGCCCTTATCTAGCTCTGTACATACCTATAGCACAGCCCTTATCTAGCTCTGTACATACCTATAGCACAGCCCTTATCTAGCTCTGTACATACCTATAGCACAGAACTTATCTAGCTCGGTACATACTTCTAATACAGTCCTTACCTAGCTCTGTACATACCTATAGCACAGCCCTTATCTAGCTCGGTACATACTTCTAAGACAGTCCTTACCTAGCTCTGTACATACCTATAGCACAGCCCTTATCTAGCTCTGGAAATACCTATAGCACATCCCTTATCAAACTCTGTACACACCTAAAGCACAGCCCTTATCTAGCTCTGTACATACCTATAGCACAGCCCTTATCTAGCTCTGTACATACCTATAGCACAGCCCTTATCTAGCTCTGTACATACCTATAGCACAGAACTTATCTAGCTCGGTACATACTTCTAAGACAGTCCTTACCTAGCTCTGTACATACCTATAGCACAGCCCTTATCTAGCTCTGGAAATACCTATAGCACATCCCTTATCAAACTCTGTACACACCTAAAGCACAGCCCTCACCTAGCTCTGTACATACCTATAGCACAGCCCTTATCTAGCTCTGTACATACCTATAGCACAGCCCTTATCTAGCTCTGTACATACCTATAGCACAGCCCTTATCTAGCTCTGTACATACCTATAGCACAGCCCTTATCTAGCTCTGTACATACCTATAGCACAGAACTTATCTAGCTCGGTACATACTTCTAAGACAGTCCTTACCTAGCTCTGTACATACCTATAGCACAGCCCTTATCTAGCTCGGTACATACTTCTAAGACAGTCCTTACCTAGCTCTGTACATACCTATAGCACAGCCCTTATCTAGCTCGGTACATACTTCTAAGACAGTCCTTACCTAGCTCTGTACATACCTATAGCACAGCCCTTATCTAGCTCTGGAAATACCTATAGCACATCCCTTATCAAACTCTGTACACACCTAAAGCACAGCCCTCACCTAGCTCTGAACACACCTATAGCACAGCCCTTATCTAGCTCTGTACATACCTATAGCACAGTCCTTACCTAGCTCTGCACATACCTCTAACACAGTCCTTACCTATCTCTATACATATACCTCTAACACAGTCATTACCAAGCTCTGTACATACCTAGAGCAAGGCCCTTATCTAGCTCTGTACATACCTATAGCACAGTCCTTACCTAGCTCTCTACATACCTCTAACAAAGTCCTTGTCTAGCTCCGTACATACCTATGGCACAGTCCATACCTATCTCTGTCTCTACTTCTAACACAGTTCTTACCTAGCTCTGTACATACCTCTAACACAGTACTTACCTAGCTGTGTACATACTTCTAACACAGTACTTACCTAGCTCTGTACATACTTCTAACACAGTCCTTACCTGACTCTGTACATACCTCTAACACAGTCCTGACCTATCTCTGTACATACCTCTAACACAGTCCTTACCTGACTCTGTACATACCTCTAACACAGCCCTTATCTAGCTCTGTTCATACCTCTAATACAGTACTTACCTAGCTCTGTACATACCTCTAACACAGTCCTTACCTAGCTCTGTACATACCTCGAGCACAGTCATTTCCTTGCCCTGTACATACCTATAGCACAGCCCTTACCTATTTCTGTGCATACCTATAGCGCAGCCCTAATCAAGCTCTGTACATACCTATAGCACAGCACTTATCAAGCTCTGTACATACCTCTAACAAAGTCCTTGTCTAGCTCTGTACATACCTATATCACACTCCTTACCTATCTCTGTATATACTTCTAACACAGTCCTTACCTAGCTCTGTACATATCTCTTACACAGTCCTGAACTAGCTTTGTACATACGTCTAACACACCCTTAGCTAGCTCTGTATATACCTGTAGCACAGCCCTTATCTAGCTCTGTGCATACCTCTAAGACAGTCCTTACCTAGCTCTGTACATACCTCTAACACAGTCCTTACCTAGCTCTGTACATACCTCTTACACAGTCCTGAACTAGCTCTGTACATACGTCTAACACACCCTTAGCTAGCTCTGTACATACCTCTTACACAGTCCTTACCTAGCTCTGTACATATCTCTTACACAGTCCTGAACTAGCTCTGTACATACGTCTAACACACCCTTAGCTAGCTCTGTACATACCTATAGCACAGCCCTTATCTAGCTATTGAAATACCTAGAGCACAGCCATTATCTAGCTCTGTACATACTTGTAGCACAGTCCTTATCTAGCTCTGGAAATACCTAGAGCACAGTCCTTATTTAGCTCTGGAAATACCTAGAGCACAGTCCTTATTTAGCTCTGGAAATACCTAGGGCACAGTCCTTATCTACCTCTGGAAATACCTAGGGCACAGTCCTTATCTACCTCTGGAAATACCTAGGGCACAGTCCTTATTTAGCTCTGGAAATACCTAGAGCACAGTCCTTATTTAGCTCTGGAAATACCTATAGCACAGTCCTTATCTAGCTCTGGAAATACCTAGAGCACAGCCCTTATCTACCTCTGGAAATACCTATAGCACAGTCCTTATTTAGCTCTGGAAATACCTAGAGCACAGTCCTTATCTAGCTCTGGAAATACCTATAGCACAGTCCTTATTTAGCTCTGGAAATACCTATAGCACAGTCCTTATTTAGCTCTGGAAATACCTAGAGCACAGTCCTTATTTAGCTCTGGAAATACCTATAGCACAGTCCTTATTTAGCTCTGGAAATACCTATAGCACAGTCCTTATCTCGCACTGGAAACACCCAGAGCACAGCCCTTATTTAGCTCTGTACATACCTAAAGCACAGCCCTTATGTAGCTCTGGATATACATAGAGCACAGCCATTATCTAGCTCTGTTCATACCTATAGCACAGTCCTTATCTTGCTCTGGAAATACCTAGAGCTCAGCCCTCCAGCAGCATTGCACTGTAATAGCATCAACTATAGCACAGCCCTTAGCCTCCAACAGTGTTGTTCCCATCCTGGGTAATTTTCACTAGGAACCAAATGGGAGCAAACGGGCTGAGACAGGGAGTGACCAACCTGAATTTGCCCAATAACTAAACCCTTGTACGGGGATACACTAATGAATTCAACCCTGGCCTGTCTCTTCCAGTGTGAGCTGTAGGGGACCACTGCTACTGCTGAGATTATGGATGTATGTATGCGCCGGGCTGGGCTGTCCTGTCGTCACTGGAGAGTCACGAAGGACAGGAGTGTAACAGGAGCCCCCGCAAGAGGTCAGAGGTCACATTTCCTGTTTCCTGTTTATGCTAGGTCATCAGAGGGTCATAGACCTTCTCTGTTTCTCTTCTGCCTTTTGTTTGGGGGGGGTGGGGGTCATCCCGTCTGAACCTGTCTCTGTTAGTATTACCTCTATCTGTTTCTCTCTCTCTCTCTCTCTCTCTTTCTCCGTCTGTCTCGCTTTCTCTCTTTCTCTCTCTCTCTCTCTACCCTCTAGACTTGTCAGTGTTAGTATACTGTCTGCCTCTCATCTCTGTCTCTACGCCCCCCCCCCCCCCTCGTCCCCCCCCCCCCTCCCTTGCTGCTGCTTCAGTGGCAATACTCTTGGTAAGTTCAATCCTCTTGCGTTAAGTTAACACAGGGCCTGTCCTCCCTCTCTGACCCTCTTGTCCTCCCTCACGCTCTCGTTCTCCATTTCCTCTCCCTCTCGTGCCCGGCCTGGCTCCCAGTAGGTGTGGAGGATCATGGGACCTGTGGTGACGATCTGCTGATGCAAGGCGGGAGGGTCTCCCGGCAACCACATGACTCTGGGAATCACAGCGATAACGTGTTAAGATGAGGAGCACCAGAGAAGAAGGGCTTGTCTGAGAGCACTAATCTGATTTAGCAGCCAGCAGACTTGGCAGGAAGGGGACTGTTTTAACCATTAGACGCCTTGGACACAATCGGACACATTCACAGAAACATGTTTCATTTGGTTAGGAAAAAAAACATTGGGAATAACATATGAAATCACTCACCAAAAGAGATATTCATAATGCACTTTTCCCCTCAGATACTTTTTGCTAGAACATCAATACCAGTGTTTTTCTACAGTTTTTAATACAGGGCGATTCCACACCATCATAGCTCAAAAATATTTTTGATATCTTAGATTGTTCTGGCAAATCTCACATAGTAACTTCAAAATCAAAAAGGGTACTTTTGAGATATTCATATTTTTTATGTTAAATAAATGTGATAAACTAATTTTAAAAGCATTTCAAACATCCTTCCTCCCAATGAGGTTTCTATGTGAGAATTATCTGAACAAGTCTTTTGGAGCCACGCTGGCATGGAATCGCCCTACAGGTTGTTGATGTCATTTGTTGTTTTTCTGACTAAAGTCATTATTCGATGGGACAGAAAAAGGAATCCAGAGAAAATCTGAAAGTCCGTTCATATTTCAATCCTAACTGGAAAAATCTGGAAATACTTGTGAACATTGTCCGAAAGGTGGGGCGGGCACACACCCAGTTTAACACAGAACTTGAGAGCTGAGCTACAGCTCCTCTCCTCTCATTGGAATTCTGTACCAGCTGGAATTAAAGGTAGGAAATGAATCTTGTCTGAATCCAGTGTCTGGGACCCGACTGGCCTTGCGTGACAGATAGAGGGAGACGGGAGACAGAGGGAGGTAGAAAAAGAAGAATGAATGAGCACAGGCTCCCCTCCCCTCTCATGCTTCAAATTCAATAAAAGTTGAGTAATGCGTTGGGGAAAGGAGAGATGAGCGGGTGGGACTCACTGCTGGGCAGACATGCAAGCAGGCTGTATCGTCCAGTGTGTCGTCCAGACGCCTCCCTGCCTTTCTGTCTCCCTTCCTTTCTGTCTCCCTTTCTCTCTGTCGCTCTGTCTCCCTGTCTCTTTGCCTTTCTGTCTCCTTTTCTCTCTGTCACACTGACTCCCTCTCTCTGTCTCTCTACCTTTCTGCGTGTCTGTTTCTCTGTCTCCCAGTCTCTCTGCCTTTCTCTGTCTCTCTGTCTCCCTCTGTCTCTGCCTTTCTGTCTCCCTTTCTCCCTGTTTCTCTGCCTCCCTTTCTCTTTGCCTTTCTGTCTCTTTGTCTCCTTGCCTTTATGTCTCTCTGTCTCTCTGCCTTTCTGTCTCCCTGCGTCTCTGTCTGCTGAGGAGCTTTCAATGACTCACCCTGTGGAAATGTGTCTCCTGTCATCATTCTCTCTATCTCTCTCTCATTCACTCTCTTTCTCCTTCATTTTGTACTATTGCACTATTCACTGCACACAACTCACTGCTTCTAACTAGCCAATCAATATAAAATATGAACACAACATGCAACAATTTCAATGATTTTACTGAATTACAGTTCTTCAGTCAATTTAAATAAATTCATTGGTCCCTAATCTCTGGATTTCACATGACTGGGCAGGGGTGCAGCCATGGTTGGGTCTGGGAGGGCATAGGCCCACCCACTTGGGAGCCAGGCCCACCCATTGGGGAGCCAGGCCCAGCCAATCAGAATTAGTTTTTTCCCACAAAGGGGCTTTATTATAGACATAACGTTTTTTTTACATTTTCATTTTAGTGATTTAGCAGACGCTCTAATCCAGAGCAATTTACAGTTAGTGCATTTATCTCCAGATAGCTAGGTGGTACAACCACATCATTCATCTCCAGATAGCTAGGTGGGACAACCACATCATTCATCTCCAGATAACTAGGTGGGACAACCACATCATTCATCTCCAGATAGCTAGGTGGGACAACCACATCATTCATCTCCAGATAGCTAGGTGGGACAACCACATCATTTATCTCCAGATAGCTAGGTGGGACAACCACATCATTTATCTCCAGATAACTAGGTGGGACAACCACATCATTCATCTCCAGATAGCTAGGTGGGACAACCACATAATTTATCTCCAGATAACTAGGTGGGACAACCACATCATTTATCTCCAGATAGCTAGGTGGGACAACCACATCATTCATCTCCAGATAGCTAGGTGGGACAACCACATCATTTATCTCCAGATAACTAGGTGGGACAACCACATCATTTATCTCCAGATAACTAGGTGGGACAACCACATCATTTATCTCCAGATAGCTAGGTGGGACAACCACATCATTCATCTCCAGATAGCTAGGTGGGACAACCACATCATTCATCTCCAGATAGCTAGGTGGGACAACCACACCATTCATCTCCAGATAGCTAGGTGGGACAACCACATCATTCATCTCCAGATAACTAGGTGGGACAACCACATCATTCATCTCCAGATAGCTAGGTGGGACAACCACATAATTTATCTCCAGATAACTAGGTGGGACAACCACATCATTTATCTCCAGATAACTAGGTGGGACAACCACATCATTCATCTCCAGATAGCTAGGTGGGACAACCACATCACTGGCATAGAAAGTACACTTTTCATCAATAACATAGCTATCAGTAGAGTAGGGGGGTCGAGGTGAGGAGAAGGATTATTTAAGATACTGTTTGAAGACGTAGGGTTTCAGATATTTTCAGAAGATGTGCAGGGACTCTACTGTTCTAGCTTCAGGGGGAAGCTGGTTCCACCATTGGGGTGCTGGGATAGAGAAGAGCTTGGACTCGGCTGAGCGGGAGCTGCTCTTCAGTAGGGGTGGGAAGGCCAAGAGACCTGAGGTGGGTGTAGGGTTTGAGCATAGCCTGAAGGTAGGGAGTGGCAGTTCCTCTTGCTGTTCCTTAGGTAAGCACCATGGTGTTGGGAGTGGATGTGAGCTTCGACTGGAAGCCAGTGGAGTGAGTGGAGAAGCAGGGTGACATGAGAGAACTTTGGAAGGTTGAAAACCAGGTGGGCTGCAGCGTTCTGGATAAGTTGCAGGGGTTTGATGGCACAAGCGAGGAGCACCGCCAACAGAGAGTTGCAGTCGTCCAGACGGGAGATGACAAGTGCCTGGATTAGGACCTGCCTCCTGTGTGAGGTAGGGTCGTACTCTACAGATGTTGTAGAGCATGAACCTGCAGGAGCGGGTCACTACTTTGATGTTTGCAGAGAACGACAGGGTGTTGTCCAGGGTCACACCAAGGTTCTTTCCACTCTGGGAGGGCGACACTGTTGAGTTGTCAACCGTGATGGAAAGGTCTTTGAGCAGGCAGGCCTT
The DNA here is from genome assembly GCF_002021735.2 of Oncorhynchus kisutch. Taxonomy (NCBI): domain Eukaryota; kingdom Metazoa; phylum Chordata; class Actinopteri; order Salmoniformes; family Salmonidae; genus Oncorhynchus; species Oncorhynchus kisutch. The sequence continues at coordinate 18,372,262 of NC_034188.2, read as the reverse complement.
CCCCGGGAGGAAGAGCAGCTCTGTCTTGTTGAGCTTGAGGTGGTGGGTCGACATCCAAGTTGAGATATCTGCCAGGCATGCAGAGATGCGTATCGTCACCTGGGTGTCAGAAGGGGGGAAGGAGTTGAGTGTCATCCGCATAGCAATGATAGGAGAGACCATCTGAAGATATGACAGAGTGACTTGGTGTATAGAGAAGAGGAGAGGGCCTAGAACCAAGCCCTGGGGGACACCAGTAGTAAGAGTACGTGGTGCAAACACAGACCCTCTCCACGTTACCTTATAGGAGTGGCCTGCCAGGTAGTATGCAATCCAAGAGTGTGCAGCACCTGAGACGCCCTGAGAGGGTGGAGACGAGGATCTGATGGTTCACGGTGTCGAAGGCAGATCTAGGATGAGAACAGAGGAGAGAGAGTGAGCTTCGGCAATATGGAGAGCATCTGTAACACAGAGGAGAGCAGTCTCGGTTGAGTGACCCGTCTTGAAGCCTGACTGGTTAGGGTCAAGAAGATCGTTCTGAGAGAGATAACGAGAAAGTTGATCAGAGACAGTACGCTCAAGTGTTTGGAAAGGAAAGAAAGAATAGATGCAGGTCTATAGTTTTTGAAGACCGATGAGTCAAGTGTTGGTTTCTTGAGTAGGAGTCAGCCAGTGGATAGGGATGAGGGAATGGAGGAAGGTCTCCAGAGACCTAGCTAGCAAAAATACAGTACTAGACCACAACAGATAAAGACAAACAAATTATACTTATCACTCCTGGAGATATCAGTAGTCCACTATCAGGAGTGAGGCCGGTTGGATGTACTGCCAAATTCTCTTAAACGACATTGGAGGTGGCTAATGGTAGAGAAATTAACATTCAATTTTCTGGCAACAGCTCTGTTGGACATTCCTGCTGTCAGCATGTCAATTGCATGCTCCCTCAATGTGATGCACCTGTGGCATTGTGTTGGATGACAAAACTGCACATCATTACAAGATACACCTGTGTAATGATCATGCTGTTTAATCAGCTTCTTGATATGCCACACCAGTCAAGTGGATGGATTATCTTGGAAATTAAGAAATGCTCACTAACAGATATGTAAACAAATTTGTGCACAACATTTGAGAGAAATTAGCTTTTTGTGCGTATGAAACGTTTCTGGGATTTTTTATTTCAGCTCATGAAACATGGGACCAATGTTTTACATGTTGCTTTTCTATTTTTGTTCAGTGTATAATTATGACTATTTGCTACATGACGGGAGGAGAGTATTATAGAATTAGTACTACTTTGGCATGTTGAATCATCCATGTTACGGGTCCTAGTCAAAAGT
>NC_034188.2:18338443-18365943 GCF_002021735.2 Oncorhynchus kisutch | reverse complement strand
TGTCCTTTGACAGCTCTTTGGTCTTGGCCATAGTGGAGTTTGGAGTGTGACTGTTTGAGGTTGTGGACAGGTGTCTTTTATCCTGATAACAAGTTCAAACAGGTGCCATTAATACAGGTAACGAGTGGAGGATAGAGGAGCCTCTTAAAGAAGAAGTTACAGGTCTGTGAGAGCCAGAAATCTTGCTTGTTTGTAGGTGACCAAATACTTATTTTCCACCATAATTTGCAAATAAATTAATTAAAAATCCTACAATGTGATTTTCTGGATTTTTTCCCTCATTTTGTCTGTCATAGTTGAAGTGTACCTATGCGGAAAATTACAGGCTTCTCCCATCTTTTTAAGTGGGAGAACTTGCACAATTGGTGGCTGACTAAATACTTTTTTGCCCCACTGTATATGTTGAAGAGGGTGGGGCTTAAGCCCCCCCACGGCCCTGTGTAATTTTTTGTTGTTGTGTTTTATGGCAATTTTAACCACACACCTGTTGTTTGTGTACATGGTTTTTATAATGCCGTATGTTTTTCCCCCAACACCACTTTCCATCAGTTTGTATAGACCTTCATGCCAAATTGAGTCGAAAGCTTTTTTGAAATCAACAAAGCATGAGAAGACTTTGCCTTTGTTTTGGTTTGTTTGTTTGTCAATTAGGGGGCCCAGGGTGAATAAGTGGGCTGTCGTACGGTAATTTGATAAAAAGCCAATTTGACATTTGCTCAGTACATTATTTTCGCTGAGGACATCCATAATTCTGCTGTTAATGATAATGGCGTAGATTTTCCCAAGGTTGCTGCAAATCCCCCAGAAGTTAATGGGGTCAAATTTGTCTCCACTTTTGTGGATTGGGGTGATCAGTCCTTGGTTCCAAATATTGGGGAAGATGTCAGAATTGAGGATGATGTTAGAGTTTAAGTATAGCCAATTGGCATTTGTGATCTGTATATTTTATCATTTCATTTAGGATACCATCAACCCCACAGGCCTTTTTGTATTTTGTCCTGTAGTTCATTCAATGTAATTGGAGAATCCAGTGGGTTCTGGTAGTCTTTAATAGTTGATTCTAAGATTTGTATCTGATTATGTATATGGTTTGCTGTTTGTTTGTTATCTTCTTGCGTCGAGCCATCCCGGATCCGGGATCGTGAATACAGCCTCAAGCTCATTACCATAATGCAACGTTAACTATTCATGAAAATCGCAAATGAAATGAAATTAATATGCTAGCTCTCAAGCTTAGCCTTTTGTTAACAACACTGTCATCTCAGATTTTCAAAATATGCTTCTCAACCATAGCAAAACAAGCATTTGTGTAACAGCTAGCGCAGCTTAGCATTTAGCGTTAGCATTAGCAGGCAACATTTTCACAAAAACCAGAAAATCATTAAAATAAAATCATTACCTTTGAAGAACTTCAGATGTTTTCAATGAGGAGACTCTCAGTTAGATAGCAAATGCTCAGTTTTTCCTGAAAGATTATTTGTTTAGGCGAAATTGCTCCGTTTGGTGCGTCACGTTTGGCTACCAAAAAAAAAAAAAAATTCAGTCTTCAAAACGCCGAACTTTTGGTTCATGGTAAAGGTTGTTTAGAATCAATCCTCAAGGTGTTTTTCACATATCTCTTCATGATATATCGTTCGTTGAAAGCCTCCTCTCTCCTCTCAATCACTGGATGACTGCGTGCAGCTTGTAGATTACGCACCAATTTAGACAAAGGACACCGGGCGGACCCCTGGTAAATGTAGTCTCTTATGGCCAATCTTCCAATGATATGCCTACAAATACGTCACAATGCTGCAGACACCTTGGAGAAACGATAGAAAGGGCAGGCTCATTCCCGGCGCATTCACAGCCATATAAGGAGATAATGGAAAACAGAGCTTCAAAAATTCTGCCCATTTCCTGGTTGAAGTTTCATCTTGGTTTCGCCTGTAGCATGAGTTCTGTGGCACTCACAGATAATATCTTTGCAGTTTTGGAAGCCTTAGAGTGTTTTCTTTCCAAAGCTGCCAATTATATGCATAGTCGAGCATCTTTTCGTGACAAAATATTGCACTTAAAACGGGCACGTTTTTTTATCCATAAATTAAAAGAGCGCCCCCTATATCCAAGAAGTTAAAGAACCAAAAAGATTGGAGTAGTGGTTTATCCATACATTTCAGTTTTGGATAGATAACTATTCGTGTTGTTGTTTGTTTAGAGTTTTCCAATTTTCCCAGAAATGGTTAGATTCTATGTATTCTTCAATTATATTGAGCTGATTTCTGATGTGCCCGTCCTTCTTTTTCAGTAGTGTATTTCTGTATTGTTTTTGTGATTCACCATAGTGAAGGCGTAGGCTCAGGTTTTCCAAGTCTGTATGTTTTTGGTTGGACAGGCTTCTCAATTTCTTTCTTAGGTTTTTGCATTCTTTATCAAACCGTTTGTCATTGATGTTAATTGTCTTAGGTTGCCTGCTTGACATTTTTAGATTGGATAGGGAAGCTGAGGGGTGAAATATACTGTTTAGGTTTTCTACTGCCAAGTTTACACCTTCACTATTGCAGTGAAACATCTTGTCCAGGAAATTGTCTAGAAGGGGTTGAATTTGTTGTTGAATCCCCCCCTCCTCCTCCTCTCTATCTCTTTCTCTCTGTCTCTCTCTCTCTTTCTCTCTGTCCAGCTGTCTAGCAAACCCAGTTCTATCCATGCTGCAGTTCTCAATCAAATGAAATAGTTAAAGGGGAACCAATTTCCTTCCTTAATACGAAACACACTATGTGTTTATTTTTTTGAGAAGTAAAGTTTATTTCTGGTGTTCTTTTATTGCAGAAGATTGCCTCTCACAGAGTGATTTGACATTTGTGCCTCTTGTGGTGACTGTGGAGGCTCTTGTCAGATCCCGCTGTGGGTCGGCTGTGCCAAGAGTGCAGCGCCACTTTTGACACAAACACCCCCATGCTACCGCAGCCGCAGCTATGGCAGACACAGCCAGCAGGCAAAAGCCACGGAGCCTCAGAGGGTACTACTGTAGGCCTATCTACGGGTACTACTGTAGGCCTATCTACGGGTAATACTGTAGGCCTATCTACGGGTACTACTGTAGGCCTATCTACGGGTAATACTGTAGGCCTATCTACGGGTACTACTGTAGGCCTATCTACAGGTACTACTGTAGGCCTATCTAGGGGTAATACTGTAGGCCTATCTACGGGTACTACTGTAGGCCTATCTAGGGGTAATACTGTAGGCCTATCTACGGGTACTACTGTAGGCCTATCTACGGGTACTACTGTATGCCTATCTACGGGTACTGCTGTAGGCCTATCTACGGGTACTACTGTAGGCCTATCTATGGGTACTACTGTAGGCCTATCTACGGGTACTACTGTAGGCCTATCTAGGGGTAATACTGTAGGCCTATCTACGGGTACTACTGTAGGCCTATCTACGGGTACTACTGTAGGCCTATCTACAGGTTCTACTGTAGGCCTATCTACGGGTACTACTGTAGGCCTATCTACGGGTAATACTGTAGGCCTATCTACGGGTACTACTGTAGGCCTATCTACAGGTTCTACTGTAGGCCTATCTACGGGTACTACTGTAGGCATATCTACGGGTACTGCTGTAGGCCTATCTACGGGTACTACTGTAGGCCTATCTACGGGTACCTCTGTAGGCCTATCTACAGGTACTACTGTAGACATATCTACAGGTACTACTGTAGGCCTATCTACGGGTACTACTGTAGGCCTATCTACAGGTTCTACTGTAGGCCTATCTATCTGCGGGTACTGCTGTAGGCCTATCTACGGGTACTACTGTAGGCCTATCTACGGGTAATACTGTAGGCCTATCTACGGGTACTACTGTAGGCCTATCTACAGGTTCTACTGTAGGCCTATCTACGGGTACTACTGTAGGCATATCTACGGGTACTGCTGTAGGCCTATCTACGGGTACTACTGTAGGCCTATCTACGGGTACCTCTGTAGGCCTATCTACAGGTACTACTGTAGACATATCTACAGGTACTACTGTAGGCCTATCTACGGGTACTACTGTAGGCCTATCTACAGGTTCTACTGTAGGCCTATCTATCTGCGGGTACTGCTGTAGGCCTATCTACGGGTACTACTGTAGACCTATCTACGGGTACTACTGTAGGCCTATCTATGGGTACTACTGTAGGCATATCTACAGGTACTACTGTAGGCCTATCTACAGGTACTGCTATAGGCCTATCTACGGGTACTACTGTAGGCATATCTACAGGTTCTACTGTAGGCCTATCTAGGGGTACCACTGTAGGCCTATCTAGGGGTAATACTGTAGGCCTATCTACGGGTACTACTGTAGGCCTATCTAGGGGTAATACTGTAGGCCTATCTACGGGTACTACTGTAGGCCTATCTGCGGGTACTGCTGTAGGCCTATCTACGGGTAATACTGTAGGCCTATCTACGGGTACTACTGTAGGCCTATCTAGGGGTAATACTGTAGGCCTATCTACGGGTACTACTGTAGGCCTATCTACGGGTACTACTGTAGGCCTATCTACGGGTACTACTGTAGGCCTATCTGCGGGTACTACTGTAGGCCTATCTATGGGTAATACTGTAGGCCTATCTACGGGTACTAGTGTAGGCCTATCTACGGGTAATACTGTAGGCCTATCTACAGGTACTACTGTAGGCCTATCTACGGGTACTACTGTATGCCTATCTACGGGTACTGCTGTAGGCCTATCTACGGGTACTACTGTAGGCCTATCTACGGGTACTACTGTAGGCCTATCTATGGGTACTACTGTAGGCCTATCTACGGGTACTACTGTAGGCCTATCTAGGGGTAATACTGTAGGCCTATCTACGGGTACTACTGTAGCCCTATCTACGGGTACTACTGTAGCCCTATCTACGGGTACTACTGTAGGCCTATCTACAGGTTCTACTGTAGGCCTATCTACGGGTACTACTGTAGGCCTATCTACGGGTAATACTGTAGGCCTATCTACGGGTACTACTGTAGGCCTATCTACAGGTTCTACTGTAGGCCTATCTACGGGTACTACTGTAGGCATATCTACGGGTACTGCTGTAGGCCTATCTACGGGTACTACTGTAGGCCTATCTACGGGTACCTCTGCAGGCCTATCTACAGGTACTACTGTAGACATATCTACAGGTACTACTGTAGGCCTATCTACGGGTACTACTGTAGACCTATCTACAGGTTCTACTGTAGGCCTATCTATCTGCGGGTACTGCTGTAGGTCTATCTACGGGTACTACTGTAGGCCTATCTACGGGTACTACTGTAGGCCTATCTATGGGTACTACTGTAGGCATATCTACAGGTACTACTGTAGGCCTATCTACAGGTACTGCTATAGGCCTATCTACGGGTACTACTGTAGGCATATCTACAGGTTCTACTGTAGGCCTATCTAGGGGTACCACTGTAGGCCCATCTACGGGTACTGCTGTAGGCCTATCTACGGGTACTACTGTAGGCCTACCTACAGGTACTACTGTAGGCCTATCTACGGGTACTACTGTAGGCCTATCTACAGGTTCTACTGTAGGCCTGTCTAGGAGTACTACTCTAGGCCTATCTACAGGTACTACTGTAGGCCTACCTACAGGTTCTACTGTAGGCCTATCTAGGGGTACCACTGTAGGCCCATATACGGGTACTACTGTAGGCCTATCTACAAGTTCTACTGTAGGCCTATCTAGGAGTACTACTCTAGGCCTACCTACAGGTACTACTGTAGGCCTATCTACGGGTACTACCGTACTCCTATCTACGGGTACTACTCTAGGCATATCTACAGGTACTACTGTAGGCCTATCTAGGAGTACTACTCTAGGCCTATCTACGGGTACTATTGTAGGCCTATCTACGGGTACTACTGTAGGCATATCTACAGGTACTACTGTAGGCCTATCTACAGGTACTGCTATAGGCCTATCTACGGGTACTACTGTAGGCCTATCTACAGGTTCTACTGTAGGCCTATCTAGGGGTACCACTGTAGGCCCATCTACGGGAACTGCTGTAGGCCTATCTACGGGTACTACTGTAGGCCTACCTACAGGTACTACTGTAGGCCTATCTACGGGTACTACTGTAGGCCTATCTACAGGTTCTACTGTAGGCCTGTCTAGGAGTACTACTCTAGGCCTATCTACAGGTACTACTGTAGGCCTACCTACAGGTTCTACTGTAGGCCTATCTAGGGGTACCACTGTAGGCCCATCTACGGGTACTGCTGTAGGCCTATCTACAGGTACTACTGTAGGCCTGCCTACAGGTACTACTGTAGGCCTATCTACAAGTTCTACTGTAGGCCTATCTAGGAGTACTACTCTAGGCCTACCTACAGGTACTACTGTAGGCCTATCTACGGGTACTACCGTACTCCTATCTACGGGTACTACTCTAGGCATATCTACAGGTACTACTGTAGGCCTATCTAGGAGTACTACTCTAGGCCTATCTACAGGTACTACTGTAGGCCTATCTAGGAGTACTACTCTAGGCCTACCTACAGGTACTACTGTAGGCCTATCTACGGGTACTACCGTACTCCTATCTACGGGTACTACTCTAGGCATATCTACAGGTTCTACTGTAGGCCTATCTAGGAGTACTACTCTACGCCTACCTACAGGTTCTACTGTAGGCCTATCTACGGGTACTACCGTACTCCTATCTACGTGTACTACTCTAGGCATATCTACAGGTTCTACTGTAGGCCTATCTAGGAGTGCTACTGTAGTCCTATCTCTGTGCCATAGAGAGAAGTGTTGACATTTACATTTTAGTAATTTAGCAGGTGTTCTGAATGAGAGCAGTACTTACAGTAGTGACAAGTGTACCAAAGTAGCACACTTTAGAGAAGTGTACTACGGTGTGTCTGTGTTTTGAAAGAAAGGAAATACCATGTTGCTATGTCACGGAATAACTGTAGCTCTATTTTTCAAAGAGGGAGTGTTTGACGCCAATTACTGTGTCTCTGTATTTTTCTACACCATTACAACAGAGTTGATCAGTGGCCTCTGTATTAGAAAGGGGTTCTGTCTGTGGTCTGGCAGGTGGCTAAGGTCCGTTAGACATCCCTCTTCAGAACATACTCTGAACAGGGACAGAACACTTTCCAGGAAGGTTTTTCTTTCCTTCCTCCTTTTTTTTTGTGGTTTTTGTTGTTAAATACCCCCTCCCACATCTTTCTTTCCTTGCTCTCCTTTTTGTTGTTAAATACCCCCTCCCACATCTTTCTTTCCTTGCTCTCCTTTTTGTTGTTAAATACCCCCTCCCACATCTTTCTTTCCTTGCTCTCCTTTTTGTTGTTAAATACCCCCTCCCACATCTTTCTTTCCTTGCTCTCCTTTTTGTTGTTAAATACCCCCTCCCACATCTTTCTTTCCTTGCTCTCCTTTTTGTTGTTAAATAACCCCTCCCACATCTTTCTTTCCTTGCTCTCCTTTTTGTTGTTAAATACCCCCTCCCACATCTTTCTTTCCTTGCTCTCCTTTTTGTTGTTAAATACCCCCTCCCACATCTTTCTTTCCTTGCTTTACCACATTAGCTTTCAGTCTTTTTTGCTTTTTAATTTGTTTGTGAGACACTCCTCCCCTCCCAATGTCTTTCTGCATTGCCAGGCAACGGATCTCTGGAAGGAATTCCTAGACCTCAGTAAATCTCTTCTGGCACACGAGCGCAAACATTATTCTTTCTTAAACGAGAAAGTTAAGTGCTTTAAATTCACATCGCTCATAAGGGGGGGAAGAAGGGAGAAGAATGTTTTTCATTGACTTCTGTAATAAAATCCCCCTTTTTTTCTGGAGACGGAGAGGCACCTGGGAGCCATGTTTTGTCACTAGGAGGCGCTGTTTTGGGGTTGATACTCACACAGCACAGCAATGCACGTTTTCTCTCAGGGTGGTAAGAAAAGAAATAATAGAATGCAGTTTGTTCCTATGGATATTCCGTCTCTATGAATGAGTGTTTCTCCATCCCCGGGTCCAAATGAACAGGCTTTTAGAAATGTGGTCATCACCCACCATGTATGGTCTGAATGTTGGGGATATGAATAGAGTTTTGTTGGGCTGGGCAGCCCTCCCTCGGAGGAACACGTACTGCCTGCATGTTCCCTCTCTAAACTTTACAGTTTGTGTTACTTGTAGATCCCAGATTGACCTGTTTGTATATGCAGGCAGTGGCAGAGAACAGAGCTTGATTATCTTTCAGACTGATGTCATTCTTAAATCAAATGTTATTGGTCACATACACATGGTTAGCAGATGTTAATGTGAGTGTAGCAAAATGCTTCTAGTTCCGACAATGCAGTAATAACCAACGAGTAATCTAACCTAACAATTCCAAAACTACTACCTTATACACACAAGTGTAAAGGGATAAAGAATATGTACATAAAGATACATGAATGAGTGATGGTACAGAGTAGCATAGGCAAGATGCAGTAGATGGTATAGAGTACAGTATATACATATGAGATGAGTAATGTAGGGTATGTAAACATTATATTAAGTGGCATTGTTTAAAGTGGCTAGTGGTACATTTTTACATACATTTTTACATTATTAAAGTGGCTGAAGTTGAGTCAGTATGTTGGCAGCAGCCACTCAATGTTAGTGGTGGCTGTTTAACAGTCTGATGGCCATGAGATAGAAGCTGTTTTTCAGTCTCTCGGTCCCTGCTTTGATGCACCTGTACTGACCTCGCCTTCTGGATGATAGCGGGGTGTACAGGCAGTGGCTCGGGTGGTTGTTGTCCTTGATGATCTTTATTTCCTTCCTGTGACATCAGGTGGTGTAGGTGTCCTGGAGGGAAGGTAGTTTGCCCTCGGTGATGCGTTGTGCAGACCTCACTACCCTCTGGAGAGCCTTACGGTTGTGGGCGGAGCAGTTGCCGTACCAGGCGGTGATACAGCCCGACAGGACGAATTTCTTCAGCCTCCTGAAGTTGAAGAGGCACTGCTGCGCCTTCTTCACGATGCTGTCTGTGTGGGTGGACCAATTCAGTTTGTCCGTGATGTGTACACCGAGGATCTTAAAACTTACTACCCTCTCCACTACTGTCCCGTCGATGTGGATAGGGGGATGCTCCCTCTGCTGTTTCCTGAAGTCCACAATCATCTCCTTTGTTTTGTTGACGTTGAGTGTGAGATTATTTTCCTGACACCACAGTTCGAGGGCCCTCACCTCCTCCCTGTAGGCCGTCTCGTCATTGTTGGTAATCAAGCCTACCACTGTAGTGTCGTCTGCAAACTTGATGATTGAGTTGGAGGCGTGCATGGCCACGCAGTCGTGGGTGAACAGGGAGTACAGGAGAGAGCTCAGAATGCACCCTTGTGGGGCCCCAGTGTTGAGGGTCAGCGGGGTGGAGATGTTGTTACCTACCTTCACCACCTGGGGGCGGCCCGTGAGGAAGTCCAGTACCCAGTTGCACAGGGCGGGGTCGAGACCCAGGGTCTCGAGCTTGATGACGAGTTTGGAGGGTACTATGATGTTGAATGCTGAGCTGTAGTCGATGAACAGCATTCTCACATAGGTATTCCTCTTGTCCAGATGGGTTAGGGCAGTGTGCAGTGTGGTTGAGATTGCATCGTCTGTGGACCTATTTGGGCGGTAAGCAAATTGGAGTGGGTCTAGGGTGTCAGGTAGGGTGGAGGTGATATGGTCCTTGACTAGTCTCTCAAAGCACTTCAGGTAGTCGTTTAGCTCAGTTACCTTAGCTTTCTTGGGAACAGGAACAATGGTGGCCCTCTGGAAGCATGTGGGAACAGCAGACTGGGATAAGGATTGATTGAATAATTCCGTAAACACACCAGCCAGCTGGTCTGCGTATGCTCTGAGGACGCGGCTGGGGATGCCGTCTGGGCCTGCAGCCTTGCGAGGGTTAACACGTTTAAATGTTTTACTCACATTGGCTGCAGTGAAGGAGAGTCCACAGGTTTTGGTAGCGGGCCGTGTCAGTGGCACTGTATTGTCCTCAAAGCGAGCAAAGAAGTTGTTTAGTCTGTCTGGGAGCAAGACATCATGGTCCGCGACGGGGCTGGTTTTCTTTTTGTAATCCGTGATTGACTGTAGACCCTGCCACATACCTCTTGTATCTGAGCCGTTGAATTGTTTGAGCCGTTGCTTGTTTGATTGCCTTGCGAAGGGAATATCTACACTGTTTGTATTCAGTCATGTTTCCGGTCACCTTGTCCTTGTTAAAAGCAGTGGTTCACACTTTCAGTTTTGCGCAAATGCTGCCATCAATCCACGGGTTCTGGTTTGGGAATATTTTAATAGTTGCTGTGGGTACGACATCGCCGATGCACTTGCTAATGAACTCGCACACCGAATCAGCGTATTCGTCAATGTTGTTGTTTGACGCAATGCGGAACATATCCCAATCCACGTGATCGAAGCAATCTTGAAGTGTGGAATCAGATTGGTCGGACCAGCGTTGAACAGACCTGAGCGCGGGAGCTTCCTGTTTTAGTCTCTGTCTATAGGCTGGGAGCAACAAAATGGAGTCGTGGTCAGCTTTTCCAAAAGGAGGGCGGGGGAGGGCCTTATATGCGTCGCAGAAGTTAGAATAACAATGATCCAGGGTTTTACCAGCCCTGGTAACACAATCGATATGCTGATAGAATTTAGGGAGTCTTCTTTTCAGATTAGCCTTGTTAAAATCCCCAGCTACAATGAATGCAGCCTCAGGATATGTGGTTTCCAGTTTACATAGAGTCAAGTAAAGTTCGTTCAGGGCCGTCGATGTGTCTGCTTGGGGGGGAATATATGCGGCTGTGATTATAATCGAAGAGAATGCTCTTGGTAGATAATGCGGTCGACATTTGATTGTGAGGAATGTCTACACTACAGGTACTACTGTAGGCCTATCTACGGGTACACTGTATTTCTGATAATTTTGATGTTATTTTAATGGACAAAAAATGAGTTTTTCTTTCAAAAACAAGGACATTTCTAAGTGTCCCCAAACCTTTGATCGGTAGTGTACGTGCATAGGAAGGAAATCAATGAAAGCAAAGAGGGGAGACAGAATGGAAAAATGAAAGGAGGGCTGAATAAGGGGAAAGAGGAGGATGGAATTTGGCACATCTTTTACCTTGGTAGTCCTCTTAATTATGCCTGATGCTGTGGAGGTGGAGAGGTGGTCAGAGACGAGTCTGTCTGTATGTCTAAGTCCAAAATGGCACCTCATTCCCTATATAGTGCACTACTTTTGACCATGGACCATAAAATAGCCCTATGAGCCCTGCCCTGCCCTAAGAGTAGTGCACTACATACTCTTCATAAATCGATACTGTCATTTCATATATAATAAAGAATGCAGTTTGGATGCTTCTCAAAGGTCTTTTATTCAGACTGTTAACATTATCAAGTCAGACCAATGTCCTAAGGACAAGAGTTCCATATATATTTAAAGAATGCAGTTTGGATGCTTCTCGAAGTTCTTTCATTCAGACTGATAACGTTATCATGTCAGACCAATGTCCTAAGGACAAGAGCTATGACCAGATGTTTTCAATCCAGTTATGAAACTATGTTGTTTTGATGATTTGTGTCTCCTCCTTGTGTTCTGACCGTCCTTTAACAGAATGTATGATTTGTTACAAATGGCACCCCATTCCCTATATAGTGCACTTCCTTTGACCAGGGGCCTGGTCAGAAGTAGTGCACTATGTAGGGAATAGAGTGCCATTCAGGACTCACATGTAGTTAGATTATATATTTTGCACTGGCTGAAGAGGAATGTTGAAATTGGTTTTGGATACCCCAGATTTACAGCTCTCAAACGTTTGTAAATAATTTACGAGTTGATTGGTTTGCCACAGAATCTCAATAAACACAATTCCGGTATGTGTTGCACAACACATAATAAGCTTCTGTAGCTAAGTAATTGGGGAAATATTTTTATTTGATTTGGATAAAACATGCAAAAGGGATTAATGTTACACCATTGCAGTGAAATTGAAGTAAAATTCTAAACCAAATTGTATTTATTTTAAACTGTAAAAATTATTTTATTCCATTCTTCATGTGACACATTTCAATTGGATTGAAATGTGTAATTTATTTTGGAATCCAACTCAGTACAGTTTATCTATGTATGAAATACGGGGTCGTGCACTATAAGATTTATCTATGTATGATATATGGGGTCATATAGTATGGGTTTATCTATGTATGAAATACGGGGTCGTGCACTATAAGATTTATCTATGTATGATATATGGGGTCATATAGTATGGGTTTATCTATGTATGAAATACGGGGTCGTGCACTATAAGATTTATCTATGTATGATATATGGGGTCATATAGTATGGGTTTATCTATGTATGAAATACGGGGTCGTGCACTATAAGATTTATCTATGTATGATATATGGGGTCATATAGTATAGGGTTTATCTATGTATGAAATACGGGGTCATACACTATAAAATGTATCTTTGTATGAAATATGGGAACATTCAGTATAGGGTTTATCTATGTATGAAATACGGGGTCACACAGTATAGGGTTTATCTATGTATGAAATAGAGGGTCATTCAGTATAGGGTTTATCTATGTATGAAATACAGGGTAATTCAGTATAGGGTTTATCTATGTATGAAAGACAGGGTCACACAGTATAGGGTTTATCTATGTATGAAATAGAGGGTCATTCAGTATAGGGTTTATCTATGTATGAAATACAGGGTAATTCAGTATAGGGTTTATCTATGTATGAAATACGGGGTCACACAGTATAGGGTTTATCTATGTATGAAATAGAGGGTCATTCAGTATAGGGTTTATCTATGTATGAAATACAGGGTAATTCAGTATAGGGTTTATCTATGTATGAAATACAGGGTCATTCAGTATAGGGGTTATATATGTATGAAATAGAGGGTCATTCAGTGTAGGGTTTATCTATGTATGAAATAGAGGGTCACACAGTATAGGGGCGGCAGGGTAGCCTAGTGGTAAGAGTGTTGGACTAGTAACCGGAAGGTTGCAAATTCAAATCCCCGAGCTGACAAGGTACGAATCTGTCATTCTGCCCCTGAACAGGCAGTTAACCCACTGTTCCTAGGCTGTCATTGAAAATAAGAGTTTGTTCTTAACTGACTTGCCTAGTTAAATAAAAGTCTAAAAAAATGTTTTAAAGGGTTTATCTATGTATGAAATACAGGGTCACACACTGTAGGGTTTATCTATGTATGACATTCAGTATTGTCTTTGTAAGATCCAACACACACTTTAACTTTTTAACTTGTAAATCACAGAGAGATTTTTATTTTTTATTTTTTTTACAAAGTAATTTCTCTACGTTGGATCTTGATGTTCTGTTCAATGTATTCACATTGTTTAATGCCAGTTTATCTATGTTGGTCAGATACCAACAATGGTGTTTGCCAAGAACAACACAATCACACAATGTTTCATGTGTAGATAATTCTGTCTCCACCAGTAAATGATATGTCAGTGAACACAGTGGTGTAAAGTTAAAATACTTTAAAGTACTACTTAAGTCGTTTTTTGGGGTACCTGTACTTTACTTTACTATTTATATTTTTGACAACTTTTACTTTTACTTCAATATATTCCTAAAGAAAATGATGTACTTTTTACTCCATAAATTTTTACTGATAATTGTTACACAATAATGTTACACGATAATGGTCCAATTCACATACTAATTAAGGGAACATCCCTGGTCATCCCTACTGCCTCTGATCTGGCGGACTAGCGGACTCACGAAACACATTCTTTGATAATAAATGATGTGTTGGAGTGTGCCCCTGGCTATCCGTAAATTAAAAAGATTACCTTAATATAAGGAATTTGAAACGATTTATACTTTTACTTTTGGTACTTAAGTATATTTTAGCAATTACATTTTTGATACTTAAGTATACAGTTGAAGTCGGAAGTTTACATGCACTTAGGTTGGAGTCATTAAAACTTGTTTTTCAACCACTTCACAAATTTCTTGTGAACAAACTATAGTTTTGGCAAGTCAGTTAGAACATCTACTTTGTGCATGGCACAAGTAATTTTTCCAACAATTGTTTACAGACAGATTATTTAACTAATAATTCACTGTATCACAATTCCAGTGGGTCAGAAGTTTACATACACTAAGTTGACTGTGCCTTTAAACAGCTTGGAAAATTCCAGAAAATGATGTCATGCCTTTAGAAGCTTCCGGTAGGCTAATTGACATAATTTGAGTCATTTGGAGGTGTACCTGTGGATGTATTTCAAGGCCTACCTTCAAACTCAGTGCCTCTTCACTTGACATCATGGGAAAATCAAAAGAAATCAGCCAAGACCTCAGAAACAAATTGGAGACCTGAAGGTAACACGTTCATCTGTACAAACAATAATACTCAAGTATAAACACCATGGGATCACTCAGCCGTCATTCCTCTGATGAAGGAGACGAGTTCTGTCTCCTAGAGATTAACGTACTTTAATGCGTAAAGTGCAAATCAATCCCAGAACAACAGCAAAGTACCTTGTGAAGATGCTGGAGGAAACATGTACAAAAGTATCTATATCCACAGTAAAACGAGTCCTATATCGACATAACCTGAAAGGCCGCTCAGCAAGGAAGAAGTCACTGCTCCAAAACTGCCATTTAAAAGCCAGCCTACGGTTTGCAACTGCACATGGGGACAAAGATCGTACTTTTTGGAGAGATGTCCGCTGGTCTGATGAAACAAAAATAGAAATGTTTGGCCATAATGACCATCGTTATGTTTGGAGGAAAAAGGGGGAGGCTTGCAAGCCGAAGAACGCCATCCCAACCGTGAAGCACGGGGGTGGCAACATCATGTTGTGGGGGTGCTTTGCTGCAGAGGGGACTGGTGCACTTCACAAAATAGATGGCATCATGAGGCGGAAAATTATATGGATTTATTGAAGCAACATCTCAAGACATCAGTCAGGAAGTTAAAGCTTGGTCGCAAATGTGTCTTCCAAATGGACAATGACCCCAAGCACACTTCCAAAGGTGTGACGAAATGACTTAAGGACAACAAAGTCAAGTCATTGGAGTGGCCATCACAAAGCCCTGACCTGTGAGAAAATGTGTGGGCAGAACTGAAAAAGCTGGTGCGAGCAAAGAGGCCTACAAACCTGACTCAGTTACACCAGCTCTGTCAGGAGGAATGGGCCAAAATTCACCCAACTTATTGTGGGAAGCTTGTGGAAGGCTACCTGAAATGTTTGACCAAAGTTAAACAATTTAAAGGCAATACTACCGAATACTAATTGAGTGTATGTAAACTTCTGACCCACTAGGAATGTGATGAATGAAATAAAAGCTGAAATAAATCATTCTCTCTACTATTATTCTGACATTTCACATTCTTAAAATAAAGTGGGGCTTGTAACTGACCTAAAACAGGGCATTTTTACTAGGATTAAATGTCAGGAATTGTGAATAACTGAGTTTAAAAGTATTTGGCTGAGGTTAATGTTAACTTCCGACATCAACTGAATGTAAAACCAAATACTTTTAGACTTTTACTCAAGTAGTCTTTTACTGGGTAAACTTTCACTTTTACTTGAGTCATGTTCTATTAAAGTATCTTTACTTTTACTCAAGTATGACAATTGGGTGCTTTTTGCACCACTGAGTAATCAACAGCCACAGCCTCCGCCTGCTATTACGCTGTGGATGAATCACCACAGAAATAAAACATCTGGCCTAGATAGCAACATTTCTGTGCATGGTGATTATATAAGGAGTTTGTTAAACACCACTCGTTTTAGCCCTGACAATGTTTTTCCTGGAGTTTCCCCCACATCCTCGCCTTCCTCCCATGTCAGGCAGTTACAACGTCTGCTTCCCAAATGGCACCCTATTCCCTCAACTGTATAGTGTACTACTTTTTAACACAGCTCTATGGGCCCTGGTCAAAAAAGAGTGCACAATAAAGGGAATAGGATACCATTTGGGAAGCAACCAAAGTCCTGAATTATTATGTTACCAATGTACTGGACATGTACAGTCCACCAAAGGGTGTTAATAAGGTCAGCGTATGTTTGTCCTAGATGGCATCTTACTTAATGCACATTTCTTTCTTACATTTTAATCATTTAGCAGTGCATACATTCTCACACTGGTCCCTGTGGGAATCAAACCCACAACCCTAGCTTTGCAAGGACCATGCCCTACCAACTGAGCCACATGGGACCTTACGGGCCCTGGTCAATAGTAGTGTACTATAAAGTGAATAGGAGGCCATTTGGGAGGCAAGTCCATATGTGTGTGATCTTATTATGTTTTAGAACCCTTTCCTCTCTGCCTCTACAGTTGCTGCGTCTGGTGACGGTGCCTGAGAAGCGCTGGAGAGCCCGGTCAGGTGGGGGTCAAGGGCCGGAGGGACGGAGCATGGGAGAGGAGGAGGATGAGTGGTTTGAGAGTGGCGACTGTGATGACGAGGATGACTGTGCTGGGGTGTCGGGGCTCGGGCCGCCCCCTCACCGTAAACGGTTACGTATCTTTGCAGGTCAGTCAGACAAACACCGCCATGTGTTCACTTTTCTTTTAGACACAACTCCAGTCCCTGAAGGTCACTGTCCTTCTGGTTTTGTGTGTCTCTGATAAGTTAAGACAGGAAGGCAAATACTCAATTAAAGGTCACACTGAGTAAAGTAGCAGCAGTAGCTGACAAGCTAAAGAGGATAACATTCTGGCTAAGGCCATCCAGTGTTGGAGCAGCATCTCCCCCCATTATCAGGAGCATGGAGAAGAGAGGGGTGTTGAGATCTCCTGGTCCAGACCACTGGAAGTGGTGGACCTGCTGGATTCCTGCTTTAACCCCGGGACCCCTGGTCTCAATCACCAGGCCGCTGGCCTCACTCCCCAGAACCCTGGTCTCACTCCCAATAACCCTGGTCTCACTCCCCAGAACCCTGGTCTCACTCCCCAGGCCGCTGGCCTCACTCCCCAGAACCCTGGTCTCACTCCCAATAACCCTGGTCTCACTCCCCAGGCCGCTGGCCTCACTCCCCAGGCCGCTGGCCTCACTCCCAATAACCCTGGACTCACTCCCCAGGCCGCTGGTCTCACTCCCAATAACCCTGGCCTCACTCCCCAGGCCGCTAGCCTCACTCCCAATAACCCTGGTCTCACTCCCCAGAACCCTGGTCTCACTCCCAATAACCCTGGTCTCACTCCCAATAACCCTGATCTCACTCCCCAGGCCGCTGGCCTCACTCCCAATAACCCTGGTCTCACTCTCCAGAACCCTGGCCTCACTCCCAATAACCCTGGGCTCACTCCCCAGGCCGCTGGCCTCACTCCCAATAACCCTGGACTCACTCCCCAGAACCCTGGTCTCACTCCCAATAACCCTGGTCTCACTCCCCAGAACCCTGGCCTCACTCCCAATAACCCTGGCCTCACTCCCAATAACCCTGGTCTCACTCCCCAGAACCCTGGCCTCACTCCCAATAACCCTGGGCTCACTCCCAATAACCCTGGTCTCACTCCCAATAACCCTGGTCTCACTCCCAATAACCCTGGCCTCACTCCCAATAACCCTGGTCTCACTCCCAATAACCCTGGTCTCACTCCCCAGAACCCTGGCCTCACTCCCAATAACCCTGGGCTCATTCCCAATAACCCTGGTCTCACTCCCAATAACCCTGGTCTCACTCCCAATAACCCTGGGTCTCACTCCCAATAACCCTGGTCTCACTCCCAATAACCCTGGTCTCACTCCCAATAACCCTGGCCTCACTCCCCAGAACCATGGCTTCACTCCCCAGAACCCTGGCCTCACTCCCCAGGCCCCTGGCCTCACTCCCCTGGCCCCTGGCCTCACTCTCCAGAACCCTGGCCTCACTCCCCAGAACCCTGGCCTCACTTCCCAGAACCCTGGCCTCACTTCCCAGAACCCTGGCCTCACTCCCCAGGTCCCTGGCCTCACTCCCCAGAACCCTGGCCTCACTCCCCAGAACCCTGGCCTCGCTCCCCAGGCCCCTGCCCTCACTCCCCAGGCCCCTGGCCTCACTCCCCAGGCCCCTGGCCTCACTCTCCAGAACCCTGGCCTCACTCCCCAGAACCCTGGCCTCACTCCCCAGGCCCCTGGCCTCTCCCAATAACCCTGGCCTCACTCCCCAGGCCCCTGGCCTCACTCTCCAGAACCCTGGCCTCACTCCCCAGAACCCTGGCCTCACTCCCAATAATCCTGGTCTCACTCCCCAGGCCCCTGGCCTCACTCTCCAGAATCCTGGCCTCACTCTCCAGAACCCTGGTCTCACTCCCCAGGCCCCTGGTCTCACTTCTTCCCTGCCCAATGAACCCAAATCTCTGCCACAACAACCAACCCTGTCAGGAGGACAACTCCCTTGGCCTGGGTGTTTGCTCAGCTGAACTGGCTTTGTGTCCGTGTATCATAGCCTCTTGTTCCTGACCTCGCTCTGTTGTTTCCACTTCTTCTTCTGTTTCTTTTCTCTGAATGGTTTGTTGCTTTTGTTCTGTGTTTGGTTTGAGAGAGAACGTCGATTCTTTCTTTCGTAACAGCGGATGGCTGGTTGACGGTGGGTGAGGAGGTCAAGAGGCTACTGGTTGAGGTGAGCTCTGAGCTGGCTATGTGAGGAAGCCTTCTACTTCCTACCACACGGTAACTCTGTTTGACCAGAGTGGCAATACTTACAGACGTCACATAAAACTCTCTGCTCTGTCCCTGTCAGGATCTTTGACAGTGAGTGAGTCAGATTCACAGCAATACAAATCCAATATTTTCACCAATTAATTGTTATTAATTCTCCACAAACTCATATCATGTGCACATAGTTTTTTCCCTATTTTTTCTCATAAATGTAACAAACAGCCATCAAGGTGAATATAACACCTCACATTAACTGAAGGAAGCTCAACAGCAATGAAAGTGGAACTTGTGAACCAAAACCACACTCAGGATTAACCCTAAAGAGGCAATGGTTGCACATTACTTCAGAATTTCAGTCTTCGGGCTACAAAGTATTGCTGTTTATTCTTGTTTTTTGCCTTCCAATGAATGACTGATGTAGACCTCTGAAACCAAGTGTGTCCACCCCTCTCTGAGGTATCAGCAACATGGGTTTATTCTCTCTCTCTCTGAGGTATCAGCAACATGGGTTTATTCTCTCTCTCTGAGGTATCAGCAACATGGGTTTATTCTCTCTCTCTCTGAGGTATCAGCAACATGGGTTTATTCTCTCTCTGAGGTGTCAGCAACATGGGTTTATTCTCTCTCTGGGGTGTCAGCAACATGGGTTTATTCTCTCTCTCTCTGAGGTATCAGCAACATGGGTTTATTCTCTCTCTGAGGTATCAGCAACATGGGTTTATTCTCTCTCTGGGGTATCAGCAACATGGGTTTATTCTCTCTCTGAGGTATCAGCAACATGGGTTTATTCTCTCTCTCTGGGATGTCAGCAACATGGGTTTATTCTCTCTCTGGGGTGTCAGCAACATGGGTTTATTCTCTCTCTGGGGTGTCAGCAACATGGGTTTATTCTCTCTCTCTGGGGTATCAGCAACATGGGTTTATTCTCTCTCTCTCTGGGGTGTCAGCAACATGGGTTTATTCTCTCTCTCTCTGGGGTGTCAGCAACATGGGTTTATTCTCTCTCTCTCTGGGGTGTCAGCAACATGGGTTTATTCTCTCTCTCTCTGGGGTATCAGCAACATGGGTTTATTCTCTCTCTCTCTGGGGTGTCAGCAACATGGGTTTATTCTCTCTCTCTGGGGTGTCAGCAACATGGGTTTATTCTCTCTCTCTCTGGGGTGTCAGCAACATGGGTTTATTCTCTCTCTCTCTGGGGTGTCAGCAACATGGGTTTATTCTCTCTCTCTCTGGGGTATCAGCAACATGGGTTTATTCTCTCTCTCTCTGGGGTGTCAGCAACATGGGTTTATTCTCTCTCTCTCTGGGGTGTCAGCAACATGGGTTTATTCTCTCTCTGGGGTTGTCAGCAACATGGGTTTATTCTCTCTCTGGGGTGTCAGCAACATGGGTTTATTCTCTCTCTGGGGTGTCAGCAACATGGGTTTATTCTCTCTCCCTCTGAGGTGTCAGCAACATGGGTTTATTCTTTCTCTCTGAGGTATCAGCAACATGGGTTTATTCTCTCTCTCTGAGGTATCAGCAACATGTGTTTATTCTCTCTCTGGGGTGTCAGCAACATGGGTTTATTCTCTCTCTGGGTTGTCAGCAACATGGGTTTATTCTCTCTCTGGGGTGTCAGCAACATGGGTTTATTCTCTCTCTCTTGGGTGTCAGCAACATGGGTTTATTCTCTCTCTCCTGGGTGTCAGCAATATGGGTTTTCTTCTCTCTCTGGGGTATCAGCAACATGGGTTTATTCTCTCTTTCTGGGGTGTCAGCAATATGGGTTTTCTTCTCTCTCTGGGGTATCAGCAACATGGGTTTATTCTCTCTTTCTGGGGTGTCAGCAACATGGGTTTATTCTCTCTCTGAGGTGTCAGCAATATGGGTTTTCTTCTCTCTCTGGGGTGTCAGCAACATGGGTTTTCTTCTCTCTCTGGGGTGTCAGCAACATGGGTTTATTCTCTCTCTCTGGGGTATCAGCAACATGGGTTTATTCTCTCTCTCTCTGGGGTGTCAGCAACATGGGTTTATTCTCTCTCTGGGGTTGTCAGCAACATGGGTTTATTCTCTCTCTGGGGTGTCAGCAACATGGGCTTATTCTCTCTCTGGGGTGTCAGCAACATGGGTTTATTCTCTCTCTCTGAGGTGTCAGCAACATGGGTTTATTCTCTCTCTGGGGTGTCAGCAACATGGGTTTATTCTCTCTCTGTGGGTTGTCAGCATCATGGGTTTATTCTCTCTCTCTGGGTTGTCAGCAACATGAGTTTATTCTCTCTCTCTGGGTTGTCAGCAACATGGGTTTATTCTCTCTCTCTGGGTTGTCAGCAACATGGGTTTATTCTCTCTCTGAGGTGTCAGCAATATGGGTTTATTCTCTCTCTCTGGGTTGTCAGCAACATGGGTTTATTCTCTCTCTGAGGTGTCAGCAACATGGGTTTATTCTCTCTCTGAGGTGTCAGCAATATGGGTTTATTCTCTCTCTCTGGGTTGTCAGCAACATGGGTTTATTCTCTCTCTGAGGTGTCAGCAACATGGGGTTATTCTCTCTCTCTGGGTTGTCAGCATTATCTCCTCAATCTCCCCTTTAGAAATCTGTCGACTACTTCACTAGATGTTTGTGTTAGTGTATGTATGTGTGTGTGTGTGTGTGTGTGCGTGCGTGCGTGTGTGTGTGTCTGTGTGCGCATGATTGTGTGAGCCTGTGTGTGTTGCCTATGTGCCTATTTGTGCAAGCCAGTGTCAGTCAGTAATGTTTGCAGACCTTGGAGTGTCCCTGCTGCAGGCAGGTACATAGATAGCTGCTGATAGCCTGTGGTGACCCAGTAAAACGCTGACCCCGGTGACTCGTCATCCAGTTTTGGTCAAACAGGGGGATTGGGGTCAAAGGTCACGCTACACAGTTGAAGGCCCTGACGGGCGGCCCTGTCTGTGCCTGGTGCTGTGAGATTGAAGAGATGGATCTGGTTTCACAAAGTAGCCCACAGCAGAGCAGAAGAGATGAGAATAGACAGGGTCTACCAGAACACATAGTCCCCCTACCCCCCTCTCCAGGGCCTGGGAAAGGTGACAGAAGCCACAACAACAAGGTGCAGACAGGACACAGGCAGAGCCCGGAGCCCCCCTACGTCAAATCTGTCAGTCTGCTGACCACAGAGTGGATGTTCAGAATGATCCAGGGTGATTGATCTAACGTGGCTCATTCTCTGCAGGGATTACAGAACCCACCGACCCCCTCTAACCCCCCCTACCCCCCAGTCCCATCTCCACCAACCCCCCCACCAGCCAGTCCCATCTCCACCAACCCCCCCCCCCCTTTTCTCTGCTAGCCAATGGAATTCACCACCTTGCATTCCCAAGAGCATTCCATGACAGGAGATCTATACCAGGACAGGGGAGCAATTCCAGGACAGGAGAGTTATTACAGGACAGGAGAGTTATTCCAGGACAGGAGAGTTATTCCAGGACAGGAGAGTTATTCCAGGACAGGAGAGTTATTCCAGGACAGGAGAGTTATTCCAGGACAGGGGAGCTATTCCAGAACAGGAGAGCTATTACAGGACAGGAGAGTTATTCCAGGACAGGATAGTTATTCCAGGACAGGAGAGTTATTCCAGGACAGGAGAGTTATTCCAGGACAGGGAGTGTGTGTCATATGTCTGTCTCCCCCCTCTCTCCCTCCTCCCAGCTAGACTCCATAGGCAGACAAACATGCAGGCAGACATGCAGACAGGCAACAGACAGGCTGACAGATATGCAGACAGACAGACAGGCATGCAGGCAGGCAGACAGACAGAAATGCAGACAGACAGGCAGACAGACAGGCAGAAAAACTGACAGACAGGCAGACAGGCATGAGTAGGTATGTGAATGTGTCTGTGTACATGCGTGTGTGATCTCTGCTATGTCTCCAGCTGGGTTTTTGCCCCTATGATAATGAATCTGGGCTCACCTGTGTGTACAACATGCCGTGCCTTATCCCACACATGTGACATGCACCATCAATATACCTGCACCATCAATATACCTGCTCCATCGGTATACCTGCACCATCAGTATACCTGCACCATCAATATACCTGCACCATCGGTATACCTGCACCATAAGTATACCTGCACCATCAATATACCTGCACCATCCTCACTGCCAACCCTCTAACCTGCACCATAAATATACCTGCATCATCAATATACCTGCACCATCGCTATACTTGCACCATAAATATACCTGCACCATCAATATACCTGCACCATCCATATACCTGCACCATCAATATACCTGCACCATCAGTATACCTGCACCCTCAATATACCTGCACCATCAACATATTTGCACCATTAATATACCTGAACCATCCTCACTGCAAAACCCTCTAACCTGCACCATCAATATACCAGCCAATCAATATACCTACACCATCAGTATATCTGCACATCGATATACCTGCACCATCAATATACTTGCACCATTAATATGCCTGCATCATCATCACTGCACACCCTCTAACCTGAACAATCAATATACCTGCATCATCAATATACCTGCACCATCAATATACCTACACCATCAGTATATCTGCACCATCAATATACCTGCATCATCATATATCTGCACCATCCTCACTGCAAACCCTCTACCCTGCACCATCAATATACCTGCACCATCAATATACCTGCACCATCAGTATATCTGCACCATCAATATACCTGCATCATCAATATATCTGCACCATCCTCACTGCAAACCCTCTACCCTGCACCATCAATATATCTGCACCATCCATATACCTGCACCATCAATATACCTGCACCATCAGTATACCTGCACCCTCAATATACCTGCACCATCAACATATTTGCACCATTAATATACCTGAACCATCCTCACTGCAAACCCTCTAACCTGCACCATCATATACCAGCCAATCAATATACCTACACCATCAGTATATCTGCACCATCGATATACCTGCACCATCAATATACTTGCACCATTAATATGCCTGCATCATCATCACTGCACACCCTCTAACCTGAACAATCAATATACCTGCATCATCAATATACCCTGCACCATCAATATACCTACACCATCAGTATATCTGCACCATCAATATACCTGCATCATCAATATATCTGCACCATCCTCACTGCAAACCCTCTACCCTGCACCATCAATATACCTGCACCATCAATATACCTGCACCATCAGTATATCTGCACCATCAATATACCTGCATCATCAATATATCTGCACCATCCTCACTGCAAAACCCTCTACCCCTGCACCATCAATATACCTGCACAATCAATATACCTGCACCATCGGTATTCCTGCACCATCAGTTTACCTGCACTATCAGCATACCTGCACCATCAATATATTTGCACCATCAATATACCGGCACCATTAAAATACGTGCGCCATGAATATATCTGCTCAATTAATATACCTGCGCCATGAATATATCTGCTCAATTAATATACCTGCGCCATGAATATATCTGCTCAATTAATATACCTGCGCCATGAATATATCTGCTCAATTAATATACCTGCGCCATGAATATATCTGCTCAATTAATATACCTGCGCCATGAATATATCTGCTCAATTAATATACCTGCGCCATGAATATATCTGCTCAATTAATATACCTGCGCCATGAATATATCTGCTCAATTAATATACCTGCGCCATGAATATATCTGCTCAATTAATATACCTGCGCCATGAATATATCTGCTCAATTAATATACCTGCAGCATCAATACACCTGCACCATCAGTATGCCAACACCATCAATATACTTGCACCATCAATATACCTGCACCATCAATATACCTGCACCATCAACATACCTGCACAGTCATCAACGTAAACCCTCTGACCTGCACCATCAATATATCTGCGCCATCATCATTGTCACCCTCTGACCTGCACCATCAATATACCTGCACCATCTATATACCTACACCATCATCACTGTAAACCCTCTAAACTGCACCATCAATATACTTGCACCATCAATATACCTGAACCATCAATATACCTACACCATCAATATACCTGCACCATCAATATACCTGCACAATCAGTATGACAACACCATCAATATACTTGCACCATCAATATACCTGCACCATCAGTATGCCAACACCATCATATACCTGCACCATCAGTATGCCAACACCATCAATATACCTGCACCATCAATATAACTGCACCATCAACATACCTGCACAATCATCACCCTCTGACCTGCACCATCAATATATCAGTGACATCATCACTGTCACCCTCTGTATATCTGCACCATCAATATACCTGCATCATCAATTTATCTGCTCCATCAATATACCTGCACCATTAATATACCTGCACTATCAATATACTGGCACCATTAATATATCTGCAACCATCCTCACTGCAAACCCTCTAACCTGCAACATCAGTATACCTGCACCGTCACTATACCTGCACCATCAGTATACTTGCACCATCAGTATACCAGCACCATCAATGTACCTGCACCATAAATATACCCGCATCATCAATATACCTGCACCATCGGCATACCTGCAACCAGCAATATACCTTCCCCAACATTATACCTGAACTATTAACATACCTGCACCAACCTCACTGCAAACCCTCTGTTCTGCACTATCAATATACCTTTACCATCAATATACCTGCACCATCAGTATGCCAACACCATCAATATACTTGCACCATTAATATACCTGCAACCATCAATATAACTGCACCATCAACATACCTGCACAATCATCAACGTAAACCCTCTGACCTGCACCATCAATATATCTGCGCCATCATCACTGTCACCCTCTGACCTACACCATCAATATACCTACACCATCAATATACCTGCAGAATCGATATACCGGCACCATCAATATACTTGTACCATCAATATACCTGCACCATCAATATACCTGTACCATCATATACCAGCATCATCAACATACCTGTACCATCATATACCTGCACCATCAACATACCCTGCACCATCAATATACCTGTACCATCAATATACCTGCTCCATCATTATACCTGCACCATCATCACTGTCACTCTCTGACCTACACCATCAATCTACCTGCAACCATCAATGTATAGGCACCATCAATATACCTGCCCCATCAATAAACCTGCACCATCAATATACCGGCACAATCAATAAACCTGCACCATTAATATACCTGCACCAGCATCAATGTAAACATTCTGATCTGCAACATTAATATACTTGCACCATCATCACTGTAAACACTTTGAACTGTTGCCATCAAATCCCTCACTCACCACATCACCCCACTCCCCCTCTCCCTATATCTCCTCTCACCTCTTTCCTCTCCTCAAATCCCTCACCCCTCTCCTCATATCCCCTCTCACCCCTCTCCTCATATCCCCTCTCACCCCTCTCCCTCCCTATATCCCCACTCACCCCTCTCCTCTCCTCATATCCCCTCTCAACCCCTCTCCTCTCCCTATATCCCCTTCTCACCTCTCTCTTCTGCCTACATCCCCTCTTACCTCTCTCCTCTCCTCATATCCCCTCTCACCCCTCTCCCTCATATCCCCTCTCACCCCTCTCCTCTCCCTATATCCCCACTCACTCACCCCTCTCCTCTCCTCATATCCCCTCTCACACCCCTCTCCTCTCCCTATATCCCCTCTCACCCTCTCTCTTCTCCCTACATCCCCTCTCACCTCTCCTCCTCTCCATATATCCCCTCTCACACCCCTCTCCTCTCCGTATATCCCCTCTCACTCCTCTCCTCTCCCTATATCCCTCTCACCCCTCTCCTCCTATCCCCCTCTCACCCCTCTCCTCTCCCTATATCCCCTCTCACCCCTCTCCTCTGCCTGTGTCCCCTCTCACCCCTCTCCTCATATGCCCTCTCACCCCTCTCCCCTCTCCTCCTATCCCCTCTCACACCCCTCTCCTCCTATCCCCCCTCTCACCCCTCTCCTCTCCCTATATCTCCTCTCACTCCTCTCCTCTCCCTATATCCCCTCTCGCCCCTCTCCTCATATCCCCTCTCACCCCTCTCTCCTATCCCCTCTCACCCCTCTCCTCTCCCTATATCCCTCTCACCCCTCTCCCCCTCCTCCATCTAGCCCCCTCTCACCCCTCTCCTCTCCTCCTATCCCCTCTCACCCCTCTCCTCTCCCTATATCCCCTCTCACCCCTCTCCTCTCCTTATATCCCCTCTCACCCCTCTCCTCTCCCTATATCCCCTCTCAAACCCTTTCCTCCTCTCCCTATATCCCTCTCACACCCTCTCCTCTCTCTATATCCCCTCTCGCCCCTCTCCTCATATCCCTCTCAACCCCTCTCCCTCCTATCCCCTCTCACCCCTCTCCTTTCCTCATATCCCCTCTCACCCCTCTCCTCTCATATCCCCTCTCACCCCTCTCCTCCTATCCCCTCTCACCCCTCTCCTCTCCCTATATCCCCTCTCACCCATCTCCTCCTATCCCTCTCCACCCCTCTCCTCTCCCTATATCCCCTCTCACCCCCTCTCCTCTCCTTATATCCCCTCTCACCCCTCTCCTCTCCCTATATCCCCTCTCACCCCACCCCACTCCTCTCCCTGTATCCCCTCTCACTCCTCTCCTCATATCCCCTCTCACCCCTCTCCTCTCCCTATATCCCCTCTCACCCCTCTCCTCTCCCTATATCCCCTTCACCCCTCTCCTCTCCCTATATCCCCTCTCACCCCTCTCCTCTCCTTATATCCCCTCTCACCCCTCTCCTCTCCCTATATCCCCTCTCACCCCTTTCCTCTCCCTATATCCCCTCTCACCCCTCTCCTCATATCCCCTCTCACCCCTCTCCTCTCCTCCT
>NC_034188.2:18336544-18338343 GCF_002021735.2 Oncorhynchus kisutch | reverse complement strand
CTCACCCCTCTCCTCTCCCTATATCCCCTCTCACCCCTCTCCTCTCCCTAATATCCCCTCTCACTCTCTCCTATATCCCCTCTCACCCCTCTCCTCTCCCTATATCCCCTCTCACCCTCTCCTCTCCCCTATATCCCTCTCACCCCTCTCCTCCCTGTATCCCCTCTCACTCCTCTCCTCTCCCTGTATCCCCTCTCAATCTCTCCTCATATCCCCTCTCACCCCTCTCCTCAAATCCCCTCTCCCCCCTCTCCTCTCCCTATATCCCCTTCTCACTCCTCTCCTCTCCCTGTAATCCCCTCTCACTCCTCTCCTCATATCCCCTCTCACCCCTCTCCTCTCCCTATATCCCCTCTCACCCCTCTCCCTATATCCCCTCTCACCCCTCTCCTCTCCCTATATCCCCTTCACCCCTCACCTCTCCCTATATCCCTCTCACTCCTCTCCCTATATCCCCTCTCACCCCTCTCCTCTCCCTATATCCCTCTCACCCCTCTCCTCTCCATGTATCCCCTCTCACTCCTCTCCTCTCCCTGTATCCCCTCTCACTCCTCTCCTCATATCCCCTCTCACCCCTCTCCTCAAATCCCCTCTCACCCCTCTCCTCTCCCTATATCCCCTCTCACCTCTCTCCTCTCCCTATATCCCCTCTCACCCCTATCCTCTCCCTATATCCCCTCTCACCCATCTCCTCATATCCCCTCTCACCCCTCTCCTCTCCCTATATCCCCTCTCACCCCCTCTCCTCTCCCTATATCCCCTCTCACTCCTCTCCCTATATCCCCTCTCACCCCCTCTCCCTATATCCCCTCTCACCCCTCTCCTCTCCCTATATCCCCTCTCACCCCTCTCCTCTCCCTATATCCCCTCTCACCCCTCTCCTCTCCCTATATCCCCTCTCACCCCTCACCTCTCCCTATATCCCCTCTCACCCCTATCCTCTCCCTATATCCCCTCTCACCCCTCTCCTCTCCATATATCCCCTCTCACCCCTCTCCTCTCCCTATATCCCCTCTCACCCCTCTCCTCTCCCTATATCCCCTCTCACCCCTATCCTCTCCCTATATCCCCTCTCACCCCTCTCCTCTCCCTGTATCCCCTCTCACTCCTCTCCTCATATCCCCTCTCACCCCTCTCCTCAAATCCCCTCTCACCCCTCTCCTTTCCATATATCTCCTTTCCCTATATCCCCTCTCACCTCTCTCCTCTCCTTATATCCCCTCTCACCTCTCTCCTCTCCCTATATCCCCCTCTCGCCCCTCTCCTCCTATCCCCTCTCACTCCTCTCCTCTCCCTATATCCCTCTCACCCCTCTCCTCTCCCTATATCCCCTCTCGCCCCTCTCCTCATATCCCCTCTCACCCCTCTCCTCCTATCCCCTCTCACCCCTCTCCTCTCCCTATATCCCCTCTCACCCCTCTCCTCCTATCCCCTCTCACCCCTCTCCTCTCATCATATCCCTCTCACCCCTCTCCTCTCATCATATCCCCTCTCACCCCTCTCCTCTCCCTACATCCCCTCTCACCCCTCTCCTCTCCTTATATCCCCTCTCACCCCTCTCCTCTCCCTATATCCCCTCTCCTCTCCCTATATCCCCTCTCACCCCTCTCCTCTCCCTGTATCCCCTCTCACTCCTCTCCTCTCCCTGTATCCCCTCTCAATCCTCTCCTCATATCCCCTTTCACCCCTCTCCTCAAATCCCCTCTCCCCCCTCTCCTCTCCCTATATCCCTTCTCACTCCTCTCCTCTCCCTGTATCCCCTCTCACTCCTCTCCTCATATCCCCTCTCACCCTTCTCC
>NC_034188.2:18164044-18324044 GCF_002021735.2 Oncorhynchus kisutch | reverse complement strand
AGTCCTCTGTAAAACGGAGGTACTCCCTCCCTAGAAATATGGCTACTATCAACCAGAAATAAAGCCTTCTTTAAACCTAATCCTCCAACCCGTTGTAATATAAGACCTGCCACCCCTCTCCACACCACATTTTCCGGTCCATAAAGTAACCTTTGAATAAACTGAAACCGGAAAGCAGCAGCCCTACTAGCAAGATGTACAAGACCTTGTCCCCCCTCTTCTTTTGACAAATACAAAACACTTTGTGGAACCCAGTGATATTTATCCCAAAAGAAATCTACAATAATTGCCTGTATCTTAGCCAGAAGGCCAGATGGTGGTTCTAAAACTGACAACCGATGCCACAGTGCAGATGCAATCACATTGTTAACTATAATAGTGCGCCCCCTATATGACATACGAGATAATAACCAACGCCATCTCCTCATCCTCCCTTCCACCATTTCAACCACCCCACTCCAATTTTTTTCCATAGTCCCCTCATCTCCTAGGTATACTCCAAGATACTTAAAACCTCCCTTACACCATTCTAGCCCCCCTGGCAAAGCCATGATCCCTCCAGACCATTCTCCAATCTGTAACGCACAACTCTTTTCCCAATTTACCTTTGCAGAGGATATTCCCCTAAAACGATCAACCATTAGACCCAAGCTATCCACCTCCGCTTGATTTTTCACTAGCACAACTACATCATCAGCATAGGCTGAGAGACGAATAGGAGGAACATCCTCTGAAAGGCACACCCCTGCAATGCGACTTCTAATGCTATTTAGTAGTGGC
Organism: Oncorhynchus kisutch; assembly: GCF_002021735.2. Classification (NCBI taxonomy): domain Eukaryota; kingdom Metazoa; phylum Chordata; class Actinopteri; order Salmoniformes; family Salmonidae; genus Oncorhynchus; species Oncorhynchus kisutch. The sequence continues at coordinate 18,323,264 of NC_034188.2, read as the reverse complement.
TCTATAGCAATGGCATATAACATCCCTGACATAGAACATCCCTGCCTAATACCTCTACACACTTTAAAAGGAGCACTCAAACCACCGTTAACTTTCAATACACTTTCAATGTCACCATATATCACCTTTATCATGGCAATAAAACCAGAGCTGAACCCAAACGCCTCAAACGTGTGCCATAAATATTGATGTTCAACTCGGTCAAATGCCTTTTCCTGATCAATTGAAATTAGACCAGCATCCAACCCAATAGCCCTAGAGACGTCCAAAAAATCACGAATCAGAGAAATGTTATCCCCTATCTGCCTGCCAGGAACACAGTAGGACTGATCCGTATGTATGATTTGCCCCATCACCTCCCTCAGCCTGTTGGACAAAGCTTTTGACAATATCTTATAATCAGTGCACAATAAAGCCACCGGCCTCCAGTTCTTCACCTCCCTCGGGTCACCCTTTTTGGGCAGTAGGGTGAGGACAGCCCTTCTGCAGCTTATTGGTAGTAACCCTCCGGTTAAACTATCATTAGCTACTTCTAACCAATCCTCTCCCAACATAGCCCAAAAAGACTTAAAAAAGTCAACGGGAAGCCCATCAATGCCTGGTGCCCTTCCATTTTCCATGCCTTTTAATGCAGTGTATAAATCCTGCAAAGACAATGGTTGCTCAAGCTCAACCTGAGCTTCTGCAGCCACCTTTGGGAGCCCATCAAAGAACTGCTGTGTCACTGTTTTGTCCTCTTTGTACTCACACTTGTAGAGCTCAGCATAGAACTCTACTGCCCTCTTTCTAATTTCACTAGGGCTAGTGAGCTCTTGTCCAACAGCTGATTTGAGACAATGAATAATTTTTCTTTGTCCATTCTTTTTCTCTAAACCAAAGAAAAATTTGGATGAGGCATCCATTTCAGATATTCCCTGAAATTTACTTCTCACCAGTGCCCCCTGTGCTCTGATACCCAGCAGGTCTGCCAATGCAGTTTTTCTCCTCTTGAGGGCCTGAGTATGGCCTCGATCTCCTGTGGTCTCAACCAACGTCATGAGTTCCACTATTTCAATCTCTAGGGCTTTCATTGATCTGGTGATATCTTTGGTGACATTCCTCGTGTATTGATTACAAAATTGTTGAATCTGTATTTTCCCTATATCCCACCACTGTTGAATGGATACAAAACTGGCCTTTTGAGACCTCCACCTCTCCCAAAAAAAACTGAAACATTTCCTGAAGTGAGCATCACTCAATAAAGTTATATTAAAATGCCAGTATGCGCTTTTGGGTTTTACATCGTTAATGAACACCACCTCTGTTATTAAACAATGATCAGAAAATCCCACTGGAGTTATCACACTTGATTTACAGACCTGAGATTGATGCTCAAAAACATAAAACCTATCTAACCTGGCCATAGAAATGATGTTCTCTCTCACATGCGCCCAGGTGTACTGCCTTGTTCCTCCATGTTGACTCCGCCAAATATCACACAATTCATTTGTTACAATGAGGCGTTTTAAAAACATCCTTGAGACTATATGAGGTTCTTGGTGATTTCTATCTAAATCACTAACTGTGCAGTTAAAATCCCCAGCAATAAACAAATAATCTTCTTTGTTACATTTCTCAATGGTATTTGATAGTGTCTCTAAAAAACATACCCTCTCAACTGTCACCACTGGGGCATATACATTTATCAGACACATAGTGATGTTTTCATACCTTGCTCTAACTTTTAATAACCTCCCCTCAACTACCTCTTCAACCTCATATGACAATGGCAAAAACCCTTTTGAGAACAAGATAACCACACCCCCACTTTTTGAGTTTTTATGACTACACACCACTGTCCCCCCCCCACTCCTGTTGCCACATAACTTCATTTTCCAAATTACTATGCGTTTCTTGTAGAAAAATGATGTCACTTCCCTTTCCCCTAATTAACTCATACACCATGGCTCTTTTTTTAACATCTCTTGCCCCATTTACGTTTAAAGAAGAAATCTTAAAACTGCTCATGGATAAAAAAAATATACAGAGGAAGATCCAGCCACCACATCTCTTTACAGAGTTAAGACTGCAACTGAACTCTTTCATTTTCTTTAGAATTTACATCACTTATCACTCTTGTGACCACTTTCTTGAGTCTAGCAATTTCAGGGCTTTTCAAACTTCCCCCTGTAATTTTTGACATCAGAAACTTTGCTGATTCAATAAACAATTCACGTTCAGGGAAAAAATCAGTTACATTGTAATCCTGCATATATTTCTTCCCTTTTGTCAACTTCAAAAATTGACGTATCCTCTCGATCCCATACCTCCCTTCCACCCCATTTATCTCACTATATTGTTGTGAAGCGTCAGACGACTCACTCTCACTATCCTCCCCAGAAGAATACTCCACCATCTCTACACCTTGTTCATCTTCAATTGATTTATCAAACTCTACCTTTCTCTTAGAATTAGACCCTTCACCACCCCTTAAATTCTTCCTTTTACTCCTCGGTATTTTGAAAACATCCGCTTCCTTTTCCATTATTTCAATCTCCTCTTGACTTCCAATTTCATTTTCCAACACCACCTCAGCGACAGCAGTCGCAATCTCACCTACTGTTTCCCCTCCCTCTTTGTTCTGATCTACCACAATTGCCCCCGTATCCACACTGCCTTCCTCTCCTGCTTTTCCAACCACATCTGCCCACCTTCTCTCTTCTCCTGTACCCTTATTATGTTCATTCCCTCGCGGTGGTGCGTTAGTTGCACTCGCACTAAAACTACTACCAGGCTCAGCGCGCTCATTTTCGGGACAACTACGCACCAAATGCCCCTCTCTTCCACATCCAAAGCATTTCATTGATTCAGTAGATGCATAGAAGACATAATCAAATCCATCAATCTTAAAGCTAAACGCTAAATTCAGTTCATCTCCTTCCTTTTTTAAAATCATATGCACTTGTCTCCTATGAGACACGACATGTTTCAACAACGGAGATTTGCATCCAAAAAGAACCTTCTTTATTGTAGATACTATTTGACCATGGCGCGATAACTCTCGCTCTAACACTTCATCTCTAACAAATGGTGGCACGTTAGAAAGCATGACTTTCTTCGCAGGATTCATAAGCGGAAATACCGGCGTCTGTGTCTCCCGCAACACAACACCCCTCTCAACTATTTTATTCACCTTTTCAATTGAATCTAAGAATATCACTACAGCGCTATTCATCCTTGAGGCTGATTTGATGCTATCATACCCAATGATAGCACCCACAGCCAAGCTACATTCTTCCACTGAACACCCTGTCGCAGCAGGAATCTTTACTCCATGCCTCCGACTAAGTTTTTCAAACTCTCCATTTCCGCGAGTGGCCATATCAACCAGCCCCACCCGCTGGTTGTGCCCTCGCGAAAAACCAACCTCAAAGATCCCACCACCCCTATACGTGTTTAGTGATAATTTAAACAAGATACCCTTAAAACAACTAAACTAATCAATATATATATATATACATACAAAAACCCGATAGAGTGAAAAAAGAAATTCCATTCGCTCTCACAATCACCCCTGCTTGACGACTCACTCCCAGCATGCACTCCCAGCATGCACTCCGACGAGAGAGAGAGAGAGAGAGAGAGAGACAGAGAGAGAGAGCCAGAGAGACAGAGAGAGATGGAGAGACAGAGACAGAGAGACATGCTGGTCATCCCCTCTCTGACACCACTGGGACTCACCCAGGCTGCCTCCCTAATGGTCCTGGTCAAATAAAGGAAATAGGGGGCCATTTGGGACATATGCAGTCCCACACTGGCCGTTTTAATTAATAGGTGTTGACTTGTATTTATCCCACAAAGCCACTATTGAGAAGGCGGTCGGAATGTTGGCTTGAAGCTGATACAGCCATGAGTGTCCCTCCTTAGCAGAATAATCAATTATCACTAACTCATACATACAGTCATACTTTCTGCCATGTAAGACGAGGATATAGCAAGGCAGCCACATGAACTCACTCCCCCCTCTCTCATCTATCTCTCTCTCTTTCCTCCCTCTCTCCTCTTTCCTCCCTCTCTCCTCCCTCTGCCCCTCTTGACTCTCTATACCTCTCTGTCTTTAACCCTCTCACTCCTCTCTGTCTTTAACCCTCTCACTCCTCTCTGTCTTTAACCCTCTCACTCCTCTCTGTCTTTAACCCTCTCACTCCTCTCTGTCTTTAACCCTCTCACTCCTCTCTGTCTTTAACCCTCTCACTCCTCTCTGTCTTTAACCCTCTCACTCCTCTCTGTCTTTAACCCTCTCACTCCTCTCTGTCTTTAACCCTCTCACTCCTCTCTGTCTTTAACCCTCTCACTCCTCTCTGTCTTTAACCCTCTCACTCCTCTCTGTCTTTAACCCTCTCACTCCTCTCTATATTTTTACTGTTTCCCCTGACTCTTCTTATCTCCTCTCTTTCTATAATTATTTTTTTCTCCCTCTCTTTTCCACATCCCTCTCTCCCTCTCCTCCCTCTCTCCCTCTCCTCCCTCTTTCTCCACCTGCCATACCCTTGGTGTGGGAGGGTTTCTCTGCTACAATAACAGTAAGTGCTGTGGAGGCGGGGAGGGCAGAGAAGAGCAGAGCGGAGCTCACAGAGCCAGAGCTATTGCCGGCTGCTCTGTGGCCAGCCGTTCACCCTCCTCTGGGCGGATCGTTGTTCTTGGCCCAGGCCTTCCCAGCCTCTCAGAGCGCCGTGGGTGTGGAGGAAGACGCTCAGATTCCAGGCCTGTTGGCCCATCGACGAACGGACACCACCCCACACCCACTCTTCTCTGATCCCCACAAGCAACAACCCCAGCTGGGCCCCGTCTGTTCGATCACATGACCTGCACAATAACTAACGGAATGTGGCCAAAGCTTTTACACAACAAGGCAATAAACATACACGTACAGAGCCTTCAGAAGGTATTCACACCCGTTGACTTTTTACACATTTTGTTGTGTTACAGCCTGAATTTAAAATGGATTAAATTGAGATTTTATGTCACTGGCCGACACAAAATACCCCATTATGTCAAAGCGGAATTATGATTTTAGAAATCTTTACAAATGAATTAAATGTGAAAAGCTGAAATGTCTTAAGTCAATAAGTATTCAACCCCTTTGTTGTGGCATGCCTAAACATGTTCAGGAGTAAACATGTGCTGAACAAGTCACATAATATGTTGCATGGACTCACTCTGTGTACAATAACAGTGTTTTACATGATTTTTGAATGAGTAGCTCATCTCTGCACCAACACATACAATTATCTGTAAGGTCCCTCAGTCAAACAGTGAATTTCAAACACAGATTCAACCACAAAGACCAGGGAGGATTTCCAATGCCTCACAAAGAAGGGCACCATACATTGAATATCCCTTTGAGCATAGTGAAGTTATTAATTACATTTTGGATGGTGTATCAATACACCAAGTCACTACAAAGATACAGGTGTCTTTCCTAACTCAGTTGCCGGAGAGGAAGGAAACCACTAAGGAATTTCACCATGAGGCCTATTGTGACTTTAAAACAGTTACAGAGTTTATTGGCTGTGATAGGAGAAAATTGAGGTGTGCAAAGCTCTTCGAGACGTACCCAGAAAGACTCACAGTTGTATTCATTGCCAAAGATGCTTCTAACAGGTATTGACTCATGGGTGGAAATACTTACGTAAATTAGATACACTATAAATAAAAAAGAATGTGGACACCCCTTCAAATTAGTGGATTCGTCTATTTCAGCCACACCCATTGCTGGGTGATTGAGCACCCAGCCATGCTATCTCCATAGACAAACATTGGCAGAAGAATGGCTTTACTGAAGATTGCAATATTCACCACTGACTTCCAAACTGTACGTCGAGAGCTTCGTGAAATGGGTTTCCATGGCCGACCAGCCGCACACAAGCCTATGATCACCATGCGCAATGCCAAGTGTCGGCTGGAGTGGTATAAAGCTCGCCACCATTGGACTCTGGAGCAGTAGAAACACTTTCTCTGGAGTGATGAATCACGCTTCACCATCTGGCAGTCAGACAGACAAATCTGGGTTTGCCAGGAGAACACTACCTGTCCGAATGCATATTGCCAAATGTAAAGTTTGGTGGAGGAGGAATAATGGTCTGGGGCTATTTTTCATGATTCAGGCTATTACCCTTAGTTCTAGTGAAGGGAAATCTTAACGATACAGCATACAATGACATTCTAGACGATACTGTGCTTCCAACTTTGTGGCAAAAAGTTTGGGGAAGGTTCTTTCCTGTTTCAACATTTCAATGCCCCCATGCACAAATTGAGTTCCATACAGAAATGGTTTGTCGAAATCTGTGTGGAAGAACATGATTTGCCTGCACAGAGCCCTGACCTCAACACCATTGAACACCTTTGGAATGAATTAGAATGCTGACTGCAAGCCAGGCCTAATCGCCCAACATCAGTGCCCAATCTCACTAATGCTCTTGTGGCTGAATGGAAGCAAGTCCCCGCAGCAATGTTCCAACATCTAGTGGACTGCCTTCCCAGAAGAGTGGAGGCTGTTATAGCAGCAAAGGAGGGTCCAACTCCATATTAATGCCCATGATTTTGGAATGAGATGTTTGATGAGTAGGTGTCCACATACTTTTAGTCATGTAATGTAATTCTGTATTTCATTTTCTATCAATTTGAATACATTTCTAAATATGTTTTTAACCAAAAAATCTTTCTACAGTACCAGTCAAAAGTTTGGACACACCTACTACTTCCAGGGTTTTTCCTTATTTTTGTATTCAAAGCTGTCATCAAAGCAAAGGGTGGCTACTTTGAAGAATCTCAAATATATTCCTGACGTGTTATTTCATAGTTTTGATGTCTTCACTATTCTTCAAAAAAAAAAATGGGTAGAAAATAAAGAAATACTCTTAACCCTTGAATGAGTAGGTGTGTCCAAACGCTGAACTGGTACTATATATTTAATTCATTTGCAATTCAGGCTATAACACAACAAAATGTGGAATAAGTCAAGGGATATGAATACTGTAACGGCTTTCATCGGAAGAAGAGGAATCGTCAGACCAAATGCAGCAGGATACGTGTTCATCTTTATTATAAGGAACTGAACACTGAATACAAAAATAACAAAAGGAAAACCCGAAACAGTCCTGCAAGGTGAAACAAACACTAAACAGAAATACAACTACCCACACCTAAAAGTGGAAAAACAGGCTACCTAAGTATGATTCCCAATCAGAGACAACTATAGACAGCTGTCCCTGATTGAGAACCATACCCGGCCGAAACATACAAATACAAAAACCTAGACATACAAACATAGAATGCCCACCCAAATCACACCCTGACCAAACAAAAATAGAAACATACAAAGCAATCTACGGTCAGGGTGTTACAAATACTTTCTGAATGCACTGAACACACATATCACCCTCCACCCCATGGCTAACTTCAAGATAAGACCTAATGCCTAATGTCATCAATTAATTGTGTATTTGTTCTGTACTTTTTAGTCTCATTGTTACAGTATTTCCAGAGTATTAACAAACTGCTTCAAGCCAAGGATAACCCCACAAACATGTCTATGACAACAGAGGTTACATATAAGTCATAGATTTCTACCAGGTCGCTGTGTGGAACATTGAAATTAACTGATCATTCCACGGTACGACAGCTCCAGCAGACAAAGGATAACATATTAGCGTTACTTGAGATCCTCATCAGATCCTTATCAGATCTTATGACCTTGAGGTCCTCGTCAGATTTTATGACCCGGAGAACCTCATCAGATTCTCATCAGCTCCTCATCATATCGTATGACCCTGAGCTCCTCATCAGATCCTAACCAGATCTAATGCCCCTGAGATCCTCATCAGATCCTCATCAGATCTTATGACCCTGAGATCCTCATCAGATCTTATGAACCAGAGATACTCATCAGATCCTCATCAGATTTTCAGATCCTAATCAGATCTAATGCCCCTGAGATCCTCATCAGATTCTCATCAGATCTTATGACCCTGAGATCCTCATGCGATTCTCATGCGAACCTCATCAGATCCTCATCCGATCGCCATTAGATCCTCATGCAATTCTCAGCCGATCCTCATAAGATCTTATTACCCTGAGATCCTCATCAGATCATATCACCCTGAGATCCTCATCAGATCCTCATCAGATCTTATGACCCTGAGATTCTCATCAGATCCTCATCTGATTCTCATCACATCCTCATCAGATCATTGATGAAATTCTACTCACTCAGGTGTTTTATGTGCTCAGAAATCTGCGTCCCAAATGGCACCCTATTCTCTACAAAGTACACTCCATGGTCAAAGGTGGTCAAAAGTCAAATCAAATTTTATTGGCCACATACACATGGTTAGCAGATGTTATTGCGAGTGTAGTGAAATGCTTATAAATATTGTACTTTGTAGATAATAGGGTGCCATTTGGAATGCAACCATCGTCTGCCAATGTAGCTGCAATCCAAACCATTTCCCCGTTCAGTTTCATAAGAAGCACCTGTTTTCGGAGACTAACATTCCACGAACTGACCCAAGTAACTACATAAACACCTAAAAAACAAAAATAAAGTCCACTTGACCGTAAAGGGAAAATCAATACTATGGACATTTATATTTATATTTTTGCACCCAAACTTTGAGAGTGTATGCTAAATGACCAAAATGTACACTGTTTATGATTTTAGATAATGTAAAGTTTTGATAATCTTTCATAAATAGTAATATCCTAATATCCTACCACTAGATAAGCTGTAGCAGTTTTTGCCTTGTTGTGAAAAAAGGCTGTAGTATTGCTAACTAACTGCATCAAAGATAAGAGGTTGTAGTATGGCTAACTAACTGTATGACAGAGAAAAGGTTGTATAAAGGCTAACTAACTGCATCAAAGAGAAGACGTTGTAGTATGGCTAACTAACTGCATCAAAGAGAAGATGTTGTAGTATGGCTAACTAACTGTATGACAGAGAAGTGGTTGTAGTATGGCTAACTAACTGCATCAAAGAGAAGAGTAGTAGTAGTATGGCTAACTAACTGTATGACAGAAAAGAGGTGGTAGTATGGCTAACTAACTGTATGACAGAGAAGAGGTTGTATAAAGGCTAACTAACTGCATCAAAGAGAAGAGGTTGTAATATGGCTAACTAACTGTATGACAGAGAAGAGGTTGTATCAAGGCTAACTAACTGCATCAAAGAGAAGAGGTTGTAGTATGGCTAACTAACTGTATGACAGAGAAGAGGTTGTAGTATGGTTAACTAACTGTATGACAGAGAAGAGGTTGTATAAAGGCTAACTAACTGCATCAAAGAGAATAGGTTGTAGTATGGCTAATTAACTGTATGACAGAGAAAAGGTTGTATCAAGGCTAACTAACTGCATCAAAGAGAAGAGGTTGTATGTTGCCTAACTAACTGTATGACAGAGAAGAGGTTGTAGTATGGCTAACTAACTGCATCAAAGAGAAGAGGTTGTAGTATGGCTAACTAATTGTATGACAGAGAAGAGGTTGTAGTATGGCTGGCTAACTGTTTGACAGAGAAGAGGTTGTAGTATGGCAAACTAAGTGCATGACAGAGAAGAGGTTGTAGTATGGCTAACGAACTCTATGACAGAGAAGAGGTTGTAGTATGGCTAACTAACTGTATGACAGAGAGGAGGTTGTAGTATGGCTGGCTAACTGTTTGACAGAGAAGAGGTTGTAGTATGGCTAACTAAATGTATGACAGAGAAGAGGTTGTATAAAGCTAACTAACTGCATCAAAGAGAAGAGGTTGTAGTATGGCTAACTAACTGTATGACAGAGAAGAGGTTGTAGTATTGCTAACTAACTGCATGACAGAGAAGAGGTTGTAGTATGGCTAACGAACTCTATGACAGAGAAGAGGTTGTAGTATGGCTAACTAACTGTATGACAGAGAGGAGGTTGTAGTATGGCTGGCTAACTGTTTGACAGAGAAGAGGTTGTAGTATGGCTAACTAACTGCATCAAAGAGAAGATGTTGTAGTATGGCTAACTAACTGTATGACAGAGAAGTGGTTGTAGTATGGCTAACTAACTGCATCAAAGAGAAGAGTAGTAGTAGTATGGCTAACTAACTGTATGACAGAGAAGAGGTGGTAGTATGGCTAACTAACTGTATGACAGAGAAGAGGTTGTATAAAGGCTAACTAACTGCATCAAAGAGAAGAGGTTGTAATATGGCTAACTAACTGTATGACAGAGAAGAGGTTGTATCAAGGCTAACTAACTGCATCAAAGAGAAGAGGTTGTAGTATGGCTAACTAACTGTATGACAGAGAAGAGGTTGTAGTATGGCTAACTAACTGTATGACAGAGAAGAGGTTGTATAAAGGCTAACTAACTGCATCAAAGAGAATAGGTTGTAGTATGGCTAATTAACTGTATGACAGAGAAAAGGTTGTATCAAGGCTAACTAACTGCATCAAAGAGAAGAGGTTGTATGTTGCCTAACTAACTGTATGACAGAGAAGAGGTTGTAGTATGGCTAACTAACTGCATCAAAGAGAAGAGGTTGTAGTATGGCTAACTAACTGTATGACAGAGAAGAGGTTGTAGTATGGCTGGCTAACTGTTTGACAGAGAAGAGGTTGTAGTATGGCTAACTAACTGCATGACAGAGAAGAGGTTGTAGTATGGCTAACGAACTCTATGACAGAGAAGAGGTTGTAGTATGGCTAACTAACTGTATGACAGAGAGGAGGTTGTAGTATGGCTGGCTAACTGTTTGACAGAGAAGAGGTTGTAGTATGGCTAACTAAATGTATGACAGAGAAGAGGTTGTATAAAGCTTACTAACTGCATCAAAGAGAAGAGGTTGTAGTATGGCTAACTAACTGTATGACAGAGAAGAGGTTGTAGTATTGCTAACTAACTGCATGACAGAGAAGAGGTTGTAGTATGGCTAACGAACTCTATGACAGAGAAGAGGTTGTAGTATGGCTAACTAACTGTATGACAGAGAGGAGGTTGTAGTATGGCTGGCTAACTGTTTGACAGAGAAGAGGTTGTAGTATGGCTAACTAACTGTATGAAAGAGAAGAGGTTGTAGTATTGCTAACTAACTGTATGACAGAGAAGAGGTTGTATCAAGGCTAACTAACTGCATCAAAGAGAAGAGGTTGTAGTATGGCTAACTAACTGCATCAAAGAGAAGAGGTTGTAGTATGGCTAACTAACTGTATGACAGAGAAGTGGTTGTAGTATGGCTAACTAACTGCATCAAAGAGAAGAGGTTGTAGTATGGCTAACTAACTGTATGACAGAGAAGAGGTTGTAGTATGGCTAACTAACTGTATGACAGAGAAGAGGTTGTATAAAGGCTAACTAACTGCATCAAAGAGAATAGGTTGTAGTATGGCTAATTAACTGTATGACAGAGAAAAGGTTGTATCAAGGCTAACTAACTGCATCAAAGAGAAGAGGTTGTATGTTGCCTAACTAACTGTATGACAGAGAAGAGGTTGTAGTATGGCTAACTAACTGCATCAAAGAGAAGAGGTTGTAGTATGGCTAACTAACTGTATGACAGAGAAGAGGTTGTAGTATGGCTGGCTAACTGTTTGACAGAGAAGAGGTTGTAGTATGGCTAACTAACTGCATGACAGAGAAGAGGTTGTAGTATGGCTAACAAACTCTATGACAGAGAAGAGGTTGTAGTATGGCTAACTAACTGTATGACAGAGAGGAGGTTGTAGTATGGCTGGCTAACTGTTTGACAGAGAAGAGGTTGTAGTATGGCTAACTAAATGTATGACAGAGAAGAGGTTGTATAAAGCTAACTAACTGCATCAAAGAGAAGAGGTTGTAGTATGGCTAACTAACTGTATGACAGAGAAGAGGTTGTAGTATTGCTAACTAACTGCATGACAGAGAAGAGGTTGTAGTATGGCTAACGAACTCTATGACAGAGAAGAGGTTGTAGTATGGCTAACTAACTGTATGACAGAGAGGAGGTTGTAGTATGGCTGGCTAACTGTTTGACAGAGAAGAGGTTGTAGTATGGCTAACTAACTGCATCAAAGAGAAGATGTTGTAGTATGGCTAACTAACTGTATGACAGAGAAGTGGTTGTAGTATGGCTAACTAACTGCATCAAAGAGAAGAGTAGTAGTAGTATGGCTAACTAACTGTATGACAGAAAAGAGGTGGTAGTATGGCTAACTAACTGTATGACAGAGAAGAGGTTGTATAAAGGCTAACTAACTGCATCAAAGAGAAGAGGTTGTAATATGGCTAACTAACTGTATGACAGAGAAGAGGTTGTATCAAGGCTAACTAACTGCATCAAAGAGAAGAGGTTGTAGTATGGCTAACTAACTGTATGACAGAGAAGAGGTTGTAGTATGGCTAACTAACTGTATGACAGAGAAGAGGTTGTATAAAGGCTAACTAACTGCATCAAAGAGAATAGGTTGTAGTATGGCTAATTAACTGTATGACAGAGAAAAGGTTGTATCAAGGCTAACTAACTGCATCAAAGAGAAGAGGTTGTATGTTGCCTAACTAACTGTATGACAGAGAAGAGGTTGTAGTATGGCTAACTAACTGCATCAAAGAGAAGAGGTTGTAGTATGGCTAACTAATTGTATGACAGAGAAGAGGTTGTAGTATGGCTGGCTAACTGTTTGACAGAGAAGAGGTTGTAGTATGGCAAACTAAGTGCATGACAGAGAAGAGGTTGTAGTATGGCTAACGAACTCTATGACAGAGAAGAGGTTGTAGTATGGCTAACTAACTGTATGACAGAGAGGAGGTTGTAGTATGGCTGGCTAACTGTTTGACAGAGAAGAGGTTGTAGTATGGCTAACTAACTGTATGACAGAGAAGAGGTTGTATAAAGGCTAACTAACTGCATCAAAGAGAAGAGGTTGTAGTATGGCTAACTAACTGTATGACAGAGAAGAGGTTGTAGTATTGCTAACTAACTGCATGACAGAGAAGAGGTTGTAGTATGGCTAACGAACTCTATGACAGAGAAGAGGTTGTAGTATGGCTAACTAACTGTATGACAGAGAGGAGGTTGTAGTATGGCTGGCTAACTGTTTGACAGAGAAGAGGTTGTAGTATGGCTAACTAACTGCATCAAAGAGAAGATGTTGTAGTATGGCTAACTAACTGTATGACAGAGAAGTGGTTGTAGTATGGCTAACTAACTGCATCAAAGAGAAGAGTAGTAGTAGTATGGCTAACTAACTGTATGACAGAGAAGAGGTGGTAGTATGGCTAACTAACTGTATGACAGAGAAGAGGTTGTATAAAGGCTAACTAACTGCATCAAAGAGAAGAGGTTGTAATATGGCTAACTAACTGTATGACAGAGAAGAGGTTGTATCAAGGCTAACTAACTGCATCAAAGAGAAGAGGTTGTAGTATGGCTAACTAACTGTATGACAGAGAAGAGGTTGTAGTATGGCTAACTAACTGTATGACAGAGAAGAGGTTGTATAAAGGCTAACTAACTGCATCAAAGAGAATAGGTTGTAGTATGGCTAATTAACTGTATGACAGAGAAAAGGTTGTATCAAGGCTAACTAACTGCATCAAAGAGAAGAGGTTGTATGTTGCCTAACTAACTGTATGACAGAGAAGAGGTTGTAGTATGGCTAACTAACTGCATCAAAGAGAAGAGGTTGTAGTATGGCTAACTAACTGTATGACAGAGAAGAGGTTGTAGTATGGCTGGCTAACTGTTTGACAGAGAAGAGGTTGTAGTATGGCTAACTAACTGCATGACAGAGAAGAGGTTGTAGTATGGCTAACGAACTCTATGACAGAGAAGAGGTTGTAGTATGGCTAACTAACTGTATGACAGAGAGGAGGTTGTAGTATGGCTGGCTAACTGTTTGACAGAGAAGAGGTTGTAGTATGGCTAACTAAATGTATGACAGAGAAGAGGTTGTATAAAGCTAACTAACTGCATCAAAGAGAAGAGGTTGTAGTATGGCTAACTAACTGTATGACAGAGAAGAGGTTGTAGTATTGCTAACTAACTGCATGACAGAGAAGAGGTTGTAGTATGGCTAACGAACTCTATGACAGAGAAGAGGTTGTAGTATGGCTAACTAACTGTATGACAGAGAGGAGGTTGTAGTATGGCTGGCTAACTGTTTGACAGAGAAGAGGTTGTAGTATGGCTAACTAACTGTATGAAAGAGAAGAGGTTGTAGTATTGCTAACTAACTGTATGACAGAGAAGAGGTTGTATCAAGGCTAACTAACTGCATCAAAGAGAAGAGGTTGTAGTATGGCTAACTAACTGCATCAAAGAGAAGATGTTGTAGTATGGCTAACTAACTGTATGACAGAGAAGTGGTTGTAGTATGGCTAACTAACTGCATCAAAGAGAAGAGGTTGTAGTATGGCTAACTAACTGTATGACAGAGAAGAGGTTGTAGTATGGCTAACTAACTGTATGACAGAGAAGAGGTTGTATAAAGGCTAACTAACTGCATCAAAGAGAATAGGTTGTAGTATGGCTAATTAACTGTATGACAGAGAAAAGGTTGTATCAAGGCTAACTAACTGCATCAAAGAGAAGAGGTTGTATGTTGCCTAACTAACTGTATGACAGAGAAGAGGTTGTAGTATGGCTAACTAACTGCATCAAAGAGAAGAGGTTGTAGTATGGCTAACTAACTGTATGACAGAGAAGAGGTTGTAGTATGGCTGGCTAACTGTTTGACAGAGAAGAGGTTGTAGTATGGCTAACTAACTGCATGACAGAGAAGAGGTTGTAGTATGGCTAACAAACTCTATGACAGAGAAGAGGTTGTAGTATGGCTAACTAACTGTATGACAGAGAGGAGGTTGTAGTATGGCTGGCTAACTGTTTGACAGAGAAGAGGTTGTAGTATGGCTAACTAAATGTATGACAGAGAAGAGGTTGTATAAAGCTAACTAACTGCATCAAAGAGAAGAGGTTGTAGTATGGCTAACTAACTGTATGACAGAGAAGAGGTTGTAGTATTGCTAACTAACTGCATGACAGAGAAGAGGTTGTAGTATGGCTAACGAACTCTATGACAGAGAAGAGGTTGTAGTATGGCTAACTAACTGTATGACAGAGAGGAGGTTGTAGTATGGCTGGCTAACTGTTTGACAGAGAAGAGGTTGTAGTATGGCTAACTAACTGCATCAAAGAGAAGATGTTGTAGTATGGCTAACTAACTGTATGACAGAGAAGTGGTTGTAGTATGGCTAACTAACTGCATCAAAGAGAAGAGTAGTAGTAGTATGGCTAACTAACTGTATGACAGAAAAGAGGTGGTAGTATGGCTAACTAACTGTATGACAGAGAAGAGGTTGTATAAAGGCTAACTAACTGCATCAAAGAGAAGAGGTTGTAATATGGCTAACTAACTGTATGACAGAGAAGAGGTTGTATCAAGGCTAACTAACTGCATCAAAGAGAAGAGGTTGTAGTATGGCTAACTAACTGTATGACAGAGAAGAGGTTGTAGTATGGCTAACTAACTGTATGACAGAGAAGAGGTTGTATAAAGGCTAACTAACTGCATCAAAGAGAAGAGGTTGTATGTTGCCTAACTAACTGTATGACAGAGAAGAGGTTGTAGTATGGCTAACTAACTGCATCAAAGAGAAGAGGTTGTAGTATGGCTAACTAATTGTATGACAGAGAAGAGGTTGTAGTATGGCTGGCTAACTGTTTGACAGAGAAGAGGTTGTAGTATGGCAAACTAAGTGCATGACAGAGAAGAGGTTGTAGTATGGCTAACGAACTCTATGACAGAGAAGAGGTTGTAGTATGGCTAACTAACTGTATGACAGAGAGGAGGTTGTAGTATGGCTGGCTAACTGTTTGACAGAGAAGAGGTTGAAGTATGGCTAACTAACTGTATGACAGAGAAGAGGTTGTATAAAGGCTAACTAACTGCATCAAAGAGAAGAGGTTGTAGTATGGCTAACTAACTGTATGACAGAGAAGAGGTTGTAGTATTGCTAACTAACTGCATGACAGAGAAGAGGTTGTAGTATGGCTAACGAACTCTATGACAGAGAAGAGGTTGTAGTATGGCTAACTAACTGTATGACAGAGAGGAGGTTGTAGTATGGCTGGCTAACTGTTTGACAGAGAAGAGGTTGTAGTATGGCTAACTAACTGCATCAAAGAGAAGATGTTGTAGTATGGCTAACTAACTGTATGACAGAGAAGTGGTTGTAGTATGGCTAACTAACTGCATCAAAGAGAAGAGTAGTAGTAGTATGGCTAACTAACTGTATGACAGAGAAGAGGTGGTAGTATGGCTAACTAACTGTATGACAGAGAAGAGGTTGTATAAAGGCTAACTAACTGCATCAAAGAGAAGAGGTTGTAATATGGCTAACTAACTGTATGACAGAGAAGAGGTTGTATCAAGGCTAACTAACTGCATCAAAGAGAAGAGGTTGTAGTATGGCTAACTAACTGTATGACAGAGAAGAGGTTGTAGTATGGCTAACTAACTGTATGACAGAGAAGAGGTTGTATAAAGGCTAACTAACTGCATCAAAGAGAATAGGTTGTAGTATGGCTAATTAACTGTATGACAGAGAAAAGGTTGTATCAAGGCTAACTAACTGCATCAAAGAGAAGAGGTTGTATGTTGCCTAACTAACTGTATGACAGAGAAGAGGTTGTAGTATGGCTAACTAACTGCATCAAAGAGAAGAGGTTGTAGTATGGCTAACTAACTGTATGACAGAGAAGAGGTTGTAGTATGGCTGGCTAACTGTTTGACAGAGAAGAGGTTGTAGTATGGCTAACTAACTGCATGACAGAGAAGAGGTTGTAGTATGGCTAACGAACTCTATGACAGAGAAGAGGTTGTAGTATGGCTAACTAACTGTATGACAGAGAGGAGGTTGTAGTATGGCTGGCTAACTGTTTGACAGAGAAGAGGTTGTAGTATGGCTAACTAAATGTATGACAGAGAAGAGGTTGTATAAAGCTAACTAACTGCATCAAAGAGAAGAGGTTGTAGTATGGCTAACTAACTGTATGACAGAGAAGAGGTTGTAGTATTGCTAACTAACTGCATGACAGAGAAGAGGTTGTAGTATGGCTAACGAACTCTATGACAGAGAAGAGGTTGTAGTATGGCTAACTAACTGTATGACAGAGAGGAGGTTGTAGTATGGCTGGCTAACTGTTTGACAGAGAAGAGGTTGTAGTATGGCTAACTAACTGTATGAAAGAGAAGAGGTTGTAGTATTGCTAACTAACTGTATGACAGAGAAGAGGTTGTATCAAGGCTAACTAACTGCATCAAAGAGAAGAGGTTGTAGTATGGCTAACTAACTGCATCAAAGAGAAGATGTTGTAGTATGGCTAACTAACTGTATGACAGAGAAGTGGTTGTAGTATGGCTAACTAACTGCATCAAAGAGAAGAGGTTGTAGTATGGCTAACTAACTGTATGACAGAGAAGAGGTTGTAGTATGGCTAACTAACTGTATGACAGAGAAGAGGTTGTATAAAGGCTAACTAACTGCATCAAAGAGAATAGGTTGTAGTATGGCTAATTAACTGTATGACAGAGAAAAGGTTGTATCAAGGCTAACTAACTGCATCAAAGAGAAGAGGTTGTATGTTGCCTAACTAACTGTATGACAGAGAAGAGGTTGTAGTATGGCTAACTAACTGCATCAAAGAGAAGAGGTTGTAGTATGGCTAACTAACTGTATGACAGAGAAGAGGTTGTAGTATGGCTGGCTAACTGTTTGACAGAGAAGAGGTTGTAGTATGGCTAACTAACTGCATGACAGAGAAGAGGTTGTAGTATGGCTAACAAACTCTATGACAGAGAAGAGGTTGTAGTATGGCTAACTAACTGTATGACAGAGAGGAGGTTGTAGTATGGCTGGCTAACTGTTTGACAGAGAAGAGGTTGTAGTATGGCTAACTAAATGTATGACAGAGAAGAGGTTGTATAAAGCTAACTAACTGCATCAAAGAGAAGAGGTTGTAGTATGGCTAACTAACTGTATGACAGAGAAGAGGTTGTAGTATTGCTAACTAACTGCATGACAGAGAAGAGGTTGTAGTATGGCTAACGAACTCTATGACAGAGAAGAGGTTGTAGTATGGCTAACTAACTGTATGACAGAGAGGAGGTTGTAGTATGGCTGGCTAACTGTTTGACAGAGAAGAGGTTGTAGTATGGCTAACTAACTGCATCAAAGAGAAGATGTTGTAGTATGGCTAACTAACTGTATGACAGAGAAGTGGTTGTAGTATGGCTAACTAACTGCATCAAAGAGAAGAGTAGTAGTAGTATGGCTAACTAACTGTATGACAGAAAAGAGGTGGTAGTATGGCTAACTAACTGTATGACAGAGAAGAGGTTGTATAAAGGCTAACTAACTGCATCAAAGAGAAGAGGTTGTAATATGGCTAACTAACTGTATGACAGAGAAGAGGTTGTATCAAGGCTAACTAACTGCATCAAAGAGAAGAGGTTGTAGTATGGCTAACTAACTGTATGACAGAGAAGAGGTTGTAGTATGGCTAACTAACTGTATGACAGAGAAGAGGTTGTATAAAGGCTAACTAACTGCATCAAAGAGAATAGGTTGTAGTATGGCTAATTAACTGTATGACAGAGAAAAGGTTGTATCAAGGCTAACTAACTGCATCAAAGAGAAGAGGTTGTATGTTGCCTAACTAACTGTATGACAGAGAAGAGGTTGTAGTATGGCTAACTAACTGCATCAAAGAGAAGAGGTTGTAGTATGGCTAACTAATTGTATGACAGAGAAGAGGTTGTAGTATGGCTGGCTAACTGTTTGACAGAGAAGAGGTTGTAGTATGGCAAACTAAGTGCATGACAGAGAAGAGGTTGTAGTATGGCTAACGAACTCTATGACAGAGAAGAGGTTGTAGTATGGCTAACTAACTGTATGACAGAGAGGAGGTTGTAGTATGGCTGGCTAACTGTTTGACAGAGAAGAGGTTGTAGTATGGCTAACTAACTGTATGACAGAGAAGAGGTTGTATAAAGGCTAACTAACTGCATCAAAGAGAAGAGGTTGTAGTATGGCTAACTAACTGTATGACAGAGAAGAGGTTGTAGTATTGCTAACTAACTGCATGACAGAGAAGAGGTTGTAGTATGGCTAACGAACTCTATGACAGAGAAGAGGTTGTAGTATGGCTAACTAACTGTATGACAGAGAGGAGGTTGTAGTATGGCTGGCTAACTGTTTGACAGAGAAGAGGTTGTAGTATGGCTAACTAACTGCATCAAAGAGAAGATGTTGTAGTATGGCTAACTAACTGTATGACAGAGAAGTGGTTGTAGTATGGCTAACTAACTGCATCAAAGAGAAGAGTAGTAGTAGTATGGCTAACTAACTGTATGACAGAGAAGAGGTGGTAGTATGGCTAACTAACTGTATGACAGAGAAGAGGTTGTATAAAGGCTAACTAACTGCATCAAAGAGAAGAGGTTGTAATATGGCTAACTAACTGTATGACAGAGAAGAGGTTGTATCAAGGCTAACTAACTGCATCAAAGAGAAGAGGTTGTAGTATGGCTAACTAACTGTATGACAGAGAAGAGGTTGTAGTATGGCTAACTAACTGTATGACAGAGAAGAGGTTGTATAAAGGCTAACTAACTGCATCAAAGAGAATAGGTTGTAGTATGGCTAATTAACTGTATGACAGAGAAAAGGTTGTATCAAGGCTAACTAACTGCATCAAAGAGAAGAGGTTGTATGTTGCCTAACTAACTGTATGACAGAGAAGAGGTTGTAGTATGGCTAACTAACTGCATCAAAGAGAAGAGGTTGTAGTATGGCTAACTAACTGTATGACAGAGAAGAGGTTGTAGTATGGCTGGCTAACTGTTTGACAGAGAAGAGGTTGTAGTATGGCTAACTAACTGCATGACAGAGAAGAGGTTGTAGTATGGCTAACGAACTCTATGACAGAGAAGAGGTTGTAGTATGGCTAACTAACTGTATGACAGAGAGGAGGTTGTAGTATGGCTGGCTAACTGTTTGACAGAGAAGAGGTTGTAGTATGGCTAACTAAATGTATGACAGAGAAGAGGTTGTATAAAGCTAACTAACTGCATCAAAGAGAAGAGGTTGTAGTATGGCTAACTAACTGTATGACAGAGAAGAGGTTGTAGTATTGCTAACTAACTGCATGACAGAGAAGAGGTTGTAGTATGGCTAACGAACTCTATGACAGAGAAGAGGTTGTAGTATGGCTAACTAACTGTATGACAGAGAGGAGGTTGTAGTATGGCTGGCTAACTGTTTGACAGAGAAGAGGTTGTAGTATGGCTAACTAACTGTATGAAAGAGAAGAGGTTGTAGTATTGCTAACTAACTGTATGACAGAGAAGAGGTTGTATCAAGGCTAACTAACTGCATCAAAGAGAAGAGGTTGTAGTATGGCTAACTAACTGCATCAAAGAGAAGATGTTGTAGTATGGCTAACTAACTGTATGACAGAGAAGTGGTTGTAGTATGGCTAACTAACTGCATCAAAGAGAAGAGGTTGTAGTATGGCTAACTAACTGTATGACAGAGAAGAGGTTGTAGTATGGCTAACTAACTGTATGACAGAGAAGAGGTTGTATAAAGGCTAACTAACTGCATCAAAGAGAATAGGTTGTAGTATGGCTAATTAACTGTATGACAGAGAAAAGGTTGTATCAAGGCTAACTAACTGCATCAAAGAGAAGAGGTTGTATGTTGCCTAACTAACTGTATGACAGAGAAGAGGTTGTAGTATGGCTAACTAACTGCATCAAAGAGAAGAGGTTGTAGTATGGCTAACTAACTGTATGACAGAGAAGAGGTTGTAGTATGGCTGGCTAACTGTTTGACAGAGAAGAGGTTGTAGTATGGCTAACTAACTGCATGACAGAGAAGAGGTTGTAGTATGGCTAACAAACTCTATGACAGAGAAGAGGTTGTAGTATGGCTAACTAACTGTATGACAGAGAGGAGGTTGTAGTATGGCTGGCTAACTGTTTGACAGAGAAGAGGTTGTAGTATGGCTAACTAAATGTATGACAGAGAAGAGGTTGTATAAAGCTAACTAACTGCATCAAAGAGAAGAGGTTGTAGTATGGCTAACTAACTGTATAACAGAGAAGAGGTTGTAGTATTGCTAACTAACTGCATGACAGAGAAGAGGTTGTAGTATGGCTAACGAACTCTATGACAGAGAAGAGGTTGTAGTATGGCTAACTAACTGTATGACAGAGAGGAGGTTGTAGTATGGCTGGCTAACTGTTTGACAGAGAAGAGGTTGTAGTATGGCTAACTAACTGCATCAAAGAGAAGATGTTGTAGTATGGCTAACTAACTGTATGACAGAGAAGTGGTTGTAGTATGGCTAACTAACTGCATCAAAGAGAAGAGTAGTAGTAGTATGGCTAACTAACTGTATGACAGAAAAGAGGTGGTAGTATGGCTAACTAACTGTATGACAGAGAAGAGGTTGTATAAAGGCTAACTAACTGCATCAAAGAGAAGAGGTTGTAATATGGCTAACTAACTGTATGACAGAGAAGAGGTTGTATCAAGGCTAACTAACTGCATCAAAGAGAAGAGGTTGTAGTATGGCTAACTAACTGTATGACAGAGAAGAGGTTGTAGTATGGCTAACTAACTGTATGACAGAGAAGAGGTTGTATAAAGGCTAACTAACTGCATCAAAGAGAATAGGTTGTAGTATGGCTAATTAACTGTATGACAGAGAAAAGGTTGTATCAAGGCTAACTAACTGCATCAAAGAGAAGAGGTTGTATGTTGCCTAACTAACTGTATGACAGAGAAGAGGTTGTAGTATGGCTAACTAACTGCATCAAAGAGAAGAGGTTGTAGTATGGCTAACTAACTGTATGACAGAGAAGAGGTTGTAGTATGGCTGGCTAACTGTTTGACAGAGAAGAGGTTGTAGTATGGCTAACTAACTGCATGACAGAGAAGAGGTTGTAGTATGGCTAACGAACTCTATGACAGAGAAGAGGTTGTAGTATGGCTAACTAACTGTATGACAGAGAGGAGGTTGTAGTATGGCTGGCTAACTGTTTGACAGAGAAGAGGTTGTAGTATGGCTAACTAAATGTATGACAGAGAAGAGGTTGTATAAAGCTAACTAACTGCATCAAAGAGAAGAGGTTGTAGTATGGCTAACTAACTGTATGACAGAGAAGAGGTTGTAGTATTGCTAACTAACTGCATGACAGAGAAGAGGTTGTAGTATGGCTAACGAACTCTATGACAGAGAAGAGGTTGTAGTATGGCTAACTAACTGTATGACAGAGAGGAGGTTGTAGTATGGCTGGCTAACTGTTTGACAGAGAAGAGGTTGTAGTATGGCTAACTAACTGTATGAAAGAGAAGAGGTTGTAGTATTGCTAACTAACTGTATGACAGAGAAGAGGTTGTATCAAGGCTAACTAACTGCATCAAAGAGAAGAGGTTGTAGTATGGCTAACTAACTGCATCAAAGAGAAGATGTTGTAGTATGGCTAACTAACTGTATGACAGAGAAGTGGTTGTAGTATGGCTAACTAACTGCATCAAAGAGAAGAGGTTGTAGTATGGCTAACTAACTGTATGACAGAGAAGAGGTTGTAGTATGGCTAACTAACTGTATGACAGAGAAGAGGTTGGTATAAAGGCTAACTAACTGCATCAAAGAGAATAGGTTGTAGTATGGCTAATTAACTGTATGACAGAGAAAAGAGTTGTATCAAGGCTAACTAAACTGCATCAAAGGAGAAGAGGTTAGGTTGCCTAACTAACTGTATGGACAGAGAAGAGGTTGTAGTAATGGGCTAAACTACTTGCATCAAAGAGAAGAGGTTGTAGTATGTGGCTAACTAAATGGTATGACAGAGAAGAGGTTGTAGTTAATGGCTAGGCTAACTGCTGATCAAGAGATAGAGGTTGTAGTATGGATAACTAAGTGTAATGACAGAGAAAGAGGTTGAGGTATTGCTAACTAACTGCTATGACAGAGAAGAGTGTTGTAGTATGGCTACACGGTAGGACAGATCTAGGTTGTAGTAATGGCTGCTTTGACAGAGAAGAGGTTGTAGTATGGCTAACTAACTGTATGACAGAGAGGAGGTTGTAGTATGGCTGGCTAACTGTTTGACAGAGAAGAGGTTGTAGTATGGCTAACTAACTGCATCAAGGAGAAGATGTTGTAGTATGGCTAACTAACTGTATGACAGAGAAGTGGTTGTAGTATGGCTAACTAACTGCATCAAAGAGAAGAGTAGTAGTAGTATGGCTAACTAACTGTATGACAGAGAAGAGGTGGTAGTATGGCTAACTAACTGTATGACAGAGAAGAGGTTGTATAAAGGCTAACTAACTGCATCAAAGAGAAGAGGTTGTAATATGGCTAACTAACTGTATGACAGAGAAGAGGTTGTATCAAGGCTAACTAACTGCATCAAAGAGAAGAGGTGTAGTATGGCTAACTAACTGTATGACAGAGAAGAGGTTGTAGTATGGCTAACTAACTGTATGACAGAGAAGAGTTGTATAAGGCTAACTAACTGCATCAAGAGAATAGGTTGTAGTATGGCTAATTAACTGTATGACAGAGAAAGGTTGTATCAGGGCTAACTAACTGCATTCAAAGAGAAGAGGTTGTATGTGCCTAACTAACTGTATGACAGAGAAGAGTTGTAGTATGGCTAACTAAACTGCATTCAAAGAGAAGAGGTTGTAGTATGGCTAACTAACTGTATGACAGAGAAGAGGTTGTAGTATTGCTAACTAACTGCATGACAGAGAAGAGGTTGTAGTATGGCTAACGAACTCTATGACAGAGAAGAGGTTGTAGTATGGCTACACTAACTGTATGACAGAGAGGAGGTGTAGTATGGCTGGCTAACTGTTTGACAGAGAAGAGGTTGTAGTATGGCTAAACTAACTGCATCAAAAGAGAAGATGTTGTAGTATGGCTAACTAACTGTATGAGCAGAGAAGTGGTTGTAGTATGGCTAACTAACTGCATCAAAGAGAAGAGGTTGTAGTATGGCTAACTAACTGTATGACAGAGAAGAGGTTGTAGTATGGCTAACTAACTGTATGACAGAGAAGAGGTTGTATAAAGGACTAACTGCATCAAAGAGACTAGGTCTGTAGTAGGGCTAATTAAACTGTATGACAGAGAAAAGGTTGTAGTCAAGGCTAACTAACTGCATCAAGAGAAGAGGTTGTAGGGTTGCCCCTAACTAACTGTATGACAGAGAGGGAGGAGGTTGTAGTATGGCTCCCTACAACTGCATCAAGAGAAGAGAAGAGGTCTGTGAGTATGGCTAACTAACTGGATGACAGAGAAGGAGGTTGCTTGTCGTATGGACTGGCCTAACTGTTTGACAGAGAAGAGGGTTGTTTGTAGTATGGCTAACTAAACGGCATGACAGAGGAAGAGGTTGTTAGTTTATGGCTAACGAAACTCTAGACAGACAGATAAGA
The DNA here is from genome assembly GCF_002021735.2 of Oncorhynchus kisutch. Lineage (NCBI taxonomy): Eukaryota > Metazoa > Chordata > Actinopteri > Salmoniformes > Salmonidae > Oncorhynchus > Oncorhynchus kisutch. The sequence continues at coordinate 18,298,760 of NC_034188.2, read as the reverse complement.
GGTTTGTAGTATGGCCTAACTAACTGTATGACAGAGAGGAGCGTTGTAGTATGGCTGGCCTAAACTGTTTGACAGAGAAGAGGTTGTAGTATGGCCCTAACTCAATGTATGACAGAGACGAGGTCTGTATAAACGCTAACTAACTGCATCAAAGAGAAGAGGTTGTAGTATGGCTAACTAACTGTATGACAGAGAAGAGGTTGTAGTATTGCTAACTAACTGCATGACAGAGAAGAGGTTGTAGTATGGCTAACGAACATCTATGACAGAGAAGAGGTTGTAGTTATGGCTAACTAACTGCTATGACAGGAGGAGGTTGTAGTATGGCTGGCTAACGTTGACAGAGAGAGGTTGTAGTATGGCTAAGGCTAACTGCTTTGCAAGAGAAGATGTTGTAGTATGGCTAACTAACTGTATGACAGAGAAGTGGTTGTAGTATGGCTAACTAACTGCATCAAAGAGAAGAGTAGTAGTATGGCTAACTAACTGTATGACAGAGAAGAGGTGGTAGTATGGCTAACTAACTGTATGACAGAGAAGAGGTTGTATAAAGGCTAACTAACTGCATCAAAGAGAAGAGGTTGTAATATGGCTAACTAACTGTCTGACAGAGAAGAGGTTGTATCAAGGCTAACTAACTGCATCAAAGAGAAGAGGTTGTAGTATGGGCTAACTAACTGTATGACAGAGAAGAGGTTGTAGTATGGCTAACTAACTGTATGACAGAGAAGAGGTTGTATAAAGGCTAACTAACTGCCATCAAGAGAAGAGGTTGTAGTATGGCTAATTAACTGTATGACAGAGAAAGGTGTATCAAGGCTAACTAACTGCATCAAAGAGAAGAGGTTGTATGTTGCCTAACTAACTGTATGACAGAGAAGAGGTTGTAGTATGGCTACTAACTGCATCAAAGAGAAGAGGTTGTAGTATGGCTAACTAACTGTATGACAGAGAAGAGGTTGTAGTATGGCTGGCTAACTGTTTGACAGAGAAGAGGTTGTAGTATGGCTAACTAACTGCATGACAGAGAAGAGGTTGTTAGTATGGCTAACGAACTCTATGACAGAGAAGAGGGTTGTAGTATGGCTAACTAACTGTATGACAGAGAGGAGGTTGTAGTTATGCTGGCTAACTGTTTGACAGAGAAGAGGTTGTAGTATGGCTAACTAAATGTATGACAGAGAAGAGGTTGTATAAAGCTAACTAACTGCATCAAGAGAAGAGGTTGTAGTAATGGCTAACTAACTGTATGACAGAGAAGAGGTTGTAGTATTGCTAACTAACTGTATGACAGAGAAGAGGTTGTAGTATTGCTAACTAACTGCATGACAGAGAAGAGGTTGTAGTATGGCTAACGAACTCTATGACAGAGAAGAGGTTGTAGTATGGCTAACTAACTGTATGACAGAGAGAGGTTTGTAAGTATGGCTGGCTAACTGTTTGACAGAGAAGAGGTTTGTAGTATGGCTAACTAACTGTATGAAAGAGAAGAGGTTGTAGTATTGCTAACTAACTGTATGACAGAAGAAGAGGTTGTAGTATGGCTAACTAACTGTATGACAGAGAAGAGGTTGTAGTATGGCTAACTAACTGCATGACAGAGAAGAGGTTTGTAGTATAGCTAACTAACTGTATGACAGAGAAGAGGTTGTAGTATGGCTAACTAACTGCATCAAAGAGAATAGGTTGTAGTATGGCTAATTAACTGCATCAAAGAGAAGAGGTTGTAGTATGACTAACTAACTCTATGACAGAGAAGAGGTTGTAGTATGGCTAACTAACTGCATGACAGAGAAGATATTGTTGTATGGCTAACTAACGGTATGACAGAGAAGAGGTTGTAGTATGGCTAACTAACTGTATGACAGAGAAGAGGTTGCAGCATGGCTAACTAACCTGTATCAAAGAGAAGATGTTGTAGTATGGCTAACTAACTGTATGACAAAGAAGAGGTTGTAGTATGCCTAACTAACTGTATGACAGAGAAGAGGTTTGTAGTATGGCTAACTAACTGTATGACAGAGAAGAGGTTGTAGTATGCCTAACTAACTGTATGACAGAGAAGAGGTTTGTAGTATGGCTAACTAACTGTATGCCAGAGAAGAGGTTGTAGTATGGCTAACTAACTGCATCAAAGAGAAGAGGTGTAGTATGGCTAACTAACTGCATGACAGAGAAGAGGTTGTAGTATGGCTAACTAACTGTATGACAGAGAAGAGGTTGTAGTATGGCTAACTAACTGCATCAAAGAGAAGAGGTTGTAGTATGGCTAACTAACTGTATGACAGAGAAGAGGTTGTAGTATGGCTAACTAACTGTATGACAGAGAAGAGGTTGTAGTATGGCTGGCTAACTGTTTGACAGAGAAGAGGTTGTAGTATGGCTAACTAACTGTATGACAGAGAAGAGGTTGTAGTATGGCTAACTAACTGCATCAAAGAGAAGAGGTTGTAGTATGGCTAACTAACTGTATGACAGAGAAGAGGTTGTAGTATGGCTAACTAACTGCATGACAGAGAAGAGGTTGTAGTATGGCTAACTAACTGTATGACAGAGAAGAGGTTGTAGTATGGCTAACTAACTGTATGACAGAGAAGAGGTTGTAGTATGGCTAACTAACTGTATGACAGAGAAGAGGTTGTAGTATGGCTAACTAACTGCATCAAAGAGAAGAGGTTGTAGTATGGCTAACTAACTGTATGACAGAGAAGAGGTTGTAGTATGGCTAACTAACTGCATCAAGAGAAGAGGTTGTAGTATGGCTAACTAACTGTATGACAGAGAAGAGGTTGTAGTATGGCTAACTAACTGTATGACAGAGAAGAGGTTGTATATGGCTAACTAACTGCATCAAAGAGAAGAGGTTGTAGTATGGCTAACTAACTGTATGACAGAGAAGAGGTTGTAGTATGGCTAACTAACTGCATCAAAGAGAAGAGGTTGTAGTATGGCTAACTAACTGTATGACAGAGAAGAGGTTGTAGTATGGCTAACTAACTGTATGACAGAGAAGAGGTTGTAGTATGGCTAACTAACTGTATGACAGAGAAGAGGTTGTAGTATGGCTAACTAACTGTATGACAGAGAAGAGGTTGTAGTATGGCTAACTAACTGTATGACAGAGAAGAGGTTGTATAAAGCTAACTAACTGCATCAAAGAGAAGAGGTTGTAGTATGGCTAACTAACTGTATGACAGAGAAGAGGTTGTAGTATTGCTAACTAACTGCATGACAGAGAAGAGGTTGTAGTATGGCTAACTAACTCTATGACAGAGAAGAGGTTGTAGTATGGCTAACTAACTGTATGACAGAGAGGAGGTTGTAGTATGGCTGGCTAACTGTTTGACAGAGAAGAGGTTGTAGTATGGCTAACTAACTGCATCAAAGAGAAGAGGTTGTAGTATGGCTAACTAACTGTATGACAGAGAAGAGGTTGTAGTATGGCTAACTAACTGCATCAAAGAGAAGAGTAGTAGTAGTATGGCTAACTAACTGTATGACAGAGAAGAGGTGGTAGTATGGCTAACTAACTGTATGACAGAGAAGAGGTTGTATATGGCTAACTAACTGCATCAAAGAGAAGAGGTTGTAGTATGGCTAACTAACTGTATGACAGAGAAGAGGTTGTATATGGCTAACTAACTGCATCAAAGAGAAGAGGTTGTAGTATGGCTAACTAACTGTATGACAGAGAAGAGGTTGTAGTATGGCTAACTAACTGTATGACAGAGAAGAGGTTGTATAAAGGCTAACTAACTGCATCAAAGAGAAGAGGTTGTAGTATGGCTAACTAACTGTATGACAGAGAAGAGGTTGTATAAGGCTAACTAACTGCATCAAAGAGAAGAGGTTGTATGTTGCTAACTAACTGTATGACAGAGAAGAGGTTGTAGTATGGCTAACTAACTGCATCAAAGAGAAGAGGTTGTAGTATGGCTAACTAACTGTATGACAGAGAAGAGGTTGTAGTATGGCTAACTAACTGCATGACAGAGAAGAGGTTGTAGTATGGCTAACTAACTGTATGACAGAGAAGAGGTTGTAGTATGGCTAACTAACTGTATGACAGAGAAGAGGTTGTAGTATGGCTAACTAACTGCATCAAAGAGAAGAGGTTGTAGTATGGCTAACTAACTGTATGACAGAGAAGAGGTTGTAGTATGGCTAACTAACTGTATGACAGAGAAGAGGTTGTAGTATGGCTAACTAACTGCATGACAGAGAAGAGGTTGTAGTATGGCTAACTAACTGTATGACAGAGAAGAGGTTGTAGTATGGCTAACTAACTGTATGACAGAGAAGAGGTTGTAGTATGGCTAACTAACTGTATGACAGAGAAGAGGTTGTAGTATGGCTAACTAACTGTATGAAAGAGAAGAGGTTGTAGTATGGCTAACTAACTGTATGACAGAGAAGAGGTTGTAGTATGGCTAACTAACTGTATGACAGAGAAGAGGTTGTAGTATGGCTAACTAACTGCATGACAGAGAAGAGGTTGTAGTATAGCTAACTAACTGTATGACAGAGAAGAGGTTGTAGTATGGCTAACTAACTGCATCAAAGAGAAGAGGTTGTAGTATGGCTAATTAACTGCATCAAAGAGAAGAGGTTGTAGTATGACTAACTAACTCTATGACAGAGAAGAGGTTGTAGTATGGCTAACTAACTGCATGACAGAGAAGATATTTTTGTATGGCTAACTACGGTATGACAGAGAAGAGGTTGTAGTATGGCTAACTAACTGTATGACAGAGAAGAGGTTGCAGCATGGCTAACTAACTGTATCAAAGAGAAGATGTTGTAGTATGGCTAACTAACTGTATGACAAAGAAGAGGTTGTAGTATGCCTAACTAACTGTATGACAGAGAAAAGGTTGTATCAAGGCTAACTAACTGCATCAAAGAGAAGAGGTTGTATGTTGCCTAACTAACTGTATGACAGAGAAGAGGTTGTAGTATGGCTAACTAACTGCATCAAAGAGAAGAGGTTGTAGTATGGCTAACTAACTGTATGACAGAGAAGAGGTTGTAGTATGGCTGGCTAACTGTTTGACAGAGAAGAGGTTGTAGTATGGCTAACTAACTGCATGACAGAGAAAGAGGTTGTAGTATGGCTAACGAACTCTATGACAGAGAAGAGGTTGTAGTATGGCTAACTAACTGTATGACAGAGAGGAGGTTGTAGTATGGCTGGCTAACTGTTTGACAGAGAAGAGGTTGTAGTATGGCTAACTAAATGTATGACAGAGAAGAGGTTGTATAAAGCTAACTAACTGCATCAAAGAGAAGAGGTTGTAGTATGGCTAACTAACTGTATGACAGAGAAGAGGTGTAGTATTGCTAACTAACTGTATGACAGAGAAGGGTTGTAGTATTGCTAACTAACTGCCATGACAGAGAAGGGTTGTAGTATGGCTAACGAACTCTATGACAGAGAAGAGGTTGGTAGTTATGGCTAACTAACTGTATGACAGAGAGGAGGTTGTAGTATGGCTGGCTAACTGTTTGACAGAGAAGAGGTTTGTATGTATGGCTAACTAACTGTATGAAAGAGAAGAGGTTGTAGTATTGCTAACTAACTGTATGACAGAAGAAGAGGTTGTAGTATGGCTAACTAACTGTATGACAGAGAAGAGGTTGTAGTATTGGCTAACTAACTGCATGACAGAGAAGAGGTTGTTAGTATAGCTAACTAACTGTATGACAGAGAAGAGGTTGTAGTATGGCTAACTAACTGCATCAAAGAGAATAGGTTGTAGTATGGCTAATTAACTGCATCAAAGAGAAGAGGTTGTAGTATGACTAACTAACTCTATGACAGAGAAGAGGTTGTAGTATGGCTAACTAACTGCATGACAGAGAAGATATTGTTGTATGGCTAACTAACGGTATGACAGAGAAGAGGTTGTAGTATGGCTAACTAACTGTATGACAGAGAAGAGGTTGCAGCATGGCTAACTAACTGTATCAAAGAGAAGATGTTGTAGTATGGCTAACTAACTGTATGACAAAGAAGAGGTTGTAGTATGCCTAACTAACTGTATGACAGAGAAGAGGTTGTAGTATGGCTAACTAACTGTATGACAGAGAAGAGGTTGTAGTATGCCTAACTAACTGTATGACAGAGAAGAGGTTGTAGTATGGCTAACTAACTGTATGCCAGAGAAGAGGTTGTAGTATGGCTAACTAACTGCATCAAAGAGAAGAGGTTGTAGTATGGCTAACTAACTGCATGACAGAGAAGAGGTTGTAGTATGGCTAACTAACTGTATGACAGAGAAGAGGTTGTAGTATGCCTAACTAACTGCATCAAAGAGAAGAGGTTGTAGTATGGCTAACTAACTGTATGACAAAGAAGAGGTTGTAGTATCGCTAACTAACTGTATGACAGAGAAGAGGTTGTAGTATGGCTAACTAACTGCATGACAGAGAAGAGGTTGTAGTATTGCTAACTAACTGTATGACAGAGAAGAGGTTGTAGTATTGCTAACTAACTGTATGACAGAGAAGAGGTTGTAGTATGGCTAACTGACTGCATGACAGAGAAGAGGTTGTAGTATAGCTAACTAACTGTATGACAGAGAAGAGGTTGTAGTATGGCTAACTAACTGCATCAAAGAGAATAGGTTGTAGTATGGCTAATTAACTGCATCAAAGAGAATAGGTTGTAGTATGGCTAACTAACTGTATGACAGAGAAGAGGTTGTAGTATAGCCTACTAACTGTATGACAGAGAAGAGGTTGTAGTATGGCTAACTAACTGCATCAAAGAGAAGAGGTTGTAGTATGACTAACTAACTCTATGACAGAGAAGAGGTTGTAGTATGGCTAACTAACTGCATGACAGAGAAGATATTGTTGTATGGCTAACTAACGGTATGACAGAGAAGAGGTTGTAGTATGGCTAACTAACTGTAGACAGAGAAGAGGTTGCAGCATGGCTAACTAACTGTATCAAAGAGAAGAGTAGTAGTAGTAGGCTAACTAACTGTATGACAGAGAAGAGGTGGTAGTATGGCTAACTAACTGTATGACAGAGAAGAGGTTGTATAAAGGCTAACTAACTGCATCAAAGAGAAGAGGTTGTAATATGGCTAACTAACTGTATGACAGAGAAGAGGTTGTATCAAGGCTAACTAACTGCATCAAAGAGAAGAGGTTGTAGTATGGCCCCTAACTACTGTATGACAGAGACGAGTTTGTACTATGGCCTAACTAACTGTTATGACCGAGAAGAGGTTTGATAAAGGCTAACTAACATGCATCAAGAGACTCGGTTGTTAGTATGGCTAACTAACTGCATGACAGAGAAGATGGTTGTAGTTGTTAGTATGGGCTAACGAACTCTATGCCAGAGAGAGAGGTTGTAGTATGGCCTAACTAACTGTATGACAGAGAGGAGGTTGTAGTATGGCTGGCTAATACTGTTTGCAGCGAGAAGCGGTTGTAGTATGGACTAACTAAATGTATGACAGAGAAGCGGTTGTATAAGCTAACTAACTGCATCAAAGAGAAGAGGTTGTTAGTATGGCTAATCTAACTGTATGACAGAAGAAGAGGTTTTGTAGTATTGCATACTAACTGTATGACAGAGAAGAGGTTGTAGTATTGCTAACTACTGCCATGACAGAGAATGGTTGTAGTATGGCAACGAACTCTATGAACGAACTCGGTATGGCTAACTAATGTATGACAGAGAGGATTTGTATATGGCTGGCTAACTGTTTTGACAGCGAGAGGTTTGTGTCCTGGCCTAACTAACTGTATGAAGAGAAGAGGTTGTAGTATTGCTAACTAACTGTATGACAGAGAAGAGGTTGTAGTATGGCTAACTAACTGTATGACAGAGAAGAGCGTTGTAGTATTGCTAACTAACTGTATGACAGAGAAGAGTGTTGTAGTATTGCTTACTAACTGTATGACAGAGAAGAGGTTGTAGTATTGCTAACTAACTGTATGACAGAGAAGTAGGTTGTAGTATGGCTAACTAACTGCATGACAGAGAAGAGGTTGTAGTATAGCTAACTAACTGTATTGACAGAGAAGAGGTTGTAGTATGGCTAACTAACTGGCATCAAAGAGAATAGGTTGTAGTATGGCTAATTACTGCATCAAAGAGAATAGGTTGTAGTATGGCTAACTAACTGTATGACAGAGAAGAGGTTGTAGTATAGCCTACTACTGTATGACAGAGAAGAGGTTGTAGTATGGCTAACTAACTGCATCAAAGAGAAGAGGTTGTAGTATGGCTAACTAACTGTATGACAAAGAAGAGGTTGTAGTATGCCTAACTAACTGTATGACAGAGAAGAGGTTGTAGTATGGCTAACTAACTGCATCAAAGAGAAGAGGTTGTAGTATGGCTAACTAACTGTATGACAGAGAAGAGGTTGTAGTATGCCTAACTAACTGCATCAAAGAGAAGAGGTTGTAGTATGGCTAACTAACTGTATGACAGAGAAGAGGTTGTAGTATGGCTAACTAACTGTATGACAGAGAAGAGGTTGCAGCATGGCTAACTAACTGCATCAAAGAGAAGAGGTTGTAGTATGGCTAACTAACTGTATGACAAAGAAGAGGTTGTAGTATGCCTAACTAACTGTATGACAGAGAAGAGGTTGTAGTATGGCTAACTAACTGTATGCCAGAGAAGAGGTTGTAGTATGGCTAACTAGCTGCATCAAAGAGAAGAGGTTGTAGTATGGCTAACTAACTGCATCAAAGAGAAGAGGTTGTAGTATGGCTAACTAGCTGCATCAAAGAGAAGAGGTTGTAGTATGGCTAACTAACTGCATCAAAGATAAGAGGTTGTAGTATGGCTAACTAACTGTATGACAGAGAAAAGGTTGTATAAAGGCTAACTAACTGCATCAAAGAGAAGAGGTTGTAGTATGGCTAACTAACTGCATCAAAGAGAAGATGTTGTAGTATTGCTAACTAAACTGTATGCCAGAGAAGAGGTTGTAGTATGGCTAACTAACTGTATGACAGAGAAGAGGTTGCAGCATGGCTAACTAACTGTATCAAAGAGAAGATGTTGTAGTATGGCTAACTAACTGTATGACAAAGAAGAGGTTGTAGTATGCCTAACTAACTGTATGACAGAGAAGAGGTTGTAGTATGGCTAACTAAATGTATGACAGAGAAGAAGTTGTATAAAGCTAACTAACTGCATCAAAGAGAAGAGGTTGTAGTATGGCTAACTAACTGTATGACAGAGAAGAGGTTGTAGTATTGCTAACTAACTGTATGACAGAGAAGAGGTTGTAGTATTGCTAACTAACTGCATGACAGAGAAGAGGTTGTAGTATGGGCTAACGAACTCTATGACAGAGAAGAGGTTGTAGTATGGCTAACTAACTGTATGAAAGAGAAGAGGTTGTAGTATTGCTAACTAACTGTATGACAGAGAAGAGGTTGTAGTATGGCTAACTAACTGTATGACAGAGAAGAGGTTGTAGTATTGCTAACTAACTGTATGACAGAGAAGAGGTTGTAGTATTGCTTACTAACTGTATGACAGAGAAGAGGTTGTAGTATTGCTAACTAACTGTATGACAGAGAAGAGGTTGTAGTATGGCTAACTAACTGCATGACAGAGAAGAGGTTGTAGTATAGCTAACTAACTGTATGACAGAGAAGAGGTTGTAGTATGGCTAACTAACTGCATCCAAAGAGAATAGGTTGTAGTATGGCTAATTAACTGCATCAAAGAGAATAGGTTGTAGTATGGCTAACTAACTGTATGACAGAGAAGAGGTTGTAGTATAGCCTACTAACTGTATGACAGAGAAGAGGTTGTAGTATGGCTAACTAACTGCATCAAAGAGAAGAGTTTGTAGTATGACTAACTAACTCTATGACAGAGAAGAGGTTGTAGTATGGCTAACTAACTGCATGACAAAGAAAATATTGTTGTATGGCTAACTAACGGTATGACAGAGAAGAGGTTGTAGTATGGCTACTAACTGTATGACAGAGAAGAGGTTGCAGCATGGCTAACTAACTGTATCAAAGAGAAGATGTTGTAGTATGGCTAACTAACTGTATGACAAAGAAGAGGTTGTAGTATGCCTAACTAACTGTATGACAGAGAAGAGGTTGTAGTATGGCTAACTAACTGTATGACAGAGAAGAGGTTGTAGTATGCCTAACTAACTGTATGACAGAGAAGAGGTTGTAGTATGGCTAACTAACTGTATGCCAGAGAAGAGGTTGTAGTATGGCTAACTAACTGCATCAAAGAGAAGAGGTTGTAGTATGGCTAACTAACTGCATGACAGAGAAGAGATTGTTGTATGGCTAACTAACTGTATGACAGAGAAGAGGTTGTAGTATGGCTAACTAACTGTATGACAGAGAAGAGGTTGTAGTATGGCTAACTAACTGCATCAAAGAGAAGAGGTTGTAGTATGGCTAACTAACTGTATGACAAAGAAGAGGTTGTAGTATGCCTAACTAACTGTATGACAGAGAAGAGGTTGTAGTATGGCTAACTAACTGCATCAAAGAGAAGAGGTTGTAGTATGGCTAACTAACTGTATGACAGAGAAGAGGTTGTAGTATGCCTAACTAACTGCATCAAAGAGAAGAGGTTGTAGTATGGCTAACTAACTGTATGACAGAGAAGAGGTTGTAGTATGGCTAACTAACTGTATGACAGAGAAGAGGTTGCAGCATGGCTAACTAACTGCATCAAAGAGAAGAGGTTGTAGTATGGCTAACTAACTGTATGACAAGAAGAGGTTGTAGTATGCCTAACTAACTGTATGACAGAGAAGAGGTTGTAGTATGTCTAACTAACTGTATGCCAGAGAAGAGGTTGTAGTATGGCTAACTAGCTGCATCAAGAGAAGAGGTTGTAGTATGGCTAACAAACTGCATCAAAGAGAAGAGGTTGTAGTATGGCTAACTAGCTGCATCAAAGAGAAGAGGTTGTAGTATGGCTAACTAACTGCATCAAAGATAAGAGGTGTAGTATGGCTAACTAACTGTATGACAGAGAAAGGTTGTATAAAGGCTAACTAACTGCATCAAAGAGAAGAGGTTGTAGTATGGCTAACTAACTGCATCAAAGAGAAGATGTTGTAGTATTGCTAATTAACTGCATCAAGAGAATAGGTTGTAGTATGGCTAACTAACTGTATGACAGAGAAGAGGTTGTAGTATAGCCTACTAACTGTATGACAGAGAAGAGGTTGTAGTATGGCTAACTAACTTGCATCAAAGAGAAGAGGTTGTAGTATGACTAACTAACTCTATGACAGAGAAGAGGTTGTAGTATGGCTAACTAACTGCATGACAGAGAAGATATTGTTGTATGGCTAACTAACGGTATGACAGAGAAGAGGTTGTAGTATGGCTAACTAACTGTATGACAGAGAAGAGGTTGCAGTATGGCTAACTAACTGCATCAAAGAGAAGATGTTGTAGTATGGCTAACTAACTGTATGACAAAGAAGAGGTTGTAGTATGGCTAACTAACTGTATGACAGAGAAGAGGTTGTAGTATGGCTAACTAACTGTATGACAGAGAAGAGGTTGTAGTATGGCTAACTAACTGTATGACAGAGAAGAGGTTGTAGTATGGCTAACTAACTGCATCAAAGAGAAGAGGTTGTAGTATGGCTAACTAACTGCATGAAAGAGAAGAGGTTGTAGTATGGCTAACTAACTGCATGACAGAGAAGAGGTTGTAGTATGGCTAACTAACTGTATGACAGAGAAGAGGTTGTAGTATGGCTAACTAACTGCATCAAAGAGAAGAGGTTGTAGTATTGTAGCTAACTAACTGTATGACAGAGAAGAGGTTGTAGTATGGCTAACTAACTGTATGACAGAGAAGAGGTTGTAGTATGGCTAACTAACTGCATGACAGAGAAGAGATTGTTGTATGGCTAACTAACTGTATGAACAGAGAAGAGGTTGTAGTATGGCTAACTAACTGTATGACAGAGAAGAGGTTGTAGTATGGCTAACTAACTGCATCAAAGAGAAGAGGTTGTAGTATGGCTAACTAACTGTATGACAAAGAAGAGGTTGTAGTATGCCTAACTAACTGTATGACAGAGAAGAGGTTGTAGTATGGCTAACTAACTGCATCAAAGAGAAGAGGTTGTAGTATGGCTAACTAACTGTATGACAGAGAAGAGGTTGTAGTATGCCTAACTAACTGCCATCAAAGCGAAGAGGTTGTAGTATGGCTAACTAACTGTATGACAAAGAAGAGGTTGTAGTATCGCTAACTAAGTGTATGACAGAGAAGAGGTTGTAGTATGGCTAACTAACTGTATGACAGAGAAGAGGTTGTAGTATGGCTAACTAGCTGCATCAAAGAGAAGAGGTTGTAGTATGGCTAACTAACTGCATCAAAGAGAAGAGGTTGTAGTAATGGCTAACTAACTGCATGACAGAGAAGAGGTTGTAGTATGGATAACTAACTGTATGAAAGAGAAGAGGTTGTAGTATGGCTAACTAACTGTATGACAGAGAAGAGGTTGTAGTATGGCTACTAACTGTATAACAGAGAAGAGGTTGTAGTATGGCTAACTAACTGCATGACAGAGAAGAGGTTGTAGTATGGATAACTAACTGTATGAAAGAGAAGAGGTTGTAGTATGGCTAACTAACTGTATGACAGAGAAGAGGTTGTAGTATGGCTAACTAACTGTATGACAGAGAAGAGGTTGTAGTATGGCTAACTAACTGCATCAAAGAGAAGAGGTTGTAGTATGGCTAACTAACTGTATGACAGAGAAGAGGTTGTAGTATGGCTAACTAACTGCATCAAAGAGAAGAGGTTGTAGTATGGCTAACTAACTGTATGACAGAGAAGAGGTTGTAGTATGGCTAACTAACTGTATGACAGAGAAGAGGTTGTAGTATGGCTAACTAACTGTATGACAGAGAAGAGGTTGTAGTATGGCTAACTAACTGTATGACAGAGAAGAGGTTGTAGTATGGCTAACTAACTGTATGACAGAGAAGAGGTTGTAGTATGGCTAACTAACTGTATGACAGAGAAGAGGTTGTAGTATGGCTAACTAACTGTATGACAGAGAAGAGGTTGTAGTATGGCTAACTAACTGTATGACAGAGAAGAGGTTGTATATGGCTAACTAACTGCATCACAGAGAAGAGGTTGTAGTATGACTAACTAACTGTATGACAGAGAAGAGGTTGTAGTATGGCTAACTAACTGCATGACAGAGAAGAGATTGTAGTATGGCTAACTAACTGTATGACAGAGAAGAGGTTGTAGTATGGCTAACTAACTGTATGACAAAGAAGAGGTTGCAGCATGGCTAACTAACTGCATCAAAGAGAAGAGGTTGTAGTATGGCTAACTAACTGTATGACAGAGAAGAGGTTGTAGTATGGCTAACTAACTGTTGACAGAGAAGAGGTTGTAGTATGGCTAACTAACTGTATGACAGAGAAGAGGTTGTAGCATGGCTAACTAACTGCATCAAAGAGAAGAGGTTGTAGTATGGCTAACTAACTGTATGACAGAGAAGAGGTTGTAGTATGGCTAACTAACTGTATGACAGAGAAGAGGTTGTAGTATGGCTAACTAACTGCATCAAAGAGAAGAGGTTGTAGTATGGCTAACTAACTGCATCAAAGAGAAGAGGTTGTAGTATGGCTAACTAACTGCATCAAAGAGAAGAGGTTGTAGTATGGCTAACTAACTGTATGACAGAGAAAAGGTTGTAGAAAGGCTAACTAACTGCATCAAAGAGAAGAGGTTGTAGTATGGCTAACTAACTGCATCAAAGAGAAGATGTTGTAGTATTGCTAACTAACTGTATGACAGAGAAGAGGTTGTAGTATGGCTAACTAACTGCATCAAAGAGAAGAGGTTGTAGTATGGCTAACTAACTGTATGACAGAGAAGAGGTTGTAGTATGGCTAACTAACTGTATGACAGAGAAGAGGTTGTATAAAGGCTAACTAACTGCATCAAAGAGAAGAGGTTGTAGTATGGCTAACTAACTGTATGACAGAGAAGAGGTTGTAGTATGGCTAACTAACTGCATCAAAGAGAAGAGGTTGTAGTATGGCTAACTAACTGCATGACAGAGAAGAGGTTGTAGTATGGCTAACTAACTGTATGACAGAGAAGAGGTTGTAGTATGGCTAACTAACTGCATCAAAGAGAAGAGGTTGTAGTATGGCTAACTAACTGTATGACAAAGAAGAGGTTGTAGTATGGCTAACTAACTGTATGACAGAGAAGAGGTTGTAGTATGGCTAACTAACTGCATGACAGAGAAGAGGTTGTAGTATGGCTAACTAACTGTATGACAGAGAAGAGGTTGTAGTATGGCTAACTAACTGTATGACAGAGAAGAGGTTGTAGTATGGCTAACTAACTGCATCCAAGAGAAGAGGTTGTAGTATGGCTAACTAACTGTATGACAGAGAAGAGGTTGTAGTATGGCTAACTAACTGTATGACAGAGAAGAGGTTGTAGTATGGCTAACTAACTGCATCAAAGAGAAGAGGTTGTAGTATGGCTAACTAACTGTATGACAGAGAAGAGGTTGTAGTATGGCTAACTAACTGTATGACAGAGAAGAGGTTGTAGTATGGCTAACTAACTGCATCAAAGAGAAGAGGTTGTAGTATGGCTAACTAACTGCATCAAAGAGAAGAGGTTGTAGTATGGCTAACTAACTGTATGACAGAGAAGAGGTTGTAGTATGGCTAACTAACTGCATGACAGAGAAGAGATTGTAGTATGGCTAACTAACTGTATGACAGAGAAGAGGTTGTAGTATGGCTAACTAACTGTATGACAGAGAAGAGGTTGTAGTATGGCTAACTAACTGCATCAAAGAGAAGAGGTTGTAGTATGGCTAACTAACTGTATGACAGAGAAGAGGTTGTAGTATGCCTAACTAACTGTATGACAGAGAAGAGGTTGTAGTATGGCTAACTAACTGCATCAAAGAGAAGAGGTTGTAGTATGGCTAACTAACTGCATCAAAGAGAAGAGGTTGTAGTATGGCTAACTAACTGTATGACAGAGAAGAGGTTGTAGTATGGCTAACTAACTGTATGACAGAGAAGAGGTTGTAGTATGGCTAACTAACTGTTGACAGAGAAGAGGTTGTAGTATGGCTAACTAACTGTATGACAGAGAAGAGGTTGTAGTATGGCTAACTAACTGTATGACAAAGAAGAGGTTGTAGTATGGCTAACTAACTGTATGACAGAGAAGAGGTTGTAGTATGGCTAACTAACTGTATGACAGAGAAGAGGTTGTAGTATGGCTAACTAACTGTATGACAGAGAAGAGGTTGTAGTATGGCTAACTAACTGTATGACAGAGAAGAGGTTGTAGTATGGCTAACTAACTGCATGAAAGAGAAGAGGTTGTAGTATGGCTAACTAACTGTATGACAGAGAAGAGGTTGTAGTATGGCTAACTAACTGTATGACAGAGAAGAGGTTGTAGTATGGCTAACTAACTGCATCAAAGAGAAGAGGTTGTAGTATGGCTAACTAACTGTATGACAGAGAAGAGGTTGTAGTATGGCTAACTAACTGCATCAAAGAGAAGAGGTTGTAGTATGGCTAACTAACTGTATGACAGAGAAGAGGTTGTAGTATGGCTAACTAACTGCATCAAAGAGAAGAGGTTGTAGTATGGCTAACTAACTGTATGACAGAGAAGAGGTTGTAGTATGGCTAACTAACTGTATGACAGAGAAGAGGTTGTAGTATGGCTAACTAACTGTATGACAGAGAAGAGGTTGTAGTATGGCTAACTAACTGCATGAAAGAGAAGAGGTTGTAGTATGGCTAACTAACTGTATGACAGAGAAGAGGTTGTAGTATGGCTAACTAACTGCATCAAAGAGAAGAGGTTGTAGTATGGCTAACTAACTGTATGACAGAGAAGAGGTTGTAGTATGGCTAACTAACTGTATGACAGAGAAGAGGTTGTAGTATGGCTAACTAACTGTATGACAGAGAAGAGGTTGTAGTATGGCTAACTAACTGCATCAAAGAGAAGAGGTTGTAGTATGGCTAACTAACTGTATGACAGAGAAGAGGTTGTAGTATGGCTAACTAACTGTATGACAGAGAAGAGGTTGTAGTATGGCTAACTAACTGCATGACAGAGAAGAGGTTGTAGTATGGCTAACTAACTGTATGACAGAGAAGAGGTTGTAGTATGGCTAACTAACTGTATGAAAGAGAAGAGGTTGTAGTATGGCTAACTAACTGTATGACAGAGAAGAGGTTGTAGTATGGCTAACTAACTGTATGACAGAGAAGAGGTTGTAGTATGGCTAACTAACTGTATGACAGAGAAGAGGTTGCAGCATGGCTAACTAACTGTATCAAAGAGAAGATGTTGTAGTATGGCTAACTAACTGTATGACAGAGAAGAGGTTGTAGTATGGCTAACTAACTGTATGACAGAGAAGAGGTTGTAGTATGGCTAACTAACTGTATGACAGAGAAGAGGTTGTAGTATGGCTAACTAACTGTATCAGAGAAGAGGTTGTAGTATGGCTAACTAACTGTATGAAAGAGAAGAGGTTGTAGTATGGCTAACTAACTGTATGACAGAGAAGAGGTTGTAGTATGGCTAACTAACTGCATCAAAGAGAAGAGGTTGTAGTATGGCTAACTAACTGCATGACAGAGAAGAGGTTGTAGTATGGCTAACTAACTGTATGACAGAGAAGAGGTTGTAGTATGGCTAACTAACTGCATGACAGAGAAGAGGTTGTAGTATGGCTAACTAACTGTATGACAGAGAAGAGGTTGTAGTATGGCTAACTAACTGTATGACAGAGAAGAGGTTGTAGTATGGCTAACTAACTGCATCAAAGAGAAGAGGTTGTAGTATGGCTAACTAACTGTATGACAGAGAAGAGGTTGTAGTATGGCTAACTAACTGCATGACAGAGAAGAGGTTGTAGTATGGCTAACTAACTGTATGACAGAGAAGAGGTTGTAGTATGGCTAACTAACTGTATGACAGAGAAGAGGTTGTAGTATGGCTAACTAACTGCATGAAAGAGAAGAGGTTGTAGTATGGCTAACTAACTGTATGACAGAGAAGAGGTTGTAGTATGGCTAACTAACTGTATGACAGAGAAGAGGTTGTAGTATGGCTAACTAACTGCATGACAGAGAAGAGGTTGTAGTATGGCTAACTAACTGTATGACAGAGAAGAGGTTGTAGTATGGCTAACTAACTGTATGACAGAGAAGAGGTTGTAGTATGGCTAACTAACTGCATCAAGAGAAGAGGTTGTAGTATGGCTAACTAACTGTATGACAGAGAAGAGGTTGTAGTATGGCTAACTAACTGTATGACAGAGAAGAGGTTGTAGTATGGCTAACTAACTGCATGAAAGAGAAGAGGTTGTAGTATGGCTAACTAACTGCATGACAGAGAAGAGGTTGTAGTATGGCTAACTAACTGTATGACAGAGAAGAGGTTGTAGTATGGCTAACTAACTGTATGAAAGAGAAGAGGTTGTAGTATGGCTAACTAACTGTATGAAAGAGAAGAGGTTGTAGTATGGCTAACTAACTGTATGACAGAGAAGAGGTTGTAGTATGGCTAACTAACTGCATGACAGAGAAGAGGTTGTAGTATGGCTAACTAACTGTATGACAGAGAAGAGGTTGTAGTATGGCTAACTAACTGTATGACAGAGAAGAGGTTGCAGCATGGCTAACTAACTGTATCAAAGAGAAGAGGTTGTAGTATGGCTAACTAACTGTATGACAGAGAAGAGGTTGTAGTATGGCTAACTAACTGTATGACAGAGAAGAGGTTGTAGTATGGCTAACTAACTGCATCAAAGAGAAGAGGTTGTAGTATGGCTAACTAACTGTATGACAGAGAAGAGGTTGTAGTATGGCTAACTAACTGTATGACAGAGAAGAGGTTGTAGTATGGCTAACTAACTGTATGACAGAGAAGAGGTTGTAGTATGGCTAACTAACTGTATGACAGAGAAGAGGTTGTAGTATGGCTAACTAACTGTATGACAGAGAAGAGGTTGTAGTATGGCTAACTAACTGTATGACAAGAGAAGAGGTTGTAGTATGGCTAACTAACTGTATGACAGAGAAGATGTTGTAGTATGGCTAACTAACTGTATGACAGAGAAGAGGTTGTAGTATGCCTAACTAACTGTATGACAGAGAAGAGGTTGTAGTATGGCTAACTAACTGTATGACAGAGAAGAGGTTGTAGTATGGCTAACTAACTGCATCAAAGAGAAGAGGTTGTAGTATGGCTAACTAACTGTATGACAGAGAAGAGGTTGTAGTATGGCTAACTAACTGTATGACAGAGAAGAGGTTGTAGTATGGCTAACTAACTGCATCAAAGAGAAGAGGTTGTAGTATGGCTAACTAACTGTATGACAGAGAAGAGGTTGTAGTATGCCTAACTAACTGCATCAAAGCGAAGAGGTTGTAGTATTGCTAACTAACTGTATGACAGAGAAGAGGTTGTAGTATGGCTAACTAACTGCATCAAAGAGAAGAGGTTGTAGTATGGCTAACTAACTGCATGACAGAGAAGAGGTTGTAGTATGGCTAACTAACTGTATGACAGAGAAGAGGTTGTAGTATGGCTAACTAACTGTATGACAGAGAAGAGGTTGTAGTATGGCTAACTAACTGCATCAAAGAGAAGAGGTTGTAGTATGGCTAACTAACTGTATGACAGAGAAGAGGTTGTGTAGTATGCTAACTAACTGCATCAAAGAGAAGAGGTTGTAGTATGGCTAACTAACTGTATGACAGAGAAGAGGTTGTAGTATGGCTGGCTAACTGTTATGACAAAGAAGAGGGTTGTAGTATGGCTAACTAACTGTATGACAGAGAAGAGGTTGTAGTATGGCTAACTAACTGCATCAAAGAGAATAGGTTGTAGTATGGCTAACTAACTGTATGACTGAGAAGAGCGTTGTAGTAGGGCTAACTAACTGCATGAAAGAGAAGAGTGTAGTATGGCTAACTAAACTGCATGACAGAAGAAGAGGTTGTAGTATGGCTAACTAACTGTATGACAAGAGAAGAGGTTGTAGTATGGCTAACTAACTGTATGAAAGAGAAGAGGTTGTAGTATTTGCTAACTAACTGTATGACAGAGAAGAGGTTGTAGTATGGCTGACTAACTGCATCAAAGAGAAGAGGTTGTAGTAATGGCTAACTAACTGCATCAAAGAGAAGAGGTTGTAGTATGGCTAACTAACTGTATGAAAGAGAAGAGGTTGTAGTATGCCTAACTGACTGTATGACAGATAATAGGTTGTTGTATGGCTTAACTAACTGTATGACATAGAAGAGGTTGTATGTGCCTAACTAACTGTATGACAGAGAAGAGGTTGTAGTATGGCTGGCTAACTGTTTGACAGAGAAGAGGTTGGAGTATGGCTAACTAACTGTATGAAAGAGAAGAGGTTGTAGTATGCCTAACTGACTGTATGACAGAGAAGAGGTTGTAGTATGGCTAACTAACTGCATCAAAGAGAAGAGGTTGTAGTATGGCTAACTAACTGTATGACAGAGAAGAGGTTGTAGTATGGCTGGCTAACTGTTTGACAGAGAAGAGGTTGTAGTATGGCTAACTAACTGTATGACAGAGAAGAGGTTGTATAAGCTTACTAACTGCATCAAAGAGAAGAGGTTGTAGTATGACTAACTAACTGTATGACAGAGAAGAGTGTAGTATGGCTAACTAACTGTATGACAGAGAAGAGGTTTGTAGTATGGCTAACTAACTGCATCAAAGAGAAGAGGTTGTAGTATGGCTAACTAACTGTTTGACAGAGAAGAGGTTGTAGTATGCCTAACTAACTGTATGACAGAGAAGAGGTTGTAGTATGCCTAACTAACTGTATGACAGAGAAGAGGTTGTAGTATGCCTAACTAACTGTATGACAGAGAAGAGGTTGTAGTATGCCTAACTAACTGTATGACAGAGAAGAGGTTGTAGTATAGCTAACTAACTGTATGACAGAGAAGAGGTTGTCGTATGCCTAACTAACTGCATCAAAGAGAAGAGGTTGTAGTATGGCTAACTAACTGTATGACAGAGAAGAGGTTGTAGTATGGCTGGCTAACTGTATGACAAAGAAGAGGTGTAGTATGGCTAACTAACTGTATGACAGAGAAGAGGTTGTAGTATGGCTAACTAACTGCATCAAAGAGAAGAGGTTGTAGTATGGCTAACTAACTGTATGACAGAGAAGAGGTTGTAGTATGGCTAACTAACTGCATGAAGAGAAGAGGTTGTAGTATGGCTAACTAACTGCATGACAGAGAAGAGGTTGTAGTATGGCTAACTAACTGTATGACAGAGAAGAGGTTGTAGTATGGCTAACTAA
Organism: Oncorhynchus kisutch; assembly: GCF_002021735.2. NCBI lineage: Eukaryota > Metazoa > Chordata > Actinopteri > Salmoniformes > Salmonidae > Oncorhynchus > Oncorhynchus kisutch. Next base: position 18,278,382 of record NC_034188.2, on the reverse strand, counting down.
CTGTATGAAAGAGAAGAGGTTGTAGTATGGCTAACTAACTGTATGACAGAGAAGAGGTTGTAGTATGGCTAACTAACTGCATCAAAGAGAAGAGGTTGTAGTATGGCTAACTAACTGCATCAAAGAGAAGAGGTTGTAGTATGGCTAACTAACTGTATGACAGAGAAGAGGTTGTAGTATGGCTAACTAACTGTATGACAGAGAAGAGGTTGTAGTATGGCTAACTAACTGTATGACAGAGAAGAGGTTGTAGTTGCTAACTAACTGTATGACAGAGAAGAGGTTGTAGTATGGCTAACTAACGTAGACATAGAAGAGTTGTATGTTGCCTAACTAAACTGATGGAAGAGGTTGTAAGTATGGCTGGCTAACTGTTTGACAGAGAGAGGTTGTAAGTATGGCTAACTAACTGTTATGAAAGAGAAGAAGGTGGTAGTTGCCTAACTGACTGTATGACAGAGAAGAGGTTGTAGTATGGGGGGCTAACTAACTGCATCAAAGAGAAGAGGGTTGTAGTATGGCTAACTAACTGTATGACAGAGAAGAGGTTTGGTAGTATGGCTGGCTAACTGTTGACAGAGAAGAGGTTGTAGTATGGCTTAACTAACTGTATGACAGAGAAGAGGTTGTATACAGGCTTACTAACTGCATCAAAGAGAAGAGGTTGTAGTATGACTAACTAACTGTATGACAGAGAAGAGGTTGTAGTATGGCTAACTAACTGTATGACAGAGAAGGGTGTAGTATGGCTAACTAACTGCATCAAAGAGAAGAGGTTTGTAGTAGGCTAACTAACTGTTTGACAGAGAAGAGGTTGTAGTATGCCTAACTAACTGTATGACAGAGAAGAGGTTGTAGTATGCCTAACTAACTGTATGACAGAGAAGAGGTTGTAGTATAGCTAACTAACTGTATGACAGAGAAGAGGTTTGTCGTATAGCTAACTAACTGCATGACAGAGAAGAGGTTGTAGTATAGCTAACTAACTGTATGACAAAGAAGAGGTTGTAGTATGCCTAACTAACTGTATGACAGAGAAGAGGTTGTAGTATGGCTAACTAACTGTATGACAGAGAAGAGGTTGTAGTATGGCTAACTAAATGCATCAAAGAGAAGAGGTTGTAGTATGGCTAACTAACTGCATCAAAGATAAGAGGTTGTAGTATGGCTAACTAACTGTTTGACAGAGAAGAGGTTGTAATATGCCTAACTAACTGTATGACAGAGAAGAGGTTGTAGTATAGCTAACTAACTGTATGACAGAGAAGAGGTTGTAGTATGCCTAACTAACTGTATGACAGAGAAGAGGTTGTAGTATAGCTAACTAACTGTATGACAGAGAAGAGGTTGTCGTATAGCTAACTAACTGCATGACAGAGAAGAGGTTGTAGTATAGCTAACTAACTGTATGACAAAGAAGAGGTTGTAGTATGGCTAACTAACTGTATGACAAAGAAGAGGTTGCAGCATGGCTAACTAACTGCATCAAAGAGAAGAGGTTGTAGTATGGCTAACTAACTGTATGACAGAGAAGAGGTTGTAGTATGGCTGGCTAACTGTTTGACAGAGAAGAGGTTGTAGTATGGCTAACTAACTGTATGACAGAGAAGAGGTTGTAGCATGGCTAACTAACTGCATCAAAGAGAAGAGGTTGTAGTATGGCTAACTAACTGTATGACAGAGAAGAGGTTGTAGTATGGCTAACTAACTGTATGACAGAGAAGAGGTTGTAGTATGGCTAACTAACTGCATCAAAGAGAAGAGGTTGTAGTATGGCTAACTAGCTGCATCAAAGAGAAGAGGTTGTAGTATGGCTAACTAACTGCATCAAAGATAAGAGGTTGTAGTATGGCTAACTAACTGTATGACAGAGAAAAGGTTGTATAAAGGCTAACTAACTGCATCAAAGAGAAGAGGTTGTAGTATGGCTAACTAACTGCATCAAAGAGAAGATGTTGTAGTATTGCTAACTAACTGTATGACAGAGAAGTGGTTGTAGTATGGCTAACTAACTGCATCAAAGAGAAGAGTAGTAGTAGTATGGCTAACTAACTGTATGACAGAGAAGAGGTGGTAGTATGGCTAACTAACTGTATGACAGAGAAGAGGTTGTATAAAGGCTAACTAACTGCATCAAAGAGAAGAGGTTGTAGTATGGCTAACTAACTGTATGACAGAGAAGAGGTTGTAGTATGGCTAACTAACTGCATCAAAGAGAAGAGGTTGTAGTATGGCTAACTAACTGCATGACAGAGAAGAGGTTGTAGTATGGCTAACTAACTGTATGACAGAGAAGAGGTTGTAGTATGCCTAACTAACTGCATCAAAGAGAAGAGGTTGTAGTATGGCTAACTAACTGTATGACAAAGAAGAGGTTGGAGTATCGCTAACTAACTGTATGACAGAGAAGAGGTTGTAGTATGGCTAACTAACTGCATGACAGAGAAGAGATTGTTGTATGGCTAACTAACTGTATGACAGAGAAGAGGTTGTAGTATGGCTAACTAACTGTATGACAGAGAAGAGGTTGTAGTATGGCTAACTAACTGCATCCAAGAGAAGAGGTTGTAGTATGGCTAACTAACTGTATGACAAAGAAGAGGCTGTAGTATGCCTAACTAACTGTATGACAGAGAAGAGGTTGTAGTATGGCTAACTAACTGCATCAAAGAGAAGAGGTTGTAGTATGGCTAACTAACTGCATGACAGAGAAGAGGTTGTAGTATGGCTAACTAACTGTATGACAGAGAAGAGGTTGTAGTATGCCTAACTAACTGCATCAAAGCGAAGAGGTTGTAGTATGGCTAACTAACTGCATCAAAGAGAAGAGGTTGTAGTATGGCTAACTAACTGTATGACAGAGAAGAGGTTGTAGTATGGCTAACTAACTGCATGACAGAGAAGAGATTGTTGTATGGCTAACTAACTGTATGACAGAGAAGAGGTTGTAGTATGGCTAACTAACTGTATGACAGAGAAGAGGTTGTAGTATGGCTAACTAACTGCATCAAAGAGAAGAGGTTGTAGTATGGCTATCTAACTGTATGACAAAGAAGAGGTTGTAGTATGCCTAACTAACTGTATGACAGAGAAGAGGTTGTAGTTTGCCTAACTAACTGCATCAAAGCGAAGAGGTTGTAGTATGGCTAACTAACTGCATCAAAGAGAAGAGGTTGTAGTATGGCTAACTAACTGTATGACAGAGAAGAGGTTGTAGTATGGCTAACTAACTGTATGACAGAGAAGAGGTTGTAGTATGGCTGGCTAACTGTTTGACAGAGAAGAGGTTGTAGTATGGCTAACGGACTCTATGACAAAGAAGAGGTTGTAGTATGCCTAACTAACTGTATGACAGAGAAGATGTTGTAGTATGGCTAACTAACTGTATGACAGAGAAGAGGTTGTAGTATGCCTAACTAACTGTATGACAGAGAAGAGGTTGTAGTATGGCTAACTAACTGTATGCCAGAGAAGAGGTTGTAGTATGGCTAACTAACTGCATCAAAGAGAAGAGGTTGTAGTATGGCTAACTAACTGTATGAAAGAGAAGAGGTTGTAGTATTGCTAACTAACTGTATGACAGAGAAGAGGTTGTAGTATGGCTAACTAACTGCATCAAAGAGAAGAGGTTGTAGTATGGCTAACTAACTGTATGACAGAGAAGAGGTTGTAGTATGCCTAACTAACTGCATCAAAGCGAAGAGGTTGTAGTATTGCTAACTAACTGTATGACAGAGAAGAGGTTGTAGTTTGGCTAACTAACTGCATCAAAGAGAAGAGGTTGTAGTATGGCTAACTAACTGCATGACAGAGAAGAGATTGTTGTATGGCTAACTAACTGTATGACAGAGAAGAGGTTGTAGTATGGCTAACTAACTGTATGACAAAGAAGAGGTTGCAGCATGGCTAACTAACTGCATCAAAGAGAAGAGGTTGTAGTATGGCTAACTAACTGTATGACAGAGAAGAGGTTGTAGTATGCCTAACTAACTGCATCAAAGAGAAGAGGTTGTAGTATGGCTAACTAACTGTATGACAGAGAAGAGGTTGTAGTATGGCTGGCTAACTGTATGACAAAGAAGAGGTTGTAGTATGGCTAACTAACTGTATGACAGAGAAGAGGTTGTAGTATGGCTAACTAACTGCATCAAAGAGAATAGGTTGTAGTATGGCTAACTAACTGTATGACAGAGAAGAGGTTGTAGTAGGGCTAACTAACTGCATGAAAGAGAAGAGGTTGTAGTATGGCTAACTAACTGCATGACAGAGAAGAGGTTGTAGTATGGCTAACTAACTGTATGACAGAGAAGAGGTTGTAGTATGGCTAACTAACTGTATGAAAGAGAAGAGGTTGTAGTATTGCTAACTAACTGTATGACAGAGAAGAGGTTGTAGTATGGCTGACTAACTGCATCAAAGAGAAGAGGTTGTAGTATGGCTAACTAACTGCATCAAAGAGAAGAGGTTGTAGTATGGCTAACTAACTGTATGAAAGAGAAGAGGTTGTAGTATGCCTAACTGACTGTATGACAGATAATAGGTTGTTGTATGGCTAACTAACTGTATGACATAGAAGAGGTTGTATGTTGCCTAACTAACTGTATGACAGAGAAGAGGTTGTAGTATGGCTGGCTAACTGTTTGACAGAGAAGAGGTTGTAGTATGGCTAACTAACTGTATGAAAGAGAAGAGGTTGTAGTATGCCTAACTGACTGTATGACAGAGAAGAGGTTGTAGTATGGCTAACTAACTGCATCAAAGAGAAGAGGTTGTAGTATGGCTAACTAACTGTATGACAGAGAAGAGGTTGTAGTATGGCTGGCTAACTGTTTGACAGAGAAGAGGTTGTAGTATGGCTAACTAACTGTATGACAGAGAAGAGGTTGTATAAAGCTTACTAACTGCATCAAAGAGAAGAGGTTGTAGTATGACTAACTAACTGTATGACAGAGAAGAGGTTGTAGTATGGCTAACTAACTGTATGACAGAGAAGAGGTTGTAGTATGGCTAACTAACTGCATCAAAGAGAAGAGGTTGTAGTATGGCTAACTAACTGTTTGACAGAGAAGAGGTTGTAGTATGCCTAACTAACTGTATGACAGAGAAGAGGTTGTAGTATGCCTAACTAACTGTATGACAGAGAAGAGGTTGTAGTATAGCTAACTAACTGTATGACAGAGAAGAGGTTGTCGTATAGCTAACTAACTGCATGACAGAGAAGAGGTTGTAGTATAGCTAACTAACTGTATGACAAAGAAGAGGTTGTAGTATGCCTAACTAACTGTATGACAGAGAAGAGGTTGTAGTATGGCTAACTAACTGTATGACAGAGAAGAGGTTGTAGTATGGCTAACTAAATGCATCAAAGAGAAGAGGTTGTAGTATGGCTAACTAACTGCATCAAAGATAAGAGGTTGTAGTATGGCTAACTAACTGTTTGACAGAGAAGAGGTTGTAATATGCCTAACTAACTGTATGACAGAGAAGAGGTTGTAGTATAGCTAACTAACTGTATGACAGAGAAGAGGTTGTAGTATGCCTAACTAACTGTATGACAGAGAAGAGGTTGTAGTATAGCTAACTAACTGTATGACAGAGAAGAGGTTGTCGTATAGCTAACTAACTGCATGACAGAGAAGAGGTTGTAGTATAGCTAACTAACTGTATGACAAAGAAGAGGTTGTAGTATGCCTAACTAACTGTATGACAAAGAAGAGGTTGCAGCATGGCTAACTAACTGCATCAAAGAGAAGAGGTTGTAGTATGGCTAACTAACTGTATGACAGAGAAGAGGTTGTAGTATGCCTAACTAACTGCATCAAAGAGAAGAGGTTGTAGTATGGCTAACTAACTGTATGACAGAGAAGAGGTTGTAGTATGGCTGGCTAACTGTATGACAAAGAAGAGGTTGTAGTATGGCTAACTAACTGTATGACAGAGAAGAGGTTGTAGTATGGCTAACTAACTGCATCAAAGAGAATAGGTTGTAGTATGGCTAACTAACTGTATGACAGAGAAGAGGTTGTAGTAGGGCTAACTAACTGCATGAAAGAGAAGAGGTTGTAGTATGGCTAACTAACTGCATGACAGAGAAGAGGTTGTAGTATGGCTAACTAACTGTATGACAGAGAAGAGGTTGTAGTATGGCTAACTAACTGTATGAAAGAGAAGAGGTTGTAGTATTGCTAACTAACTGTATGACAGAGAAGAGGTTGTAGTATGGCTGACTAACTGCATCAAAGAGAAGAGGTTGTAGTATGGCTAACTAACTGCATCAAAGAGAAGAGGTTGTAGTATGGCTAACTAACTGTATGAAAGAGAAGAGGTTGTAGTATGCCTAACTGACTGTATGACAGATAATAGGTTGTTGTATGGCTAACTAACTGTATGACATAGAAGAGGTTGTATGTTGCCTAACTAACTGTATGACAGAGAAGAGGTTGTAGTATGGCTGGCTAACTGTTTGACAGAGAAGAGGTTGTAGTATGGCTAACTAACTGTATGAAAGAGAAGAGGTTGTAGTATGCCTAACTGACTGTATGACAGAGAAGAGGTTGTAGTATGGCTAACTAACTGCATCAAAGAGAAGAGGTTGTAGTATGGCTAACTAACTGTATGACAGAGAAGAGGTTGTAGTATGGCTGGCTAACTGTTTGACAGAGAAGAGGTTGTAGTATGGCTAACTAACTGTATGACAGAGAAGAGGTTGTATAAAGCTTACTAACTGCATCAAAGAGAAGAGGTTGTAGTATGACTAACTAACTGTATGACAGAGAAGAGGTTGTAGTATGGCTAACTAACTGTATGACAGAGAAGAGGTTGTAGTATGGCTAACTAACTGCATCAAAGAGAAGAGGTTGTAGTATGGCTAACTAACTGTTTGACAGAGAAGAGGTTGTAGTATGCCTAACTAACTGTATGACAGAGAAGAGGTTGTAGTATGCCTAACTAACTGTATGACAGAGAAGAGGTTGTAGTATAGCTAACTAACTGTATGACAGAGAAGAGGTTGTCGTATAGCTAACTAACTGCATGACAGAGAAGAGGTTGTAGTATAGCTAACTAACTGTATGACAAAGAAGAGGTTGTAGTATGCCTAACTAACTGTATGACAGAGAAGAGGTTGTAGTATGGCTAACTAACTGTATGACAGAGAAGAGGTTGTAGTATGGCTAACTAAATGCATCAAAGAGAAGAGGTTGTAGTATGGCTAACTAACTGCATCAAAGATAAGAGGTTGTAGTATGGCTAACTAACTGTTTGACAGAGAAGAGGTTGTAGTATGCCTAACTAACTGTATGACAGAGAAGAGGTTGTAGTATAGCTAACTAACTGTATGACAGAGAAGAGGTTGTAGTATGCCTAACTAACTGTATGACAGAGAAGAGGTTGTAGTATAGCTAACTAACTGTATGACAGAGAAGAGGTTGTCGTATAGCTAACTAACTGCATGACAGAGAAGAGGTTGTAGTATAGCTAACTAACTGTATGACAAAGAAGAGGTTGTAGTATGCCTAACTAACTGTATGACAGAGAAGAGGTTGTAGTATGGCTAACTAACTGTATGACAGAGAAGAGGTTGTAGTATGCCTAACTGACTGTATGACAGATAATAGGTTGTTGTATGGCTAACTAACTGTATGACATAGAAGAGGTTGTATGTTGCCTAACTAACTGTATGACAGAGAAGAGGTTGTAGTATGGCTGGCTAACTGTTTGACAGAGAAGAGGTTGTAGTATGGCTAACTAACTGTATGAAAGAGAAGAGGTTGTAGTATGCCTAACTGACTGTATGACAGAGAAGAGGTTGTAGTATGGCTAACTAACTGCATCAAAGAGAAGAGGTTGTAGTATGGCTAACTAACTGTATGACAGAGAAGAGGTTGTAGTATGGCTGGCTAACTGTTTGACAGAGAAGAGGTTGTAGTATGGCTAACTAACTGTATGACAGAGAAGAGGTTGTATAAAGCTTACTAACTGCATCAAAGAGAAGAGGTTGTAGTATGACTAACTAACTGTATGACAGAGAAGAGGTTGTAGTATGGCTAACTAACTGTATGACAGAGAAGAGGTTGTAGTATGGCTAACTAACTGCATCAAAGAGAAGAGGTTGTAGTATGGCTAACTAACTGTATGACAGAGAAGAGGTTGTAGTATGCCTAACTAACTGCATCAAAGAGAAGAGGTTGTAGTATGCCTAACTAACTGTATGACAGAGAAGAGGTTGTAGTATGGCTGGCTAACTGTATGACAAAGAAGAGGTTGTAGTATGGCTAACTAACTGTATGACAGAGAAGAGGTTGTAGTATGGCTAACTAACTGCATCAAAGAGAATAGGTTGTAGTATGGCTAACTAACTGTATGACAGAGAAGAGGTTGTAGTAGGGCTAACTAACTGCATGAAAGAGAAGAGGTTGTAGTATGGCTAACTAACTGCATGACAGAGAAGAGGTTGTAGTATGGCTAACTAACTGTATGACAGAGAAGAGGTTGTAGTATGGCTAACTAACTGTATGAAAGAGAAGAGGTTGTAGTATTGCTAACTAACTGTATGACAGAGAAGAGGTTGTAGTATGGCTGACTAACTGCATCAAAGAGAAGAGGTTGTAGTATGGCTAACTAACTGCATCAAAGAGAAGAGGTTGTAGTATGGCTAACTAACTGTATGAAAGAAAAGAGGTTGTAGTATGCCTAACTGACTGTATGACAGATAATAGGTTGTTGTATGGCTAACTAACTGTATGACATAGAAGAGGTTGTATGTTGCCTAACTAACTGTATGACAGAGAAGAGGTTGTAGTATGGCTGGCTAACTGTTTGACAGAGAAGAGGTTGTAGTATGGCTAACTAACTGTATGAAAGAGAAGAGGTTGTAGTATGCCTAACTGACTGTATGACAGAGAAGAGGTTGTAGTATGGCTAACTAACTGCATCAAAGAGAAGAGGTTGTAGTATGGCTAACTAACTGTATGACAGAGAAGAGGTTGTAGTATGGCTGGCTAACTGTTTGACAGAGAAGAGGTTGTAGTATGGCTAACTAACTGTATGACAGAGAAGAGGTTGTATAAAGCTTACTAACTGCATCAAAGAGAAGAGGTTGTAGTATGACTAACTAACTGTATGACAGAGAAGAGGTTGTAGTATGGCTAACTAACTGTATGACAGAGAAGAGGTTGTAGTATGGCTAACTAACTGCATCAAAGAGAAGAGGTTGTAGTATGGCTAACTAACTGTTTGACAGAGAAGAGGTTGTAGTATGCCTAACTAACTGTATGACAGAGAAGAGGTTGTAGTATGCCTAACTAACTGTATGACAGAGAAGAGGTTGTAGTATAGCTAACTAACTGTATGACAGAGAAGAGGTTGTCGTATAGCTAACTAACTGCATGACAGAGAAGAGGTTGTAGTATAGCTAACTAACTGTATGACAAAGAAGAGGTTGTAGTATGCCTAACTAACTGTATGACAGAGAAGAGGTTGTAGTATGGCTAACTAACTGTATGACAGAGAAGAGGTTGTAGTATGGCTAACTAAATGCATCAAAGAGAAGAGGTTGTAGTATGGCTAACTAACTGCATCAAAGATAAGAGGTTGTAGTATGGCTAACTAACTGTTTGACAGAGAAGAGGTTGTAGTATGCCTAACTAACTGTATGACAGAGAAGAGGTTGTAGTATAGCTAACTAACTGTATGACAGAGAAGAGGTTGTAGTATGCCTAACTAACTGTATGACAGAGAAGAGGTTGTAGTATAGCTAACTAACTGTATGACAGAGAAGAGGTTGTCGTATAGCTAACTAACTGCATGACAGAGAAGAGGTTGTAGTATAGCTAACTAACTGTATGACAAAGAAGAGGTTGTAGTATGCCTAACTAACTGTATGACAGAGAAGAGGTTGTAGTATGGCTAACTAACTGTATGACAGAGAAGAGGTTGTAGTATGCCTAACTGACTGTATGACAGATAATAGGTTGTTGTATGGCTAACTAACTGTATGACATAGAAGAGGTTGTATGTTGCCTAACTAACTGTATGACAGAGAAGAGGTTGTAGTATGGCTGGCTAACTGTTTGACAGAGAAGAGGTTGTAGTATGGCTAACTAACTGTATGAAAGAGAAGAGGTTGTAGTATGCCTAACTGACTGTATGACAGAGAAGAGGTTGTAGTATGGCTAACTAACTGCATCAAAGAGAAGAGGTTGTAGTATGGCTAACTAACTGTATGACAGAGAAGAGGTTGTAGTATGGCTGGCTAACTGTTTGACAGAGAAGAGGTTGTAGTATGGCTAACTAACTGTATGACAGAGAAGAGGTTGTATAAAGCTTACTAACTGCATCAAAGAGAAGAGGTTGTAGTATGACTAACTAACTGTATGACAGAGAAGAGGTTGTAGTATGGCTAACTAACTGTATGACAGAGAAGAGGTTGTAGTATGGCTAACTAACTGCATCAAAGAGAAGAGGTTGTAGTATGGCTAACTAACTGTATGACAGAGAAGAGGTTGTAGTATGCCTAACTAACTGCATCAAAGAGAAGAGGTTGTAGTATGGCTAACTAACTGTATGACAGAGAAGAGGTTGTAGTATGGCTGGCTAACTGTATGACAAAGAAGAGGTTGTAGTATGGCTAACTAACTGTATGACAGAGAAGAGGTTGTAGTATGGCTAACTAACTGCATCAAAGAGAATAGGTTGTAGTATGGCTAACTAACTGTATGACAGAGAAGAGGTTGTAGTAGGGCTAACTAACTGCATGAAAGAGAAGAGGTTGTAGTATGGCTAACTAACTGCATGACAGAGAAGAGGTTGTAGTATGGCTAACTAACTGTATGACAGAGAAGAGGTTGTAGTATGGCTAACTAACTGTATGAAAGAGAAGAGGTTGTAGTATTGCTAACTAACTGTATGACAGAGAAGAGGTTGTAGTATGGCTGACTAACTGCATCAAAGAGAAGAGGTTGTAGTATGGCTAACTAACTGCATCAAAGAGAAGAGGTTGTAGTATGGCTAACTAACTGTATGAAAGAGAAGAGGTTGTAGTATGCCTAACTGACTGTATGACAGATAATAGGTTGTTGTATGGCTAACTAACTGTATGACATAGAAGAGGTTGTATGTTGCCTAACTAACTGTATGACAGAGAAGAGGTTGTAGTATGGCTGGCTAACTGTTTGACAGAGAAGAGGTTGTAGTATGGCTAACTAACTGTATGAAAGAGAAGAGGTTGTAGTATGCCTAACTGACTGTATGACAGAGAAGAGGTTGTAGTATGGCTAACTAACTGCATCAAAGAGAAGAGGTTGTAGTATGGCTAACTAACTGTATGACAGAGAAGAGGTTGTAGTATGGCTGGCTAACTGTTTGACAGAGAAGAGGTTGTAGTATGGCTAACTAACTGTATGACAGAGAAGAGGTTGTATAAAGCTTACTAACTGCATCAAAGAGAAGAGGTTGTAGTATGACTAACTAACTGTATGACAGAGAAGAGGTTGTAGTATGGCTAACTAACTGTATGACAGAGAAGAGGTTGTAGTATGGCTAACTAACTGCATCAAAGAGAAGAGGTTGTAGTATGGCTAACTAACTGTTTGACAGAGAAGAGGTTGTAGTATGCCTAACTAACTGTATGACAGAGAAGAGGTTGTAGTATGCCTAACTAACTGTATGACAGAGAAGAGGTTGTAGTATAGCTAACTAACTGTATGACAGAGAAGAGGTTGTCGTATAGCTAACTAACTGCATGACAGAGAAGAGGTTGTAGTATAGCTAACTAACTGTATGACAAAGAAGAGGTTGTAGTATGCCTAACTAACTGTATGACAGAGAAGAGGTTGTAGTATGGCTAACTAACTGTATGACAGAGAAGAGGTTGTAGTATGGCTAACTAAATGCATCAAAGAGAAGAGGTTGTAGTATGGCTAACTAACTGCATCAAAGATAAGAGGTTTTAGTATGGCTAACTAACTGTTTGACAGAGAAGAGGTTGTAGTATGCCTAACTAACTGTATGACAGAGAAGAGGTTGTAGTATAGCTAACTAACTGTATGACAGAGAAGAGGTTGTAGTATGCCTAACTAACTGTATGACAGAGAAGAGGTTGTAGTATAGCTAACTAACTGTATGACAGAGAAGAGGTTGTCGTATAGCTAACTAACTGCATGACAGAGAAGAGGTTGTAGTATAGCTAACTAACTGTATGACAAAGAAGAGGTTGTAGTATGCCTAACTAACTGTATGACAGAGAAGAGGTTGTAGTATGGCTAACTAACTGTATGACAGAGAAGAGGTTGTAGTATGGCTAACTAAATGCATCAAAGAGAAGAGGTTGTAGTATGGCTAACTAACTGCATCAAAGATAAGAGGTTGTAGTATGGCTAACTAACTGTTTGACAGAGAAGAGGTTGTAGTATGCCTAACTAACTGTATGACAGAGAAGAGGTTGTAGTATAGCTAACTAACTGTATGACAGAGAAGAGGTTGTAGTATGCCTAACTAACTGTATGACAGAGAAGAGGTTGTAGTATGGCTAACTAACTACATCAAAGAGAAGAGGTTGTAGTATGGCTAACTAACTGCATCAAAGAGAAGAGGTTGTAGTATGCCTAACTAACTGTATGACAGAGAAGAGGTTGTAGTATGGCTAACTAACTGCATCAAAGAGAAGAGGTTGTAGTATGGCTAACTAGCTGTATGACAGAGAAGAGATTGTAGTATGGCTAACTAACTGCATCAAGAGAAGAGGTTGTAGTATGGCTAACTAACTGCATCAAAGAGAAGAGGTTGTAGTATGGCTAACTAACTGTTTGACATAGAAGCTTTGGAAAGGCCTCAGGCGTTGGCTCTGTTGAATGCTGCACACACCACAGAACACACACACCACAGTGACACTCACACACACGCACACACCACAGAGACACACTCTCTTGCGCATGCGCGCACACACACACACACAGACACACACACGCACACACACACACACACACACACATTGAATCCACTGCTTGACCTTTCAGGCATACACGCAGGCTCCCTCAAACCACAATGTCTAGATGTGATCTTTCCATCCAATAAACGTTGATTAGATTTGTCTGTTCTCCCTCTAATGGCCAGCTATAAAATGGGGCTTAAAGCAAGAATAATTAGAAGCGCTTTGTGTTTCTTTGGGTTAACTTATGTAAGTGAGATATAGTGCATTTTCAATGAGCCCCGTTCCTGGGCCTACCATAACCAATCAATGGGTGGACTCTTGACCTTCTGTCTGCGTTGTAAGTGGAGCTTGTAGGGCTGCGATAAAGCTATCAGGCCAGGTAGGCATGGTGGCGTCCCTCTGGGAGTGATACTCCTAAAAGGGATCTGTCTGTGTGTGTCGAATGGGAAACAGGTTTTGCCTCTACTGTGAGGCGAAAAAGTCCACATTGGTCACATTAATCACCACAGGGGTTATTGCTCTATTTATAGCCAGGCCTATCCATCTATATGCCTAATTATGTCTCTCTCTGCTTGTCTGTCCCCCTCCCTCCCTCTCTCTCTCTCTCTCTCTCTCTCTCTCTCTCTCTCTCTCTCTCTCTCTCTCTCTCTCTCTCTCTCTCTGTCTCTCTCTCTCTTTTTCTCTCTCCCTCTCTCCCTCTTTCTCCCTCTCTCTCCCTCCCTCTCTCCCTCAAAGTCTCTGGAGAGAGTAAAAGGCCCAGGTCTATCTCCTCTGTCTCTTGTTGCCTTTTGTGTGTGTGAGAGAAACACGCACACACACAAACACACACACACATACATACACATACATACACACACACACACACGTACATACACACACACACGCACAGGTGTTCATCACTAATTATAACAGGATATTATTAGTCCCTGCTAGTCTCCGGAAAATAAGTGCAGGGGATCTGCAGTGTCCAGAGCCAGTTGGGTTTTTCAGAGCCTGCCGAACAAGGCCTGCCTGTGGTGCCGTTCATGTACAAGTGTTTAAACTAGCGAGAGAGACTTTTTTTTAATGGATTTGTCCCTTGTGTATTTCAGGGCTTTTTTTTCACTGTCAGATTTTTTTTTACTCACGCCAGCCTTGTTCAGCCAATGGTCTTACTAGTTACTACACGCGCGCGCGCGCACACACACACACACCTCACTAACTCATCCATTCACACATAGCTTCACACACCCCTCCCCTCATCCAGAGTGTATATAAAAGCTGTATTGAATTGCACCTTGGCTAGCAATGACTAATCGTCCTTTTGGAGCCTAGAAGAATGTCGACTGCCTCTGTCAGAGGATAGAGGAGAACGAAGTGAATTGTCCTCTGGCCTCTATTCAACTGCTGTCGTAATTGCAAAGAAATTCAGAGGAGGTTTTCAGCAGTAGCAGCGTTTGAGATTTATTTATTTACCTCCCTTCCTCTGGTTGAGATGGTCCCTGGCCTGGCTGGGCTGGCTGCTGGTTGAGATGGTGCCTGAGCTGGCTGGGCTGGCTGCTGGTTGAGATGGTGCCTGAGCTGGCTGGGCTGGCTGCTGGTTGAGATGGTGCCTGAGCTGGCTGCTGGTTGAGATGGTGCCTGAGCTGGCTGCTGGTTGAGATGGTGCCTGAGCTGGCTGGGCTGGCTGCTGGTTGAGATGGTGCCTGAGCTGGCTGGGCTGGCTGCTGGTTGAGATGGTGCCTGAGCTGGCTGCTGGTTGAGATGGTGCCTGAGCTGGCTGCTGGTTGAGATGGTGCCTGAGCTGGCTGGGCTGGCTGCTGGTTGAGATGGTGCCTGGCCTGGCTGGGCTGGCTACGCTGGCTGCTGGTTGAAATGGTAGCTGGGCTGGCTGCTGATTGAGATTAGAGGTTGACCGATTAATTAGGGCCGATTTCAAGTTTTCATAACAATCGGAAATCGGTATTTTTGGGCGCCGATTTTGGCGATAAAAAAAAATATATATATTTTTTTTTATGTACCTTTATTTAACTAGGCAAGTCAGTTAAGAACACATTCTTATTTTCAATGACGGCCTAGGAACTGTGGGTTAACTGCCTTGTTCAGGGGCAGAACGACAGATTTTCACCTTGTCAGCTCGGGGGATCCAATCTTGCAACCTTACAGTTAACTAGTCCAATGCTCTAACCACCTGTCTCTCATTGCACTCCACGAGGAGCCTGCCTGTTACGTGAATGCAGTAGAAGCCAAGGTAAGTTGCTAGCTAGCATTAAACTTATCTTATAAAAAACAATCAATCAATCATAATCACTAGTTATAACTACACATGGTTACTAGTTTATCTAGCGTGTCCTGCGTTGCATATAATCAATGCAACGCTGGGGGATGATTTAACAAAAGCGCATTTGCGAAAAAAGCACAATCGTTGGACGACTGTACCTACCTAACCATAAACACCAATGCCTTTCTTAAAATCAATACACAGAAGTATATATTTTTAAACCTGCATATTTAGCTAAAAGAAATCCAGGTTAGCAGGCAATATTAACCAGGTGAAATTGTGTCACTTCTCTTTCGTTCATTGCATGCAGAGTCAGGGTATATGCAACAGTTTGGGCAGCCTTGCTCATTGCGAACTAATTTGCCAGAATTTTACGTAATTATGACATACATTGAAGGTTGTGCAATGTAACAAGAATATTTAGACTTAGGGATGCCACCCATTAGATAAAATACTGAACGGTTCCGTATTTCACTGGAAGAATAAATGTTTTGTTTTTGAAATGATCGTTTCCGGATTCGACCATGTTAATGACCAAAGGCTCGTATTTCTGTGTGTTATGTTATAATTAAGTCTATGATTTGATAGAGCAGTCTGACTGAGCGATGGTAGGCACCAGCAGGCTCGTAAGCATTCATTCAAACAGCACTTTCGTGCGTTTTGCCAGCAGCTCTTCGCAAGCACAGCGCTGTTTATGACTTCAAGCCTATCAGCCTAATGGCTGGTGTAACCCATGTGGAATAGCTAGTTAGTTAGCTGAGTGTGCGCTAATAGCGTTTCAAACATCACTCGCTCTGAGACTTGGAGTAGTTGTTCCCCTTGCTCTGCATGGGTAACGCTGCTTCGAGGGTGGCTGTTGTCGTTGTGTTCCTGGTTCGAGCCCAGGTAGGGGCGAGGAGAGGTACGGAAGCTATACTGTTACACTGGCAATACTATAGTACCTATAAGAACATCCAATAGTCAAAGGTATATGAAATACAAATGGTATTGAGAGAAATAGTCCTATAAATACTATATTAACTACAACCTAAAACCTCTTACCTTGGAATATTGAAGTCTCATGTTAAAAGGAACCACCAACTTTCATATGTTCTCATGTTCTGAGCAAGGAACTCAAACATTAGCTTTTTACATGGCACATATTGCATTTTACTTCTCCAACACTTTGTTTTTGCATTATTTAAACCAAATTGAACATGTTTCATTATTTATTTGAGGCTAAATTGATTTTTATTGATGTATTATATTAAGTTAAAATAAGTGTTCATTCAGTATTGTTGTAATTGTCATTATTACAAATAAATAAATAAAATCGTCCGATTAATCGGTAGCGGCTTTTTTGGTCCTCCAATAATTGGTATCAGTATCGGCGTTGAAAGATCATAATCGGTCGACCTCTAATTGAGATGGTGCCTGAGCTGGCTGGGCTGGCTGCTGGTTGAGATGGTACCTGAGCTGGCTGCGTTGGGCTTATGGGCATCAGGGACCCCTGAGACAGCTGGATCCTCTCTTTCTTCCTGAGAGGATCCCAGCTCTCACTCACTCTAGTCCAGTATTAATAAAAGCCCTGCCTGCTACTCTGATCACAGCCACTTCCTCCCTGTGGATCAGCTACAGGAACCGTCTCTCTGACCTGGGGGCAAAACTAACCACAGATCATATGTGTCAACTAATTCAATCTGTTGCTATCAGTTATTTTAGGTGCTCGGATCGGGAGCACGTGTGCGTGCATGTGTGTTATGCGTACTGTATGTATGTGTGATTTTGTGTACTGTATGTATGTGAGATTGTACTGTACATGTGTGTATGTGTTATTTTGTGTGAGTGTTATGTATGTGTGATTGTGTGTATTGTATGTATGTGTGATTTTGTGTACTGTATGTATTTGTGATTGTGTGTACTGTATGTATGTGCCATTGTGTGTACTGTATGTATGTGTGAGTGTGCATTGTATGTATGTGTGATTGTGTGTACTGTATGTATGTGTGATTGTGTGTACTGTATGTATGTGTGATTGTGTGTACTGTATGTATGTGTGATTGTGTGTACTGTATGTATGTGTGATTGTGTGCATTTTATGTATGTGTGATTGTGTGTAATGTATGTGTGATTGTGTGTACTGTATGTATGTGTGATTGTGTGTACTGTATGTATGTGTGATTGTGTGTACTGTACGAATGTGTGATTGTGTGCATTTTATGTATGTGTGATTGTGTGTACTGTATGTATTTGTTATTTTGTGTGAGTTTTATGTGTGTGTGATTGTGTGTACTGTATGTATGTGTGATTGTGTGTACTGTATGTATGTGTGATTGTGTGT
This sequence comes from Oncorhynchus kisutch, assembly GCF_002021735.2. NCBI lineage: Eukaryota > Metazoa > Chordata > Actinopteri > Salmoniformes > Salmonidae > Oncorhynchus > Oncorhynchus kisutch. Next base: position 18,260,874 of record NC_034188.2, on the reverse strand, counting down.
ACTGTATGTATGTGTGATTGTGTGTACTGTATGTATGTGTGATTGTGTGTACTGTATGTATGTGTGATTGTGTGTACTGTATGTATGTGTGATTGTGTGTACTGTATGTATGTGTGATTGTGCGTACTGTATGTATGTGTGATTGTGTGTACTGTATGTATGTGTGTAAGTGTTATGTATGTGTGATTGTGGGTGAGTGTTATGTATGTGTGATTGTGTGTACTGTATGCATGTGTGATTGTGTGTACTGTATGTATGTGTGATTGTGTGTACTGTATGTATGTGTGATTGTGTGTACTGTATGTATGTGTGATTGTGTGTACTGTACGAATGTGTGATTGTGTGCATTTTATGTATGTGTGATTGTGTGTACTGTATGTATTTGTTATTTTGTGTGAGTTTTATGTGTGTGTGATTGTGTGTACTGTATGTATGTGTGATTGTGTGTACTGTATGTATGTGTGATTGTGTGTACTGTATGTATGTGTGATTGTGTGTACTGTATGTATGTGTGATTGTGTGTACTGTATGTATGTGTGATTGTGTGTACTGTATGTATGTGTGATTGTGTGTACTGTATGTATGTGTGATTGTGTGTACTGTACGAATGTGTGATTGTGTGCATTTTATGTATGTGTGATTGTGTGTACTGTATGTATTTGTTATTTTGTGTGAGTTTTATGTGTGTGTGATTGTGTGTACTGTATGTATGTGTGATTGTGTGTACTGTATGTATGTGTGATTGTGTGTACTGTATGTATGTGTGATTGTGTGTACTGTATGTATGTGTGATTGTGTGTACTGTATGTATGTGTGATTGTGTGTACTGTATGTATGTGTGATTGTGTGTACTGTACAAATGTGTGATTGTGTGCATTTTATGTATGTGTGATTGTGTGTACTGTATGTATTTGTTATTTTGTGTGAGTTTTATGTGTGTATGATTGTGTGTACTGTATGTATGTGTGATTGTGTGTACTGTATGTATGTGTGATTGTGCGTACTGTATGTATGTGTGTAAGTGTTATGTATGTGTAATTGTGGGTGAGTGTTATGTATGTGTGATTGTGTGTACTGTATGCATGTGTGATTGTGTGTACTGTATGTATGTGTGATTGTGTGTACTGTATGTATGTGTGTACTGTATGTATGTGTGATTGTGTGTGAGTGTATGCTCATTTGTGTTGCTCTGGCTCTATGACAATGAGAGGGAGCTATGTGAGAAATTAGCTGCTGCTCGTGGGTATTGTGTGTGTGGTTGTCTGTGTGTCTGGGAGCAGGAGAGATGCTTCACAGCTGGCCTGACAAGACACAGATCCACACATAGCTGGCGTGACAGGAGACAGATCCACACATAGCTGGCGTGACAGGAGACAGATCCACACATAGCTGGCGTGACAGGAGACAGATCCACACATAGCTGGCGTGCCTCACTTTAGTAGCCCTTCATTACTGATATCCTATTGACCTTTATCATAACTCACTCACCTTTCATATTTCTGTCTCCATCATGGCTTTCTCCCAGACAAAGCACCACGGAATGAGTGTGGGAAGAGACGGACAGGAGAAAGAGAGAGAGACAGGTCGAGAGAGAGAGACAGGGTGAGAGAGAGAGACAGGGTGAGAGAGAGAGACAGGGTGAGAGAGAGAGACAGGGTCAGAGAGAGAGACAGGGTGAGAGAGAGAGAGAAGAGTGTTCTGCATCAGTAACAGCTGCTGAGGCTAAAGAACATGATGTAAGAGATAGCAGCCGCGGGTGAGAATCAAATCTTTAAAGAACATTTTGCCACATTGCCTGTAGAAAGGTCAAGCTCATTGATGGCTACAGAAGCATTTGTCAGCGGATAAGTCTGTGCAACCAAGTACTAACTCTGTGGTCCCAATCATTTTATTGATGGTTTAAACTGTAAACTTCTGAAAATGTAGCTCTGTCATATTGAAAATCCAATAACAAGGTGTGGAAACCAAAATCTGCTTTTCCATTTCAACGTATTTTGAAAGAAATATGCAATTATAGAATAAAAGTGCAAGGGTGTCAACATGCACTATTGGATTGCAACTGTATGATGATGGGTAGTATAGTAACCTGTTATAGTAACCTGTTATAGTAACCTGTTATAGTAACCTGTTATAGTAACCTGTTATAAAAAAATGTTATATCAACCTTTTTTAATAACCTGCTATAATAACCTGTTATAATAATATGTTATAATAACCTGGCATAATAACCTGTTATAATAACCTGTTATAATAATCTGTTATAATAACCTGGCATAATAACCTGGCATAATAAGCTTTTATAATAACCTGCTATAACAACCTGTTATAATAACCTGTTATAATAACCTGTTATAATAAACTGTTATAATAAGATAGTATAATAAGCTGGTATAATAAGATGTTGTAATATCCTGTTATAATAGGCAGTTATAATAAGCTGTTATAATAAGCTGTTATAATGAGCTGTTATATTAACCTGTTGTAATCAGCTGTTATAATAAGCTGTTATAATACGCTGGTATAACAAGCTGGTATAATAACCTGTTATAATAAGCTGTTATAATAAGCTGGTATAACAAGCTGGTATAATAACCTGTTATAATAAGCTGTTATAATAAGCTGTTATAATGAGCTGTTATATTAACCTGTTGTAATCAGCTGTTATAATAAGCTGTTATAATACGCTGGTATAACAAGCTGGTATAATAACCTGTTATAATAAGCTGTTATAATAAGCTGGTATAACAAGCTGGTATAATAACCTGTTATAATAAGCTGTTATAATAAGCTGTTATAATGAGCTGTTATATTAACCTGTTGTAATCAGCTGTTATAATAAGCTGTTATAATACGCTGGTATAACAAGCTGGTATAATAACCTGTTATAATAAGCCGTTATAATATGTTGTTATAATAAACTGCTATAATAATCTGTTATAATATCCTGATTATTATAAACTGTTATATTAACATGTTATAATAAGCTGCTATAATAAACTGGTATAGTCCATCCTCCCTGAAATGTGAACAAACTGAAACATATGGATTGTGGATGGTGATGTTTGCATTGGTATGGGATGACAGGATTTTAATATTCAGCTTTTAGCATACCATGTATTTGACATGAGTTTGTTATGAATAATTTAAGATCTTAATGGGAAATCCTTCTCATTCCCATAGGTTTAAGTTTGAACTTTAAATCTCATATCCAGTGAAAAGGAGCTATTATATTGACCTATTACAAATGTCGATCTAATATACTGTCCACACCAGTATATGGCCTCTGTGTGCAGGGCAAGTTTTGTTTTCTGTTCCTCCAATGTAATGTTGTTTTTACAGCTGCATAAGGCATCACGCGAAGGATGGACATACCACATGGGTTATTGAACATCATACCACATGGGTTATTGAACATCATACCACATGGGTTATTGAACATCATACCACATGGGTTATTGAACATCATACCACATGGGTTATTCAACATCATGGGTTAGTCAACATCATACCACATGGGTTATTGAACATCATACCACATGGGTTATTGAACATCATACCACGTGGGTTATTGAACATCATGCCACATGGGTTATTGAACATCATACCACATGGGTTATTGAACATCATACCACATGGGTTATTGAACATCATACCACATGGGTTATTGAACATCATACCACATGGGTTATTGAACATCATACCACATGGGTTATTGAACATCATACCACATGTGTTATTCAACATCATACCACATGGGTTATTGAACATCATACCACATGGGTTATTGAACATCATACCACGTGGGTTATTCAACATCATACCACGTGGGTTATTCAACATCATACCACGTGGGTTATTCAACATCATACCACATGGGTTATTGAACATCATACCACATGGGTTATTGAACATCATACCACATGGGTTATTGAACATCATACCACATGGGTTATTGAACATCATACCACATGGGTTATTCAACATCATACCACATGGGTTATTCAACATCATGGGTTAGTCAACATCATACCACATGGGTTATTGAACATCATACCACATGGGTTATTGAACATCATACCGCATGGGTTATTGAACATCATACCACATGGGTTATTGAACATCATACCACATGGGTTATTCAACATCATACCACATGGGTTATTCAACATCATGGGTTAGTCAACATCATACCACATGGGTTATTGAACATCATACCACATGGGTTATTGAACATCATACCACATGGGTTATTGAACATCATACCACATGGGTTATTGAACATCATGCCACATGGGTTATTGAACATCATACCACATGGGTTATTGAACATCATACCACATGGGTTATTGAACATCATACCACATGGGTTATTGAACATCATACCACATGGGTTATTGAACATCATACCACATGTGTTATTCAACATCATACCACATGGGTTATTGAACATCATACCACATGGGTTATTGAACATCATACCACATGGGTTATTCAACATCATACCACGTGGGTTATTCAACATCATACCACATGGGTTATTCAACATCATACCACATGGGTTATTCAACATCATACCACATGGGTTATTGAACATCATACCACATGGGTTATTGAACATCATACCACATGGGTTATTGAACATCATACCACATGGGTTATTGAACATCATACCACATGGGTTATTCAACATCATACCACATGGGTTATTCAACATCATACCACATGGGTTATTCAACATCATGGGTTAGTCAACATCATACCACATGGGTTATTGAACATCATACCACATGGGTTATTGAACATCATACCGCATGGGTTATTGAACATCATACCACATGGGTTATTGAACATCATACCACATGGGTTATTCAACATCATACCACATGGGTTATTCAACATCATGGGTTAGTCAACATCATACCACATGGGTTATTGAACATCATACCACATGGGTTATTGAACATCATACCACATGGGTTATTGAACATCATACCACATGGGTTATTGAACATCATGCCACATGGGTTATTGAACATCATACCACATGGGTTATTGAACATCATACCACATGGGTTATTGAACATCATACCACATGGGTTATTGAACATCATACCACATGGGTTATTGAACATCATACCACATGTGTTATTCAACATCATACCACATGGGTTATTGAACATCATACCACATGGGTTATTGAACATCATACCACATGGGTTATTCAACATCATACCATGTGGGTTATTCAACATCATACCACATGGGTTATTCAACATCATACCACATGGGTTATTGAACATCATACCACATGGGTTATTGAACATCATACCACATGGGTTATTGAACATCATACCACATGGGTTATTGAACATCATACCACATGGGTTATTGAACATCATACCACATGGGTTATTCAACATCATACCACATGGGTTATTCAACATCATGGGTTAGTCAACATCATACCACACGGGTTATTGAACATCATACCACATGGGTTATTGAACATCATACCACATGGGTTATTGAACATCATACCACATGGGTTATTCAACATCATGGGTTAGTCAACATCATACCACATGGGTTATTGAACATCATACCACATGGGTTATTGAACATCATACCACGTGGGTTATTGAACATCATGCCACATGGGTTATTGAACATCATACCACATGGGTTATTGAACATCATACCACATGGGTTATTGAACATCATACCACATGGGTTATTGAACATCATACCACATGGGTTATTGAACATCATACCACATGGGTTATTGAACATCATACCACATGTGTTATTCAACATCATACCACATGGGCTATTGAACATCATACCACATGGGTTATTGAACATCATACCACGTGGGTTATTCAACATCATACCACGTGGGTTATTCAACATCATACCACGTGGGTTATTCAACATCATACCACATGGGTTATTGAACATCATACCACATGGGTTATTCAACATCATACCACATGGGTTATTGAACATCATACCACATGGGTTATTGAACATCATACCACATGGGTTATTCAACATCATACCACATGGGTTATTCAACATCATGGGTTAGTCAACATCATACCACATGGGTTATTGAACATCATACCACATGGGTTATTGAACATCATACCGCATGGGTTATTGAACATCATACCACATGGGTTATTGAACATCATACCACATGGGTTATTCAACATCATACCACATGGGTTATTCAACATCATGGGTTAGTCAACATCATACCACATGGGTTATTGAACATCATACCACATGGGTTATTGAACATCATACCACATGGGTTATTGAACATCATACCACATGGGTTATTGAACATCATACCACATGGGTTATTGAACATCATACCACATGGGTTATTGAACATCATACCACATGGGTTATTGAACATCATACCACATGTGTTATTCAACATCATACCACATGGGTTATTGAACATCATACCACATGGGTTATTGAACATCATACCACATGGGTTATTCAACATCATACCACGTGGGTTATTCAACATCATACCACATGGGTTATTGAACATCATACCACATGGGTTATTGAACATCATACCACATGGGTTATTGAACATCATACCACATGGGTTATTGAACATCATACCACATGGGTTATTGAACATCATACCACATGGGTTATTGAACATCATACCACATGGGTTATTGAACATCATACCACATGGGTTATTCAACATCATACCACATGGGTTATTCAACATCATGTGTTAGTCAACATCATACCACACGGGTTATTGAACATCATACCACATGGGTTATTGAACATCATACCACATGGGTTATTGAACATCATACCACATGGGTTATTGAACATCATACCACATGGGTTATTCAACATCATGGGTTAGTCAACATCATACCACATGGGTTATTGAACATCATACCACATGGGTTATTGAACATCATACCACATGGGTTATTGAACATCATACCACATGGGTTATTGAACATCATGCCACATGGGTTATTGAACATCATACCACATGAGTTATTGAACATCATACCACATGGGTTATTGAACATCATACCACATGGGTTATTGAACATCATACCACATGGGTTATTGAACATCATACCACATGGGTTATTGAACATCATACCACATGTGTTATTCAACATCATACCACATGGGTTATTGAACATCATACCACATGGGTTATTGAACATCATACCACATGGGTTATTCAACATCATACCACGTGGGTTATTCAACATCATACCACATGGGTTATTCAACATCATACCACATGGGTTATTCAACATCATACCACATGGGTTATTGAACATCATACCACATGGGTTATTGAACATCATACCACATGTGTTATTCAACATCATACCACATGGGTTATTGAACATCATACCACATGGTTATTGAACATCATACCACATGGGTTATTCAACATCATACCACGTGGGTTATTCAACATCATACCACATGGGTTATTCAACATCATACCACATGGGTTATTCAACATCATACCACATGGGTTATTCAACATCATACCACATGGGTTATTGAACATCATACCACGTGGGTTATTCAACATCATGGGTTAGTCAACATCATACCACATGGGTTGTTCAACATCATACTATAAGGGTTATTCAACATCATGGGTTATTGACATCATGGGTTATTCAACATCATGGGTTATTCAACATCATGGGTTATTCAACATCATGTGTTTTTCAACATCATGGGTTATTCAACATCATGGGTTATTCAACATCATGTGTTTTTCAACATCATGGGTTATTCAACATCATGGGTTTCAACATCATGGGTTATTCAACAACATGGGTTATTCAACATCATGGGTTATTCAACATCATGGGTTATTCAACAACATGGGTTATTCAACATCATGGGTTATTCAACATCATGGGTTATTCAACAACATGGGTTATTCAACATCATGTGTTAGTCAATGTCATACAACATGGATTATTCAACATCATACATCATGGGTTATTCACATCATGGGTTATTCAACAACATGGATTATTCAACATCATACATCATGGGTTATTCACATCATGGGTTATTCAACATCATGGGTTATTCAAGATTATACCACATAGGTTATTCAACATCATACAACATGGGTTAATCAACAATGTTGAGAGACAATGTTTGTTCTAATTGAGAGACAATGTTTGTTCTAATCATTACTGTACTGTTTTTTTCTATGTCTCTAATAATTCTCGTTCTTCTCCCACTCCTCTCTGGTCTCCTGGCCTGTCTGTCTGTCTCCTGGTCTATCTGTCTGTCTCCTGGTCTGTCTGTCTGTTTGTCTGTCTACTGGTCTGTCTGTCTGTCTGTCTGACTGTCTGTCTCCTGGTCTGTGTGTCTGTCTACTGATCTGTCTGTTTGCCTCCTTGTCTGTCTGTCTCCTGATCTGTCTGTTTGTCTCATTGTCTGTCTCCTGGTCTGTCTGTTTGTCTCCTTGTCTGTCTGTCTGTCTCCTGGTCTGTCTGTCTGTCTGTCTGTCTGTCTGTCTGTCTGTCTGTCTGTCTGTCTGTCTCCTGATCTGTCTGTCTGTCTCCTGGTCTGTCTGTCTGTCTGTCTGTCTGTCTGTCTGTCTGTCTGTCTGTCTGTCTGTCTGTCTGTCTGTCTGTCTGTCTGTCTGTCTGTCTGTCTGTCTGTCTGTCTGTCTGTCTGTCTGTCTGTCTGTCTCCTGGTCTGTCTGTTTGTCTCCTTGTCTGTCTGTCTGTCTGTCTGTCTGTCTGTCTGTCTGTCTGTCTGTCTGTCTGTCTGTCTGTCTGTCTGTCTGTCTGTCTCCTGGTCTGTCTGTTTGACTCCTTGTCTGTCCGTCTGTCTCCTTGTCTGTCTGTTTGTCTGTTTGTCTCCTTGTCTGTCTGTCTGTTTGTCTCCTTGTCTGTCTGTCTGTCTGTCTGTCTGTCTGTCTGTCTGTCTGTCTGTCTGTCTGTCTGTCTGTCTGTCTGTCTGTCTGTCTGTCTGTCTGTCTGTCTGTCTGTCTCCTGGTCTGTCTGTTTGTCTCCTTGTCTCCTTGTCTGTCTCCTGGTCTGTCTCCTTGTCTCCTTGTCTCCTTGTCTCCTTGTCTGTCTGTCTGTCTGTCTGTCTGTCTCCTGGTCTGTCTGTTTGCCTCCTTGTCTGTCCGTCTGTCTCCTGGTCTATCTCTGTCTTAGATCTGGCAGATAACCTGGCTATGGATGACTTCACGTTCCATGACCATTTGCTGACCCCTCAGCTCACTTCCGACAGGGCGGGAGGGCCGTCTTCGTCTGCGGCTGTCCTGGTTCTGAGTCACCTGGATGGGGCTCTCCCTCTGACACTCTTCCTTCTCCTCCTGCTGCTGCTTGGACACCAGTGACCAGTAATCAGTGATCCATCCCTGCTTCTCACCCACAGCTTTCAGAAGAAGAAGAATTGATTAATCTATAAGAGACGGATAGGTGTCTTCTGCTGTAACCAACCCCTCCAACATATATATAGTGCAGCCCTGGGGGTCACAGCAGACTGATTCTGAGATTCCACAAACATAGTCAGACATTGTTTTGACACTATTAAGATGGCATTACTACTGAGGCCTCCCATGCCTCCCACCTATCTCTCCTCTCTCTTCACCTCTCTATCTATCTCCTCTCTCTCCTCTATTCTCTCTCTCCTCTCTACCTCCTCTCTCTCCTCTTTCTCCTCTCTCCTCTCTCTCTCTCCTCTCTCCTCTTTCTCCTCTCTCCTCTCACCTCGCTCTCCTTTCTCCTCGCTCTCCTCTCTCCTCTATCCTCTCTCTCCTCTCTCTCCTCTCTCCTCTCTCTCCTTTCTCCTCTCTCTCCTTTCTCCTCGCTCTCCTCTCTCTTCTCTCCTCTCTCTTCTCTCTCTTCTCTCCTCTCTCTCCTCTCTCCTCTCTCTTCTCTTCTCTCTCCTCTCTCTTCTCTCCTCTCTCTCCTCTCTCCTTTCTCTTCTCTCTCTCCTCTCTTCTCTCTTCTCTCCTCTCTCTCCTCTCTCCTCTCTCTTCTCTCTCTCCTCTCTCCTCTCTCTTCTCTCTTCTCTCTTCTCTCTCTTCTCTTCTCTCTCTCCTCTCTTCTCTCTTCTCTCTCTTCTCTCCCTCCTCTCTCCTCTCTCTTCTCTCTCTCCTCTCTTCTCTCTCTTCTCTTCTCTCCTCTCTCTCCTCTCTCCTCTCTCTTCTCTCTCTCCTCTCTTCTCTCTTCTCTCTCCTCTCTCTTCTCTCTCTTCTCTTCTCTCTCTCTTCTCTTCTCTCTCCTCTCTTCTCTCTTCTCTCCTCTCTCTCCTCTCTCCTCTCTCTTCTCTCTCTCCTCTCTCCTCTCTCTTCTCTCTCTCCTTTCTCCTCGCTCTCCTCTCTCTTCTCTCCTCTCTCTTCTCTCTCTTCTCTTCTCTCTCTTCTCTCCTCTCTCTCCTCTCTCCTCTCTCTTCTCTTCTCTCTCCTCTCTTCTCTCCTCTCTCTCCTCTCTCTTCTCTCTCTCCTCTCTTCTCTCTCTTCTCTTCTCTCCTCTCTCTCCTCTCTCCTCTCTCTTCTCTCTCTCTCCTCTCTCCTCTCTCTTCTCTCTTCTCTCTCTTATCTCTCTTCTCTTCTCTCTCTCCTCTCTTCTCTCTTCTCTCTCTTCTCTCTCTCCTTTCTCCTCTCTCTTCTCTCTCTCCTCTCTTCTCTCTCTTCTCTTCTCTCCTCTCTCTCCTCTCTCCTCTCTCTTCTCTCTCTCCTCTCTTCTCTCTTCTCTCTCCTCTCTCTTCTCTCTCTTCTCTTCTCTCTCTCTTCTCTCTCTCCTCTCTTCTCTCTTCTCTCCTCTCTCTCCTCTCTCCTCTCTCTTCTCTCTCTCCTCTCTCCTCTCTCTTCTCTCTCTCCTCTCTTCTCTCTCTTCTCTTCTCTCCTCTCTCTTCTCTCTCTCCTCTCTTCTCTCTTCTCTCTCTTCTCTCCTCTTTCCTCTTCTCTCCACAGCAGACTGATTCTGAGATTCCCCAAACATAGCCAGACATTGTTTTGACAGTATTAAGATGGCATTACTACTGAGGCCTCCCGTGTACAGAACAGTTCAACGACTCGTCCAAAGCTGACATGGGACTTTCTGTCAGCTCTTTGTGAATGAACTGTCCTCTTAATCTGTTTAAAACTCTGCTTGCTGAATAGAGACTCATGGATGTCCTTTGTCTTCAACTGCCAGGCCATCCAACTGGTCTAGATAAACCCAATGCACCATGTAAATAAGTGACTATGGCCTTTCCTTTCCCTCCCTCTGGCCTCCTTCCATTCTGGTTAAGTGCTCCCATTACTCTTTCCTCATAGGGAATCCCCCTCCACTACAGCTAACCCATCCCATCTAGAGTAAACCTGGTGTTGTGACAAAGTAACTGTCTGAGGCCCTTAGAGCTGAGACTCTCATCCCTAGAGGAGCTACAGGTGTTCTGTTCTTTCGGGTGAAGAGGACTCACAGAGTGGACAGACATCTCTGACTCTCTCTCCTCTCGCTCTCCTCTGTCTCCACCACTCTCTCTCTCTGATCTCCTCTAACTCTCTCCTCTCTCTCTCCTCTGTCTCCACCACTCTCTCTCTCTCTGATCTCCTCTCTCCTATCTCCTCTCTCTCTCCTCTAACTCTCTCCTCTGTCTCCACCACTCTCTCTCTCTGATCTCCTCTAACTCTCTCCTCTCTCTCTCCTCTGTCTCCACCACTCTCTCTCTCTGATCTCCTCTAACTCTCTCCCCTCTCTCTCCTCTGTCTCCACCACTCTCTCTCTCTGATCTCCTCTAACTATCTCCTCTGTCTTCACCACTCTCTCTCTCCTATCTCCTCTCTCTCCTCTGTCTCCACCACTCTCTCTCTCTCTGATCTCCTCTAACTCTCTCCCCTCTCTCTCCTCTGTCTCAACCACTCTCTCTCTCTGATCTCCTCTAACTATCTCCTCTGTCTCCACAACTCTCTCTCTCTCTGATCTCCTCTCTCCGATCTCCTCTAACTATCTCCTCTGTCTCTCCTCTGTCTCCACCACTCTCTCTCTCTGATCTCCTCTCTCCTATCTCCTCTCTCTCGCCTCTGTCTCCACCAATCTCTCTCTCTGATCTCCTCTAACTCTCTCCTCTGTCTCCACAACTCTCTCTCTCTGATCTCCTCTAACTCTCTCCTCTCTCTCTCCTCTGTCTCCACCACTCTCTCTCTCTGATCTCCTCTCTCCTATCTCCTCTCTCTCTCCTCTGTCTCCACCACTCTCTCTCTCTCCGATCTCCTCTACCTCTCTCCTCTGTCTCCACCACTCTCTCTCTCTGATCTCCTCTAACTCTCTCCTCTCTCTCTCCTCTGTCTCCACCACTCTCTCTCTCTCCGATCTCCTCTACCTCTCTCCTCTGTCTCCACCACTCTCTCTCTCTGATCTCCTCTAACTATATCCTCTCTCTCTCCTCTGTCTCAACTACTCTCTCTCTGATCTCCTCTATCCTATCTCCTCTCTCTCTCCTCTGTCTCCACCACTCTCTCTCTCTGATATCCTCTAACTCTCTCCTCTCTCCTCTCCTCTGTCTCCACCACTCTCTCTCTCTGATCTCCTCTCTCCTATCTCCTCTCTCTCTCACCACTCTCTCTCTGATCTCCTCTCTCTTATATCTCTCTCTCTCCTCTGTCTCAACCACTCTCTCTCTCTGATGTCCTCTCTCTCTCCTCTGTCTCCACCACTCTCTCTCTCCTATCTCCTCTCTCTCTCCTCTGTCTCCACCACTCTCTCTCTGATCTCCTCTCTCCTATCTCCTCTCTCTCTCCTCTGTCTCCACCACTCTCTCTCTGATCTTCTCTCTCATATCTCTCTCTCTCTCCTCTGTCTCAATCACTCTCTCTCTCTGATGTCCTCTCTCTCTCCTCTGTCTCCACCACGCTCTCTCTCTGATCTCCTCTAACTCTCTCCTCTCTCTGTCCTCTGTCTCCACAACTCTCTCTCTCTGATCTCCTCTAACTCTCTCCTCTCTCTCTCCTCTGTTTCCACCACTCTCTCTCTCTGATCTCCTCTCTCCTATCTCCTCTCTCTCTCCACCACTCTCTCTCTGATCTCCTCTCTCCTATATCTCTCTCTCTCCTCTGTCTCAACCACTCTCTCTCTCTGATGTCCTCTCTCTCTCCTCTGTCTCCACCACTCTCTCTCTCCTATCTCCTCTCTCTCTCCTCTGTCTCCACCACTCTCTCTCTGATCTCCTCTCTTCCTATCTCCTCTCTCTCTCCTCTGTCTCCACCACTCTCTCTCTGATCTTCTCTCTCATATCTCTCTCTCTCTCCTCTGTCTCAATCACTCTCTCTCTCTGATGTCCTCTCTCTCTCCTCTGTCTCCACCACGCTCTCTCTCTGATCTCCTCTAACTCTCTCCTCTCTCTGTCTCTGTCTCCACAACTCTCTCTCTCTGATCTCCTCTAACTCTCTCCTCTCTCCTCTCCTCTGTCTCAACCACTCTCTCTCTCTGATCTCCTCTCTCTCTCCTCTGTCTCCACCACGCTCTCTCTCTGATCTCCTCTAACTCTCTCTGTCCTCTGTCTCCACAACTCTCTCTCTCTGATCTCCTCTAACTCTCTCCTCTCTCTCTCCTCTGTCTCAACCACTCTCTCTCTCTGATCTCCTCTCTCTCTCCTCTGTCTCCACCACGCTCTCTCTCTGATCTCCTCTCTCCTATCTCCTCTCTCTCTCCTCTAACTCTCTCCTCTGTCTCCACCACTCTCTCTCTCTGATCTCCTCTAACTCTCTCCTCACTCTCTCCTCTCTCTCTCCTCTGTCTCCACCACTCTCTCTCTCTGATCTCCTCTGTCCTATCTCCTCTAACTCTCTCCTCTGTCTTCATCACTCTCTCTCTCTGATCTCCTCTAACTCTCTCCTCTGTCTCCACAACTCTCTCTCTCTGATCTCCTCTAACTCTCTCCTCTCTCTCTCCTCTGTCTCCACCACTCTCTCTCTCTGATCTCCTCTCTCCTATCTCCTCTCTCTCTCCTCTGTCTCCACCACTCTCTCTCTCCGATCTCCTCTACCTCTCTCCTCTGTCTCCACCACTCTCTCTCTCTGAACTCCTATAACTCTCTCCTCTCTCTCTCCTCTGTCTCCACCACTCTCTCTCTCTGATCTCCTCTAAACTATCTCCTCTCTCTCTCCTCTGTCTCAACTACTCTCTCTCTCTCTGATCTCCTCTCTCCCATCTCCTCTCTCTCTCCTCTGTCTCAACCACTCTCTCTCTCTGATCTCCTCTAACTCTCTCCTCTGTCTCCACCACTCTCTCTCTCTGATCTCCTCTAACTCTCTCCTCTCTCTCTCCTCTGTCTCCACCACTCTCTCTCTGATCTCCTCTAACTCTCTCCTCTCTTTCTCCTCTGACTCCACCACTCTCTCTCTCTGATCTCCTCTCTCTCTCCTCTGTCTCCGCCACTCTCTCTCTCTCTGATCTCCTCTAACTCTCTCCTCTCTCTCTCCTCTGTCTCAACCACTCTCTCTCTGATCTCCTCTAACTCTCTCCTCTCTCTCTCCTCTGTCTCAACCACTCTCTCTCTCTGATCTCCTCTCTCTCTCCTCTGTCTCCACCACGCTCTCTCTCTGATCTCCTCTAACTCTCTCTGTCCTCTGTCTCCACAACTCTCTCTCTCTGATCTCCTCTAACTCTCTCCTCTCTCTCTCCTCTGTCTCAACCACTCTCTCTCTCTGATCTCCTCTCTCTCTCCTCTGTCTCCACCACGCTCTCTCTCTGATCTCCTCTCTCCTATCTCCTCTCTCTCTCCTCTAACTCTCTCCTCTGTCTCCACCACTCTCTCTCTCTGATCTCCTCTAACTCTCTCCTCACTCTCTCCTCTCTCTCTCCTCTGTCTCCACCACTCTCTCTCTCTGATCTCCTCTGTCCTATCTCCTCTAACTCTCTCCTCTGTCTCCATCACTCTCTCTCTCTGATCTCCTCTAACTCTCTCCTCTGTCTCCACAACTCTCTCTCTCTGATCTCCTCTAACTCTCTCCTCTCTCTCTCCTCTGTCTCCACCACTCTCTCTCTCTGATCTCCTCTCTCCTATCTCCTCTCTCTCTCCTCTGTCTCCACCACTCTCTCTCTCCGATCTCCTCTACCTCTCTCCTCTGTCTCCACCACTCTCTCTCTCTGAACTCCTATAACTCTCTCCTCTCTCTCTCCTCTGTCTCCACCACTCTCTCTCTCTGATCTCCTCTAACTATCTCCTCTCTCTCTCCTCTGTCTCAACTACTCTCTCTCTCTCTGATCTCCTCTCTCCCATCTCCTCTCTCTCTCCTCTGTCTCAACCACTCTCTCTCTCTGATCTCCTCTAACTCTCTCCTCTGTCTCCACCACTCTCTCTCTCTGATCTCCTCTAACTCTCTCCTCTCTCTCTCCTCTGTCTCCACCACTCTCTCTCTGATCTCCTCTAACTCTCTCCTCTCTTTCTCCTCTGACTCCACCACTCTCTCTCTCTGATCTCCTCTCTCTCTCCTCTGTCTCCGCCACTCTCTCTCTCTCTGATCTCCTCTAACTCTCTCCTCTCTCTCTCCTCTGTCTCAACCACTCTCTCTCTGATCTCCTCTAACTCTCTCCTCTCTCTCTCCTCTGTCTCAACCACTCTCTCTCTCTCTGATCTCCTCTAACTCTCTCCTCTCTCTCTCTCCTCTGTCTCCGCCACTCTCTCTCTGATCTCCTCTCTCCTATCTCCTCTCTCTCTCTCCTCTGTCTCAACCACTCTCTCTCCTATCTCCTCTCTCTCTCTCCTCTGTCTCAGCCACTCTCTCTCTGATCTCCTCTAACTCTCTCCTCTCTCTCTCCTCTGTCTCCACCACTCTCTCTCTCTCTCTCCTGTCTCCTCTAACTCCCTCCTCTGTCTCCACCCCTGTATTTTTCTGTACTCTCGTCACCCATCTCTCATTTTACCTCCAACTCTCTTTCCTTTATCTGTCTCTCCTCTCTCTTCCCTCCTCTGTCTCTCTCTCTGTCCTCTTTCTCTCACTCTCACTGCATTGTGTCGCCCTGCAGGGAGAAGGTATTGAAAGCAGTTAGTTAGCTCTGACGCCCACTTCCTCCGTGGGCAGTAAAAGTATCCCTGGGATGTGTTGCGATTAGAGGACGTTAATTAAGGGGTTGTTGTGAACTCACAGGTCCCACAGGCCAAGGTGACACCCAACTGGGACGAATTTCAAAATGTGCTTTAAACATGCTGTTTGTCAGAGCAGGTGGTGTATTTTCTTTGTCTGTCTGTCTCTCTCTTTCTCTTCCTCTTCCTGTCTCTCTCCCTCATTCTGTCTGTCTCTCTCTTTCTCTTCCTCTTCCTGTCTCTCTCCCTCATTCTGTCTGTCTCCCCTTCTCCCTCTCGTCTTGATTGTGACCTGATGAAGACAAATTATGCCTGTTAGATTAAAGGTTAGCTCCGAGAGTCAACCCCTCCAAGTCACTTGTCCCACTCTTGTCTCCGCTGACGCGCCACCATGGCAACTGTTTCCAGGAAGCATTGTATTGGATCAGATTGATTCGCCTGACTCAAGTGTGTGTCTCCTTTCAACCATTAGTGTTTGCTTCTATTACTGTTTGGAAACACCTTGTAGTGCTTTTTCAGTAGTAACCTTTCTCAAAAATTAAAAGGATAGTTAACCCCACAGGGGGTTAATTGAGGTCTTAGCTGTTGAAGAAAAATAACAAGTGTTTTCTGTCTGCTTGGTTTGCTGATCAGTAAAGCTAGTAACTCATGGGAGTATATACAGATGTAGGATCATCATTTGATCACTCTTTTGTTGCTGAGAATTTTCCTGCACAGCAGGAAATGAAAACTTGTAGTGTATTGAAGGTTTAAAAAGGCTTCTAACTGGCTCAAATTAAGATCCTACATCTGTATTCTCCTATCCTTGCCTGAAAACTTATAGTGTATTGAAGGTTTAAAAAGGCTTCTAACTGGCTCAAATTAAGATCCTACATCTGTATTCTCCTATCCTTGCCTGAAAACTGTACAGAATGTTGTTTTTGTTGTCTATATCTTTGATGCCATTTAATTGCAATGTTGATAGTTTTGAATGAAGATGAATGAACAACCCTGCCATCAACTGGTCAACAATACTTCCTGATAGGAGGAGCATTCTCTTTTCTCTTCTTAACTGTGTCCCAAATGGCACCCTATTCCCTATATAAAGATGTAGGATCTTATTTATCTGATCACTCTATTATTTGATCACTCTATTATTGCTGAAAATGCAAACTTGTAGTGTATTTGAGTTTTTAAAAGGCTTCTAAAGTTTGTAATTTCCACTTTAAAAGGTCAGACTTGATTTGCCCTAACAAAAAATATATCCATGTACTAATTAACATTTCCTGTCGCTGCAGGATTATTTTCCTGCTGTTTAAAACTGACTCAAATTAAGATCCTACATCTGTATTATCCTATCCTTGCCTGAAAACTGTACAGAATGTTGTTTTTTTGTCTGTATTTTTGATGTCATCTTCAGGAAATATATTTAATTGCAATGTTGATAGTTTTGAATGAAGATGAATGAACAATCCTGACATCAACTGGTCAACAATACGTCCTGATAGGAGGAGCATTCACTTTTCTCTTCTGAGCTGTGTCCCAAATGGCACCCTATTCCCTATATACAGATGTAGGATCTTAATTTGATCACTCAATTGCTGCTGAGAATTTTCCTGCACAGAAGGAAATGCAAACTTGTAGTTTATATGAGTTTTAAGCAGGCTTCTAAAGTTTGTAATTTCCACTTTGAAATTTCAGTCTTGATGATTTGCCCTAATGAAAAATATATCAAGCCCTACAAAAATTCACATTTCCTGTTGCAAACGGACTTAAATTAAGATCCTACATCTGTAGTGCACTGCTTTTGACCAGAGCCCTATTGGCTTGGTCAAAAGTAGTGCACTACATAGGGAATAGTGTGCTATTTGGGATGCATGCAAGCTGTACATTCCCAGCATTATTTAGCATGGGGAAAGTGCAAGGAGGAATATGTGTAGAGACAATGTACAGTTTTTTAAAAATCTTTAATTTAATTTTCAAGTTCTCCACAACTTTCCGGAAGTTTGCTATTTTCAAACCTTCCCAATGCTTGGAAGGTATATATTAATTGTATGTACAATAATACAAGGCTGGTTCAAAACCAGGAGTTACAAATATTTGTGTCTACATTATTATTTAAAAACAAAATGGCTTTTTGAGGCAAAGTAATAAAAATAAAGTACTAAAAATGACCAGCTACAATAAGACTGAGTTAATGTGTATTGTGTTTTTTATTGATACACAACATGACCAAAATGATGCTGTATGCTATAGTTTCCACTGCTCCAGAGTCCAATGGCAGCGAGCTTTACACCACTCCAGCTGACGCGTGGCATTGCACATGGTGATCTTAGGCTTGTGTGCAGCTACACGGCCATGGAAACCCATTTCATGAAGCTCCCGACGAACAGTTCACTCACTACCGAGTTCCAAACTCCCCCTCGGCGGTCCCGCTCTGTGAGCTTGTGTGGCCTACCACTTCGGGGCTGAGCCGCTGTTGCTCCTAGACATTTCTACTTCCCAATAAAAGCCCTTACAGTTGACCGGGCGGCTCTAGCAAGGCAGAAATTTGACGAACTAACTTGTTGGAAAGGTGGCACCCTACTCCATGTTGAAAGTCACTGTCTATGGAGATTGGCTGTGTGCTCGATTTTATATACCCGTCAAAAACGGGTGTGGCTGAAATAGCCGAATCCACTAATTTGAAGGGGTGTCCACAGACTTGTCTATATATAGTGTTCCTATGGTACACTCTTAGAAAAAAGGTGCTATATAGAACCTAAAAGGGTTATTCAGCTGTCCCCATAGGAGAACCCTGTGAAGAACCCTTTCTGGTTCCAGGTAGAACCCTTTTGCTTCAAGGAGGGTTTTTCATGGAACCCAAAAGTGTTCTACCTGGAACCGAAAAGGGTTCTACCTTGAACCGAAAAGGGTTCTATCTGGAACCAAAAAGGGTTCTCCTTTGGAACCTTTTTTTCTAAGAGTGTAAGATAATGGGTACGTCTCAAATGGCACCCTATTCCTTATATAGTGCATTACTTTTGACCTGAGCACTATGAGCCCTGATCAAAAGTAGTACACTGTTTGGGGAATAGGCTGCCATTTGGAACGCACACAACATGTTTAGACAGAGTCTAATTAAGAACTGAATGTCCAATTAGTGACCAAATAATCTCAGCTGATTGCAGAGCAGTGAGGATCAAGTGACTGTCTGGCCCAGGGGTGGGCAACTCCAGTCCTCGAGGGCCTGACTGGTGGCACACCTTTTCTCCATCCCTTGCAAACACAGCTGATTAATCAAATTGCATTCTAAACTGAAGATCATGATGATTATTGGAGTCTGGTGTGTTGGGGCAAAACTGAGCTGGGGCAAAACTGTGACACCAATCAGGCCCTCGAGGGCTAGAATTGCCCACCGCTGTTAAAGACTCTGGCAAGTTATTCTGGATAGGTAGGCCTACTGTCCAGGGACAGGTAAAGGGGTGGTTCTTTAGCACCTATCAATCAATGGATGAGTTACACACCAAAGATGATTTTGAAGGCGAGTCAAGACTGACTGATATAGGAAAAACAGATTCCACAGCACCTCTTCAGATGATGAGGTCTATGTGCCAAATGGCACCCTATTCTGTATATAGTGAACTATGGGCTCTGGCCAAGGGTGCACTATGTAGGGAATGGGGTTCCATTTAGGATGTCCTCCAGCGATTTTTGTGTTGGTCTGATTGGGATTAGTGATGTCATCGGTCTCCCGCCTTGCTTGAGGAACAATAGCTGGGCAACAGAGAACAAAAGAGGAATCCCCCCCACACACTTGTGCCATGTCATGAGGATACCTGGACCACCTGTTGAGATGGGCCTTTTGTTAAGTAAATCAGCTGATAAATTAGCTGAAAAGCAGACTGGAGCAGGACTTTTAGCCTGAGCCCCCCTATCAATTCAATTTACATTTAAGAGACTTTATTGGCATGGCAAACATATGTTAACATTGCCAAAGCAAGTGAAATAGATAATAAACAAATGTGAAATAAACAATAAAACATTTACAAACACAAAAGTTCCAATGATAAAAATCTAATGTCATTAACCTCCCAGGACAAGTTATCCCTTATACCTGACCAGGTGACAAACACTCACTCTGCCATGTCTCACACATCCAATTAGTCAAGGAGATTTATTAAGGTTGTGTTTGTATTTAGTCTCTATTTGAACAAGTGTAAATGCTATTGTCTCTTCTTCAGCCTCTGTTAACAGGGCCATCACCAAAGCTGCACACACGCGAAACACACGCAGCTCACCCAGCTAGGGAGAAGGAGAGAGAAGTCAGGCAACTGACCCAGGGAGGGAGAGAGAAGTCAGGCAACTGACCCAGGGAGGGAGAGAGAAGTCAGGCAACTGACCCAGGGAGGGAGAGAGAAGTCAGGCAACTGACCCAGGGAGGGAGAGAGAAGTCAGGCAACTGACCCAGGGAGGGAGAGAGAAGTCAGGCAACTGACCCAGGGAGGGAGAGAGAAGTCAGGAAACTGACCCAGGGAGGGAGAGAGAAGTCAGGCAACTGACCCAGGGAGGGAGAGAGCAGTCAGGCAACTGACCCAGGGAGGGAGAGAGAAGTCAGGCAACTAACCCAGGGAGGGAGAGAGAAGTCAGGCAACTGACCCAGGGAGGGAGAGGGAGAGCAGCCAGGCAGCTGACCCTGGGAGGGAGAGAGAAGTCAGGCAACTGACCCAGAGAGGGAGAGAGAAGTCAGGCAACTGACCCAGGGAGGGAGAGAGAAGTCAGGCAACTGACCCAGGGAGGGAGAGAGAAGTCAGGCAACTGACCCAGGGAGGGAGAGAGAAGTCAGGCAACTGACCCAGGGAGGGAGAGAGAAGTCAGGCAACTGACCCAGGGAGGGAGAGAGAAGTCAGGCAACTGACCCAGGGAGGGAGAGAGAAGTCAGGCAACTGACCCAGGGAGGGAGAGAGAAGTCAGGCAACTGACCCAGGGAGGGAGAGAGCAGTCAGGCAACTAACCCAGGGAGGGAGAGAGAAGTCAGGCAACTAACCCAGGGAGGGAGAGAGAAGTCAGGCAACTGACCCAGGGAGGGAGAGGGAGAGCAGCCAGGCAGCTGACCCTGGGAGGGAGAGGGAGAGAGAAGTCAGGCAACTGACCCAGGGAGGGAGAGGGAGAGCAACCAGGCAGCTGGCCCAGGGAGGGAGAGAGAAGTCAGGTAACTGACCCAGGGAGGGGGATGGAGAGAAGCCAGGCAACTGGCCCAGGGGGGAGAGGGAGAGTAGCCAGACTTCTGACCCAGAGAGGGAGAGGGGAGCAGCCAGACAGCTGACCCAGCCTGCTGGTCTATTCTCCTAATGCTAATGTGAGGCAAACAGCCCCATTGAAATGCAGAGCCTGGATGTTTTCTTAAGGTAATATTGGGGCAACGTAGAAACGGCCCACATTGTCCGAGTGAAAGGTCAATTTGATGTTAGTCAGCGGGAACAGTGGGAGTAGCTGCCTATAATCAAGAACAGTTAGATTTTCTGCTTTAGTGACTGAGTATGAATGTGCTCATTATTACTTATGCACACAAATGCATGGCCAGAATGTTTTCCATTGTGGTATCAGATGTTGAACTCAAAAGCATCTTCATGTGCTTGAGAGGAAATCAAGCAGTGGATTATAAAAATTGTAATAACATACTTCAATTAATGCTTTCGCATTTATATTGTTCACATGAAATATACTGTACACACAGACAGTCTTCTCCTCTCCTCTCCGATTCAACCAGTCAGCTAGATGTTGAAATTCATCAGATAAAGAGAAGCTAGGAACCTCTATCAATGCTTATCCACATTTAATCACCATGGCACTGGACCATTTTCTTACCTTTTGTTATCCCATTGAGAAGAGCAAACGCCCCATGGTCTCCCATGCACGCGGCCCAGCATCCTCCCGTCCCAAA
Organism: Oncorhynchus kisutch; assembly: GCF_002021735.2. NCBI lineage: Eukaryota > Metazoa > Chordata > Actinopteri > Salmoniformes > Salmonidae > Oncorhynchus > Oncorhynchus kisutch. The sequence goes on along the minus strand of NC_034188.2, from coordinate 18,238,901 downwards.
TGGCACCCTAGTCCCTATAAAGTGCATTACTTTTGACCAGAGCGCCCAGGCACTATATACGGGATAGGGCGTCATTTGGGACGCACGCCTGCTCTTCATCAACCCCTGGCTTCCCCAGCAGCCGCAGTCACGCCTGCCCTTCGTCAACTCCTGGCTTCCCCAGCAGCCGCAGTCACGCCTGCCCTTCGTCAACCCCTGGCTTCCCCAGCAGCCGCAGTCACGCCTGCCCTTGGTCAACTCCTGGCTTCCCCAGCAGCCGCAGTCACGCCTGCCCTTCGTCAACCCCTGGCTTCCCCAGCAGCCGCAGTCACGCCTACCCTTCGTCAACCCCTGGCTTCCCCAGCAGCCGCAGTCATGCCGGCTCTTCGTCAACCCCTGGCTCTTCGTTCCCCAGCAGTCGCAGTCGCAGTCACGCCTGCTCTTCGTCAACCCCTGGCTTCCCCAGCAGCCGCAGTCACGCCGGCTCTTCATCAACCCCTGGCTCTTCGTTCCCCACCAGTCGCAGTCACGCCTGCTCTTCGTCAACCCCTGGCTTCCCCAGCAGCCGCAGTCACGCCTGCCCTTCGTCAACCCCTGGCTTCCCCAGCAGCCGCAGTCACGCCTGCTCTTCGTCAACCCCTGGCTTCCCCAGCAGCCGCAGTCACGCCTGCTCTTCGTCAACCCCTGGCTTCCCCAGCAGCCGCAGTCACGCCGGCTCTTCGTCTACCCCTGGCTTCCCCAGCAGCCGCAGTCACGCCTGCTCTTCGTCAACCCCTGGCTTCCACAGCAGCCGCAGTCAGGCCGGGCTCTTCGTCAACCCCTGGCTTCCCCAGCAGCCGCAGTCACGCCGGCTCTTCGTCAACCCCTGGCTTCCCCAGCAGCCGCAGTCACGCATGCCCTTCGTCAACCCCTGGCTTCCCCAGCAGCCGCAGTCACGCCGGCTCTTCGTCAACCCCTGGCTTCCCCAGCAGCCGCAGTCATGCCTGCTCTTCGTCAACCATTGGCTTCCCCAGCAGCCGCAGTCAAGCCTGCTCTTCGTCAACCCCTGGCTTCCCCAGTAGCCACAGTATCACGGAATGAATGGAGCAGACTGGAATGTGGACATACAAAAGCAGGAATGTCAGTTTGCTGAGTGCTACCCCCCAAACCCAAATGTGCCCATGCACACATGACCCCCAACCACAAATGTTAAAACACAGGGGGGACAATAAGAAGGTTCGATATGAGGCCTATATTGTCAGCGAACAGGGGTATATTGTTGGGAAACAGGGGTGAATTGTTGGAGACAGAGGTATATTGTTGGGGAACATGGGTATATTGTTGTGGAACAGGGGTATATTGTTTGGGAACAGGTGTACATTGTTGGGGAACAGGGGTATATTATTGGGAAACTGGGATATATTGTTGGGGAACAGGGGAATATTGTTAGGAAAACAGGGGTATATTGTTGGGGACCAGGGGTACATTGTTGGGGAACAGGTGTATATTGTTAGGGAACAGGGGTATATTGTTGTGGAACAGGGATATATTGTTGTGGAACAGAGGTATATTGTTTGGGAACAGGTGTATATTGTTGGGGAACAGGGGTATATTATTGGGAAACTGGGAAATATTGTTGGGGAACAGGGGAATATTGTTAGGAAAACAGGGGTATATTGTTGGGGAACAGGGGTACATTGTTGGGGAACAGGTGTATATTGTTAGGGAACAGGGGTATATTGTTGTGGAACAGGGATATATTGTTGTGGAACAGATGTATATTGTTGGGGAACAAGGGTACATTGTTGGGGAACAGTGGTACATTGTTGGGGAACAGTGGTATATTGTTGGGAAACAGGGGTGTATTGTTAGGGAACAGGGGTGTATTGTTAGGGAACAGGGGTATATTGTTGTGGAACAGGGATATATTGTTGTGGAACAGAGGTATATTGTTGGGGAACAGGGTATATTGTTGGGGAACAGGGGAATATTGTTAGGGAAAAGGGGTATATTGTTGGGGAACAGGGATATATTGTTGGGGAACGTGGATATATTGTTGTGGAACAGGGGTATATTGTTGGGTAACAGGGGTATATTGTTGGGAAACAGGGGTGTAAGGTTAGGGAACAGGGGTATATTGTTGTGGAACAGGGATATATTGTTGTGGAACAGGGGTATATTGTTTGGGAACAGGGGTATATTGTTGGGGAACCGTGATACAGTGGGGAGAACAAGTATTTGATACACTGCTGATTTTGCAGGTTTTCCTACTTACAAAGCATGTAGAGGTCAAAAATCCAGAAAATCACATTGTATGATTTTTAAGTAATTAATTTGCATTTTATTGCATGACATAACTATTTGATCACCTACCAACCAGTAGGAATTCCGTCTCTCACAGACCTGTTAGTTTTTCTTTAAGAAGCCCTCCTGTTCTCCACTCATTACCTGTATTAACTGCACCTGTTTGAACTCGTTACCTGTATAAAAGACACCTGTCCACACACTCAATCAAACAGACTCCAACCTCTCCACAATGGCCAACACCAGAGAGCTGTGTAATTACATCAGGGATAAAATTGTAGACCTGCACAAGGCTGGGATGGACTACAGGACAATAGATAAGCAGCTTGGTGAGAAGGCAACAACTGTTAGAAAATTGAAGAAGTTCAAGATGGCGGTCAATCACCCTCGGTCTGGGGCTCCATGTAAGATCTCACCTCGTGGGCCATCAATGATCATGAGGAAGGTGAGGGAACAGCCCAGAACTACACAGCAGGACCTGGTCAATGACCTGAAGAAAGCTGGGACCACAGTCTCAAAGAAAACCATTAGTAACACACAACGCTGCCATGGATTGAAATCCTGCAGCGCACGCAAGGTCCCCCTGCTCAAGCCAGCGCATGTCCAGGCCTGTCTGAAGTTTGCCAATGACCATCTGGATGATCCAGAGGAGGAATGGGAGAAGGTCATGTGGTCTGATGAGACAAAAATAGAGCTTTTTGGTCTAAACTCCACTCGCCGTGTTTGGAGGAAGAAGAAGGATGAGTACAACCCCAAGAACACCATCCCAACTGTGAAGCATGGAGGTGGAAACATCATTCTTTAGGGATGCTTTTCTGCAAAGGGGACAGGACGACTGCACCGTATTGAGGGGAGGATGGATGGGGCCATGTATCGCGAGATCTTGGCCAACAACCTCCTTCCCCCAGTAAGAGCATTGAAGATGGGTCATGGCTGGGTCTTCCAGCATGACAACGACCCAAAACACACAGCCAGGGCAACTAAGGAGTGGCTCCGTAAGAAGCATCTCAAGGTCCTAGAGTGGCATAGCCAGTCTCCACACCCGAACCCAATGGAAAATCTTTGGAGGGAGCTGAAAGTCCGTATTGCCCAGCAACAGCCCCGAAACCTGAAGGATCTGGAGAAGGTCTGTATGGAGGAGTGGGGCAAAATCCCTGCTGCAGTGTGTGCAAACCTGGTCAAGAACTACAGGAAACGTATGATCTCTGTAATTACAAACAAAGGGTTCTGTACCAAATGTTAAGTTCTGCTTTTCTGATGTATCAAATACTTATGTCATGCAATAAAATGCAAATTAATTACTTAAAAATCATACAATGTGATTTTCTGGATTTTTGTTTAAGATTCCATATCTCACAGTTGAAGTGTACCTATGATACAAATTACAGACCTCTACATGCTTTCTAAGTAGGAAACACTGCCGATTTTGCAGGTTATCAAATACATGTTCTCTCCACTGTATATTGTTGGGGAACCGGGATATACTTTTGGGGAACAGGGGTATATTGCTGGTGAACAGGTGTATTTTGTTGGGGAACAGGGATATATTGATGGGGAACAGGGATAAATTGTTTGGGAACCGCGAAACATTGTTGGGGAAAAGGGATATATTGTTAGTTAACAGAGGTATATTGTTGGGGAACAGGGATATATTTTTGGGGAACAGGGATATATTTTGGGGGAACAAGGGTATATTGTTGGGGAACAGGGGTATTGTTAGGGAACAGGTGTCACGCCCTAGCCATAGAGAGGCTTTATATTCTCTATTTTGGTTAGGCCAGGGTGTGACTAGGGTGGGCATTCTATGTTCTTTCTTCTATGTTTTGTATTTCTATGTCTTGGCCTGGTATGGTTCTCAATCAGGGACAGCTGTCTATCGTTGTCTCTGTTTGAGAACCATACTTAGGTACCCTTTTCCCCCACCTGTTTTGTGGGAAGTTAACTTTGTAGTTGTTCAGGGCACATAGCACAAACCTTCACGGTTGTTTTTTTTGTTCTTCGTTTTGTCGTCGTCATTTTTAAATAAAGTTCAAATGTACGCTTACCATGCTGCACCTTGGTCCACCCTTCAGCCAGCCGTGACAACAGGGGTATATTGTTGGGGAACTGGGGTATATTGTTGGGGAACAGGGGTATTGTTAGGGAACCAGGGGTATATTGTAGGGGAACATGGATATATTCTTGGGGAACATGGAAATATTGTTGGGGAAAATATATATATTGTTGGGGAACGGGGAAAATTGTTAGGGAACATGGGTATATTGTTAGGGATCAGGGGTACATTGTTGGGGAACAGGGACATATTGTTGGGGAACAAGGGTATATTGTTGAGGAGCAGGGAAATATTGTTGAGGAACAGGGGTATATTGTTAGCTAACAGGGGTATGGAAGGAGTGTTTCACTCAAAATCTCACGATACATGGCCCCATTCATTCTTTCCTTTACACGGATCAGTCGTCCTGGTCCCTTTGCAGAAAAACAGCCCCAAAGCATGATGTTTCCACCCCCATGCTTCACAGTAGGTATGGTGTTCTTTGGATGCAACTCAGCATTCTTTGTCCTCCAAACACGAGGAGTTGAGTTTTTACCAGAAAGTTATATTTTGGTTTCATCTGACCATATGACATTCTCCCAATCTTCTTCTGGATCATTCAAATGCTCTCTAGCAAACTTCAGATGGACCTGGACATGTACTGGCTTAAGCAGGGGGACACGTCTGGCACTGCAGTATTTGAGTCCCTGGTGGCGTAGTGTGTTACTGATGGTAGACTTTGTTACTTTGGTCCCAGCTCTCTGCAGGTCATTCACTCGGTCCCCCCGTGTGGTTCTGGGATTTTTGCTCACCGTTCTTGTGATAATTTTGACCCCACAGGGTGAGATCTTGCGTGGAGCCCCAGATCGAGGGAGATTATCAGTGGTCTTGTATGTCTTCCATTTCCTAATAATTGCTCCCACAGTTGATTTCTTCAAACCAAGCTGCTTACCTATTGCAGATTCAGTCTTCCCAGACTGGTGCAGGTCTACAATTTTGTTTCGGGTGTCCTTTGACAGCTCTTTGGTCTTGGCCATAGTGGAGTTTGGAGTGTGACTGTTTGAGGTTGTGGACAGGTGTCTTTTATACTGATAACAAGTTCAAACAGGTGCCATTAATACAGGTAACGAGTGGAGGACAGAGGAGCCTCTTAAAGAAGAAGTTACAGGTTTGTGAGAGCCAGAAATCTTGCTTCTTTGTAGGTGACCAAATACTTATTTTCTATCATAATTTGCAAATAAATTCATTAAAAATCCTACAATGTGATTTTCTAGATTTTTCCCCCTCATTTTGTCTGCCACAGTTGAAGTGTACCTATGATGAAAATTACAGGCCTCTCTCATCTTTTTAAGTGGGAGAACTTGCACAATTGGTGGCTGACTAAATACTTTTTTGCCCCACTGTATCTGTTAGGGATACTGGTTAACTATGAGATATCTGTTAGGGATACTGGTTAACTATGAGATATCTGTTAGGGATTTTGCATGAGTAAGAGCAATGGCAGATGCACATGATCATGAATAAACTTTTTAAAAACAACTGCTTTTTCTTTGAACCAAGCCCCTCAATAGGCTTCTCAGCCATTGGCAGAGGGGTCACACACACGTACACACACATACACACACACACCTTCATCTGGCATGATCTAAGCGTGCTGGCTAATATCTCCTTTAATTATGAAGCGTCTGACAGACAGCAGTGCTGCTGTGGCTGTGATTGAACCTCAGGCCTGGAGAGGAGAGTGGTGGTGGTGTCATAGTAGACTGTCTGTCATCCTGTTAATGAGATGTCTCTTGCCCATTCATCTCCTCCACCTGCCACAGCCCCAGTACGCCACACTACACCCCTACGGTTCCCAAATGGTACTCTATTCCTTTTGTAAAGTAGTACTCTGAATAGGGAAGAAAATGCCATATGGGAAGCAGCCCTAGTACTCCACTACACACCCATTTCAAGATAGGCAGACATACTTAGAAAGCAATCTACCTTCTCCCCGGCAGTGTAGCTTTACCTGTGTCTGTTGCTGTCTGAGGCCTTTGAGGACGGGATTTGAGGACAGGGGATCTGAGGACAGGGGATTTGTCATTTGTTTGAATGTCGCACACATGGCACCGTATGTATCTGCCATTCTACGCTTCTGGGAAGTAATGATGCAGTCCGTGTGTTTACAGTGTAGAAGTGGTCCACAGTGGAATTCAGAGGGTAATTGGGTGAGATTAAATGTGGTCAAGATTTGGTGGAAAGAAACGTGCAGGTAAGAAAAGTGTAGGTTTTTCAGAGGCCACACTTCTTGTTACTAATGCACAATAAAGTTTGACATTCAAGTAGATCTATATGTCTGCGTTTACACAGGCAGACCAAGTCTGATATTTTCCAACTAAATTGTGTTTTGACCAATCAAAACAGATATTTGCCAATAACTCCTGGCTTTCTAAACCCAGATCCATGTGCGTTTTGGCTGCTGGAGATCGCAGTGGCAAGAGCTTACTTAACGTCCGGCCAATGCTCCACCCCGGGCGTTTTGTGTTCCCAAGTCTTTGTCCGGAACTCAGTTTGTCTACTTCTCGGGTCCTCTTTCCGCTTTATTCGCCTCCTTCTCAAAACGCATTGGAGGAGAAGGTCAGAGGGGCGGGATCTCTGGCTTTCTTCTCCAATGGGGCGAGGAGAGAGGACGCAATTGAGATTTTCCCTGGGACTTTGCTAGGCGTCTAACATCTGAGCTGTAGCACGCTCATAATACAGTCTAGTGTCCTGTCTGTAAGCAACTGCAGCGCGCTGAAGGCTGCAAAAACTTTTGGGTATCTCTACTTTCCATCGTCATTGGCCTTTGTGGGAACTGAAGTCGAGGTGGATGCAACTTAAACACGAACATTATAAAAATAAGTTTGGCTGCTTATTTAGAAAAGTTTGAAACCAATGTTTTGTTGCCTGCTTTGAGTTTCTATCGGAGAGTCTGGAACTCGAAATAAATGCTGAAGACAAACTCATACTCTTTCGCTTTAAAAAACAACTTTCCCTTAATTATTTATTTAGTCTTAATTGTTTAAGGTGGCCCAATCACGGCTGTGAATGAAGAATCCAGTTAGTCAACCAACTTGCTAACTTTTAGAACTTTGCCAGCGAAGTTGAAAGAAATCAGGGTCTTCATGAGGAAATTCAACGTGCTAGTTGAAACTCTGTCCTAGTAATAGCCTACAGCTGAGCGCCTTTCCCGTGTTTTTGCGTTGCGGTTATATTTTAAACTTTTATTTAACCGACTCAATGAAGACGATGTTACTGTTCTCTACGGTTTACACATTTGCCGTGCTGTTTGTTTCGACGAAGGCTGAGCCCAAGTCGACAAGCTGCAATGAAGTTAGGGCTGCGTACCGTTCCAAAGGCTTCAACTCCAATGATGTTCCCAACAAAGGAATACACGGTAAATGTGCCTTTTAGATCATGTTAATTTGTTATTTCAACGTTTTTTTTGTTTAATTTAGGCCAGAACCATATGTTTTCTAAATGTGTTAATCTGTCATTTGGTTAGGTGTGTAGCCTACTGTCTGTGTTGTGACAATGATATTCATATAAAGTCATTTAAAACTACAAGGTTACAGTCAAGTAAACTTGTAACATTATCATGTAACAATGGAACGTTTGTAACACGCATTTGAAAATAATTTGATAGCCAAAGCCTATGTCAAACTATCTTTCTACGATCTTCTTGAATGATTCACTTCACCAATAAGTGATCCTAGTATTAATGACAGATTTTATGACTTGATTTTAAAATAATTCAACTGACTCCTATAGGCTAAACTTCCGTAGCTGTTGCCTTCTCTGCGTTTTTACTAGGCCTTTATTCTACAGCAAATATAAAACAGCAAATACTTGCCTCGTTCATTTAGAAAAACACATTTTGCTGATTTACAACATCAGGAACTAAAACAATACACACTCTGCAGTCCGGTACAAACAACAGTCCTATCTATGGGTTATTCCCTGGCTTCCGAAGTAGTGTGTTTGTGGCCCTTATTAGCCAACCTGCCGTGATTTGGAGAAAAACGGGGTCATATATTTGACATTAAAGTCAATTTAGAGCATGCCATAGGCAATCTATCGGTGTAATAGTATATTTGATGTTTTTTATTTGTTTGTAATATAGACATATAAGTTAACTAGACGTTTGAGAAGGGGTGGGGGGGACAGAAACATAGCCTATTTTTTTTTTTTTTACATCGTCCAAAGTCGTCTTTTTGCGAGTGACTCTAATAAGTGCACACAAGAGGCTACACTTTCAGTTAATAATCAGTATAGTTTCACTTCCTGTTGGAAGTCATGTACATTTTCGGTGAGATTCCAAATGGCCGTACAGGGGAACGGGGGGCTACTACGATGTTCCTCCCTGTGCCCCGCATACTTTAAATACCACCCTCCTCTCCTCCTCCCCCGTTTCAGTTTTTGGTCAATTTCATGTTTTGCCACTGCGTTGGAACATATTAGATTAATCTAAAATGTTGAATGTAGTTTTGGTTTCTTCTCCTTTTCTATAGAAGTAGCTAATTGATGTCACAGTATCTAGATCTTAATTTAGACATGGTATTGAATTAGGAATTAGACAGGATCTCTATGGTCATCAGCATGTTGGTTCTTTGCGTCACTGAAGAATAGGATTCCCTCTATTCATGTACCTTATAGAAATCCCTGTTTTGTAACTGGAACTAGCCAGCCTATAACCTATTTGTACTATGTCTGCCTTTTTCCTTCACCCCAGGCCTTAGATTAACTGAAGAGTTGTCCTGTTAGCACCTTGATTTGTTAAGGCTGCAATATGTAACTTAACCAAATTCACATAGAAATGTGAGTTTTTTTTAGATATGTCATTCTGATTGAAAGCAGGTTTAAGAGGGAGTAGATTTATTCTGTGTACTATTTCTATGCTTTGTATGCATATCTTTCATTTTTGCAACTTTTACTTTGTACACCAACTGAATTTTGTTTTTGTTGTTGCTTATAGTAAATATTTCAGAGGTTTAGATGGTAGAATGATTATCTACAGTATAGCTGCTTTTTTGTCCCACAAACTGAAATTAGGCTAACTATTAGAATATTAGCAACCTGCATAATGCATGTTTGACATCTCTGGGATCGTTCGGGACGCTAGCGTCCCACCTCGCCAACAGCCAGCAAAATTGCAGGGCGCCAAATTCAAAACAACAGTAATCTCCTAATTAAAATTTCTCAACCATACAAGTATTTTACACCATTTTAAAGATACTATTCTCGTTAATCCAACCACAGTGTCGATTTCAAAAAGGCTTTTCAGCAAAAGCAGAACACGTCATTATGTTAGGTCAACCAAAGAGAGGTGTTTTCCAACCAAAGAGAGGTGTCGCAGAAATATAGATAAAATTTATCACTAACCTATGACAATCTTCATCAGATGACACTCCAGGGACTCAATGTTACACAATACATGTATGTTTTGTTAAATCAAGTTAATATTTATATCCAAAAACCTCAGTTTACATTGGCGCCATGTTCAGAAATGCCTCAAACATCCGGAGAAATTGCGGAGAGACATTTCAAATAACAGAAATACTCATCATAAACTTTGAAAGATACATGTTTTACATTAAATTAAAGATGAACCTGTTCTTAATGCAACCGCTGTATCAGATTAAAAAAAAGCTTTACGGCAAAAGCACAATATTCAATCTGAGAACAGGTTCAGCCACAAAAGCAAGCCCATACACTTACCCGCCAAATTGTGGAGTCAACAAAAGTCATAAATAACATTATAAATCTTCACTTACCTTTACCTTTGCTGATCTTCATCGGAATGCACTCCAAGGATTCCCACTTCCATAAGAAATGTTTGTTTTGTTCGATTACGTCCATATATATGTCCAAATACCTCCGCTTTGTTTGCCCGTTTAGTTCACTATTCCAAAGGCACAAAGGACATAAATATTCCTATTCATGAAAATCACAAGTGAAATATATTGAGACACAGCTTTGCCTTTTGTTAATCACCCTGTCATCTCAGATTTTCAAAATATGCTTTACAGCCAAAGCTAGACAAGCATTTGTGTAAGTTTATCGATAGCCTAGCATAGCATTTTGTCCAGCTAGCAGCAGGTAACTTGGTCACGGAAATCAGAAAAGCAATCCAATTAAATCGTTTACCTTTGAGCTTCGGATGTTTTCACTCACGAGACTTCCAGTTAGATAGCCAATGTAACTTTTTTCCAAAAGTATTATTTTTGTAGGCGAAATAGCTCCACCTGCGCAATGTAGCCGCTTACGGGTATTCTTCAACATAAATGCTTAAAACTACGTCACAATGCTGTAGACACCTTGGGGAATACGGAGAAAAAGTAATCTGGTTGATAGCCCATTCACTGCTCAATAGGGACTCATTGGAACGCAGAGCTTTCAAAAGATGAGTCACTTCCGGATTGGATTTTTCTCAGGCTTTCGCCTGCAATATCAGTTCTGTTGTACTCACAGACAATATTTTTACAGTTTTGGAAACTTGAGTGTTTTTTTCTATCCTAAGCTGTCAATTATATGCATATTCTAGCATCCTGTCCTGACAAAATATCCCGTTTACTAAGGGAACGTTATTTTTCCAAAAATGAAAATACTGCCCCCTAGTCACAAGGTTAAATGAAACTACAAACCTCAGATTTCCCACTTCCTGGTTGGATTTGTCTCAGGTTTTTGCCTGCCATATGAGTTCTGTTATACTCAGACATCATTCAAACAGTTTTAGAAACTTCAGAGTGTTCTTCCAATACTACTAATAATATGTATATATTAGCATCTGGGACAGAGTCGCAGGCAGTTTACTCTGGGCACCTTATTCATCCAAGCTACTCAATACTGCCCCCCTGTCACCAAGAAGTTAAGATTTTTTTCATTTCTGTCAGTTAGCCTTTCTCCTTTGCCAAAATAATCAATCCGCCTGACCGATGATCAGCTGATTGAACAGCATGATCATTACACAAGTGCACCTTGTGCTGGGGACAATAAAAGGCCATTCTAAAATGTGCAGTTTTGTCACAATACAGTGCCACAGATGTCTCAAGTTTTGAGGAATCATGCAATTGGCATGTAGGAATGTCCACCAGCGCTGTTGCCAGAGAATTGCATTTTATCGATGGAAATTTGAATGCACAGGGATAAGAGACGAGATCCTGAGGCCTATTGTCGTGCCATTCATCCGCCCCATCACCATGTTTCAGCATGATAATGCATGGCCCCATGTGGCAAGGATCTCTACACAATTCCTAGAAGGTGAAAATGTCAATTTCTTCCATGGCCTGCATACTCACCAGACATGTCACCCATTGAGCATGTTTGGAATGCTCTGGATTGACATGTACGACACAGCGTGTTCCAGTTCCTGCCAATATCCAGCAACTTCACATACATTTTACAGCTGAGTCATTTAGCAGACACTCTTATACAGAGCGACTTACAGTAGTGAGTGCATACATTTTAATACTTTTTTTGCAGACACTGAAGAGTGGGACAACATTCCACAGGCTACAATCAACAGCGTGATCTACTCTATGTGAAGGAGATGTTTCGTGCTGCATGAGTCAAATGGGACTGTAGTGTCGCACGTCACTACTTCACAGGAGAGCTATTTGAACATAAACTTTTTATCAATGTGTTTTTTTGACAGAAATGCTTTCTTTTACGTGAACTTTCATGTGCCTTAATAACCAACTTGTATGCTATCTGTATATACAAATAAAATGGTTAAATCACAAGCCTAGTTGGTTTAGTCACAGAAAAAGGTCCTCAACCTTCCCACTAGTTATGATTGGCTGAGATAATGCGTGTGCTGGACATGCCGAGAGAAGTTCGGATTAGCCTACCACATAGCACGCTTCTGTCTATAACATGAGCTGGTCAGTATGTGTAGGTAATCCTTTCTAGCATGGCTTTTTAGAAAGATCACGTAGTAGAACTGCATAAGTGTTGCTCTTCACTTTTTGGAGGACAGAGCTTTGAAATCAGTGGAATTAGTATGATAGCTAAGGTGATGGAGAGAATTCTGACATTTTGATTGCAAAAATGCAGACTGAGTCAAAGAGAACACAGTCTGTTTATATAAAACACCTGTCTCCGGATTTCATCTTCAAACTAAGGGCAGCCATGGCATCTGACAGAGGGAAGCGTCCATCCATGTACAGTTGAAGTCGGAAGTTTACATACACCTTAGCCAACTACATTTCAACTCAGTTTTCACAATTCCTGACATTTAATCCTAGTAAAATTCCCTAGTAAAATTCCCTGTCTTAGGTCAGTTAGGATCATCACTTTATTTTAAGAATGTGAAATGTCAGAATAATAGTAGTGATTTATTTCAGCTTTTATTTCTTTCATCACATTCCCAGTGGGTCAGAAGTTTACATACTGTTAGTATTTGGTAGCATTGCCTTAAACAATTTAAACTTGGGTCAAATGTTTCCGGTAGCCTTCCACAAGCTTCCCACAATAAGTTGGTTGAGTTTTGGCCCATTCCTCCTGACAGAGCTGGTGTAACTGAGTCAGGTTTGTAGGTCAGCCTTGCTCGCACACGCTTTTTCAGTTCTGCCAACAAATCTTCTATAGGATTGAGGTCAGGGCTTTGTGATGGCTACTCCAATACCTTGACTTTGTTGTCCTTAAGCCATTTTGCCACAACTTTAGAAGTATGCTTGGGGTCATTGTCCATTTGGAAGACCCATTTACGACCAAGCTTTTAACTTCCTGACTGATGTCTTGAGATGTTGCTTCAATACATCCACATAATTGTCCTCCTCATGAAGCCATCTATTTTGTGAAGTGCACCAGTCCCCTCTGCAGCAAAGCACCCCCACAACATGATGCTGCCACCCCTGTGCTTCACGGTTGGGATGGTGTTCTTCGGCTTGCAAGCCTCCCCCTTTCTCCTCCAAACACAACAATGGTCATTATGGCCAAACATTTCTAATTTTGTTTCATCAGACCAGAGGACATTTCTCCAAAAAGTACAATCTTTATCCCCATGTGCAGTTACAAACTGTAGTCAGGCTTTTTTTATGGTGGTTTTGCAGCAGTGGCTTCTTCCTTTCTGAGCGGCCTTTCAGCTTATGTCGATGTAGGACCCGTTTTACTGTGGCTATAGATACTTTTGTACCTGTTACATCCAGCATCTTCAGGAGGTCCTTTGCTGTTCTGGGATTGATTGGCACTTTACGCATTAAAGTACGTTCATCTCTAGGAGACAGAACTCGTCTCCTTCCTCAGCGGTATGACGGCTGAGGGATCACATGGTGTTTATACTTGCGTACTATTGTTTGTACAGATGAACGTGGTACCTTCAGGTGTTTGGAAATTACACAAGTCTGGTTCATCCATGGGAGGAGGTCTACAATTGATTTTTTTCTGAGGCCTTGGCTGATTTCTTTGAATTTTCCCATGATGTCAAGCATAGAGGCACTGAGTTTGAAGGCAGGCCTTGAAATACATCCACAGGTACACCTCCAATTGACTCAAATGATGTCAATTAGCCTATCAGAAGCTTCTAAAGCCAGGATGTCTTTTTCTGAAATTTTCCAAGCTGTTTAAAGGCACAGTCAACTTAGTGTATGTAAACTTCTGACCCACTAGAATTGTGATCTAGATTATTTTACTTGTCATTTACTTGTCAAAATGACTTGTCATGCACAAATGTCCTAACCGACTTGCCAAAACTCTAGTTTGTTAACCTCTCTAGGGTATGTGGGACGCTAGCGTTCCATCTGGCCAACATCCAGTGAGGTTGCAGAGCGCCAAATTCAATTACAGAAATGCTCATTATAAAAATTCAGGAAAAAAAACATTTTACATAGGTTTAAAGATTAAGGTCTTGTTAAACCAACCACACGGTCATATTTATAAAATGCTTTTCGGCGAAAGCATACCTAGCCCAGAACGTACATAGCCCAGTTGACAAATTATTACAAACAGTAACCAGCCAAGCAGAAGCGTTACAAAACTCAGAAATAGAGAGAGAATTAATCCCTTACGTTTGATGTTCATATGGTGGCAATCAGAAGACATTAATTTACTCAATAAATGTTCCTTTTGTTTGAAGTCTCTTTATATCCAAAAACCTCAGTTTTGTTATCGCATTTTCTTTAGTAATCCACTGGCTCAAACTCAGTCAAAACAATCAGACAAAAAAAATCCAAATTGTATCTGTAAAGTTCATAGAAACATGTCAAACTATGTTTATATTCAATCCTCAGGTTTTTTTTTTTTTGCCTAAATGATCTATAATATTTCAACCGGACAATAACGTTGTCAATAAAAAAGGTAAACAAGAAATGCACATGCGCCTGAAAACTTTGTCACTTTAGTGTCCACTCATTCATACTGGTCTTACTCCCGCATTTATAAGAATACAAGCCTGAAAAGATTTCTAACTGTTGACATCTAGTGGGACATCTAGTGGAAGGCATAGGAACTGCAAATGGAGTCGTAAGTCAATGGATACTGCAATGGTATTAACTAGAAAACAAACTACTTCCTGAATGGATTTTTCTCAGGTTTTCGCCTGCTAAATCAGTTCTGTTATACTCAGACACTATTTTAACAGTTTTTTTGGAAACTTTAGTGTTTTCTATCCAAATCTACCAGTATGCATATCATATCTTCTGGGCCCGAGTAGCAGGCCATTTAATTTAGGCATGCTTTTCATCCAAAATTCCGAATGCTGCCCCCTACCCTAGAGAGGTTAACAAGAAATGTGTGGAGTGGTTGAAAAAAGAGTTTTAATGACTCCAACCTAAGTCTATGCAAACTTCTGAGTTCAACTGTGTATGGTTTAGATAAGCTAGCTAGCTACATTTTCAGATATGACATGTTTCTACTTTTGTCAGTCATTTTCAGTTCAAGTTAGTGTACTGTTAGCTAGCTAGCTAATGTTAGCTGGCTGGTTCGCTAGCTAACCTTGTGTGTGATCTGTGATATTATTAGCATCTCGGAGCCATTTGCATTGCAAGTTATAGCCTAATGTTAGCTAGCTAATGTTGAAGCTGGTTGGTAGCTACCTGCTATTCATGCAGGGTAATAACTTTGGGATTATGGGAAATTGTTTAGCTAGCTAGCTACATGTCTTAAGACTCCACTATGCAAGTAACCATTTCAATGGAATGTTCATGTCACTGCTACAACTGTCGATAGCCAGAGCAAATTTACCAGCTACGTCTATCTGCTCAGATTTCTGAGGACTCTCTGTGTGCCAGAGCACAGAATAACTGATGAATTTCCAAATGCTCAACGGTCATTGAATATGCCTGTGTCAGTATACATTGGCAAAAAAGCTTAATTTAAATTATTGCCAGTAGCACAGTTGCATTCAACGCTCTGGATAACATTAAAAACAGCCTAACCAGCTCTTCTAGGGTGAGTAAAATGGTCAGTGAGCTGTTCTCTCGTTTGTCTGGAAGTAGCTAGCCAACGTCAGTCAGTCAGTTAGCTTGACTGCTGTTATGTCAATGCTCGAATCAACCCTACTCCTCGACCAGATCAGCCAGTGTGTGCGCGCTCTGAACACTCCGAGAGCAAAACATTTGAATTTACGAAAACGACAATGAATATATATTTTTTTTTACATAGCCCATCTCTTTAAGGATTCACATGTGAGGTTAAGGCTTTAGAGGGTGTGAACAATGCTGAATGGGTGTAGACAAAGGGTTCTCCAGTAGGTGTACCAAAACATTTGAGGGCTGTTTTCTGAAACGTGAGGTTACAGGTTTATCAACTTCAAAGCATAATTACTTTCCCATTGTTTCCCAACTGTTTGACATACCATTTTCTAGCCCTGATTCTCCACTTTTATTGAATGTTTAAAAACACCATTTCATAAGATCGAGCCAGTCGGTCACAAATGGTGGTCACACCAGATACTGAATGGTTTTTCTCATCCATGCCCTACCTTAAAAAGATAAAAAAGAATTATGTGACCAACAGATGCATATCTGTATTCCCAGTCATGTGAAACCCAATATAGAAGCCTGGGCCAACTTCAATGAGCATTTCTTTATCATCGATAGACTTGAGATAATTGATCCAGGGAGAGTGACAAGGTCTACTCTTGCCAAATCGGGTTGGGGCTCTCAAAAACCAGAGGGGAACACAAATGCCCCTGCCTGGATTCAGTGTTTTGTGTTGCTAGGGAGAAGTGAAATCTAATTGAGCTCCCCTCCATTCTGGGCTCTGAGTTCTGCTCCACTTCATCTGGCAGTGAGTCAAAACATCTATTGTCTTTAACCCACATTTAAAACTGTCTTTCTGAATTGGTCCAGGCATCACATTGGACAAGACACACACAGCTATGTTACTATACTTGAGGAATTTTTGGGGACCAACAATTGATTCCCATTAATTTATTTTCCCTTACCCACTAAACCCTAATTCTAAACCTAACTCCTAAGCCTAAAACAGCCTTTTTACAATTGAGGACCAACCACAATTCATTTGAGTTGGTTTACTATTCTTGTGAGGACTTCTGGTATTACAGTAAAACTTGTACACACACAACAGACAATACAGTGCATTTGGAAAGTATTCAGACCCCTTGACGTTCTCCATATCTTGTTACATTACAGCCTTATTCTAAAATGGATTGAATTGTCCCCCCCCCCCCCCCCCCTCATCAATCTACACATACTACCCCATAATGACAAAGCAAAAACAGGCTTGTAGAATTGTTTTGTAACAAAAAGAACATCACATTTATCTAACTATTCAGACCCTTTACTCAGAACTTTGAAGCACATTTGGCAGCGATTACAGCCTCTGTGTCATGGGTATGGTGCTACAAGCTTGGCACACCTGTATTTGGGGAGTTTCTCTCATTCTTCTCTGCAGATCATTTCAAGCTCTGTCAGGTTGGACGGGGAGCTTCGCTGCACAGCTATTTTCAGGTCTCTCCAGTAGAGGTCGACCGATTACGATTTTTCAATGCCGGTACCGATTTATTGGAGGACCAAAAAGGGCGATACGATTAAAATGACAAAATATGCATTAATTCAGTATTGTTAACTTAATATAAAACATCAATAAAATCTATTTAGCCTCAAATAAATAATGAAACATTGTTCAATTTGGTTTAAATAATGCAAAAACAAAGTGTTGGAGAAGAAAGTAATGTGCCATGTAAAAAAAGCGAACGTTTAAGTTCCTTGCTCAGAACATGAGAACATATGAAAGTTGGTGGTTCCTTTTAACATGAAACTTCAATATTCCAAGGTAAAAGGTTTTAGGTTGTAGTTAATATAGTATTTATAGGACTATTTCTCTCTCTACCATTTGTACACTGCTCAAAAAAATAAAGTGAACACTAAAATAACTCATCCTAGATATGAATGAAATATTCTTATTAAATACTTTTTTCTTTGCATAGTTGAATGTGCTGACAACAAAATCACACAAATTATCAATGGAAATCAAATTTATCAACCCATGGAGGGTCTGGATTTGGAGTCACACTCAAATTTAAAGTGGAAAACCACACTACAGGCTGATCCAACTTTGATGTAATGTCCTTAAAACAAGTCCAAATGAGGCCCAGTAATGTGTGTGGCCTCCACGTGCCTGTATGACCTCCCTACAACGCCTGGGCATGCTCCTGATGAGGTGGTGGATGGTCTCCTGAGGGATCTCCTCCCAGTCCTGGACTAAAGCATCCGCCAACTCCTGGACCGTCTGTGGTGCAATGTGGAGTTGGTGGATGGGAGCGAGACACGATGTGCTCAATTGAATTCAGGTCTGGGGAACGGGCGGGCCAGTCCATAGCATCAATGCCTTCCTCTTGCAGGAACTGCTGACACACTCCAGCCACATGAGGTCTAGCATTGTCCTGCACTAGGAGGAACACAGGGCCAACCGCACCAGCATATGGTCTCACAAGGGGTCTGAGGATCTTATCTCAATACCTAATGGCAGTCAGGCTACCTCTGGCGAGCACATGGAGGGCTGTGCGGCCCCCCAAAGAAATGCCACCCCACACCATGACTGACCCATTGCCAAACCGGTCATGCTGGAGGATGTTGCAGGCAGCAGAACGTTCTCCACGGTGTCTCCAGACTCTGTCACGTGCTCAGTGTGAACCGGCGTTCATCTGTGAAGAACACAATGCGCCAGTGGCGAATTTGCCAATCTTGGTGTTCTCTGGCAAATGCCAAACGTCCTGCACGGTGTTGGGCTGTAAGCACAACCCCCACCTGTGGACGTCGGGCCCTCATACCACCCTCATGGAGTCTGTTTCTGACCGTTTGAGCAGACATATGCACATTTGTGGCCTGCTGGAGGTCATTTTGCAGGGCTCTGACAGTGCTCCTCCTTGCACAGAGGCAGTGGTAACGGTCCTGCTGCTGGGTTGTTGCCCTCCTACGGCGGCCTCCACGTCTCCTGATGTACTGGCCTGTCTCCTGGTAGCGCCTCCATGCTCTGGACACTACGCTGACAGACACAGCAAACCTTCTTGCCACAGCTCACGTTGATGTGCCATCCTGGATGAGCTGCACTACCTGAGCCACTTGTGTGGGTTGTAGACTCAGTCTCATGCTACCACTAGAGTGAAAGCACCGCCAGCGTTCAAAAGTGACCAAAACATCAGCCAGGAAGCATAGGAACTGAGAAGTGGTCTGTGGTCACCACCTGCAGAACCACTCCTTTATTGGGGGTGTCTTGCTAATTGCCTATAATTTCCACCTGTTGTCTATTCCATTTGCACAACAGCATGTGAAATGTGTTGTCAATCAGTGTTGCTTCCTAAGTGGACAGTTTGATTTCACAAGTGTGATTGACTTGGAGTTATATTGTGTTGTTTAAGTGTTCCCCTTATTTGTTTGAGCACTGTATTTCACATACCTTTTGACTATTGGATGTTCTTATAGGCACTATAGTATTGCCAGTGTAACAGTATAGCTTCCGTCCCCCTCCTTGCCCCTACCTGGGCTCGAACCAGGAACACATAGACAACAGCCACACTTGAAGCATCGTTACCCATCGCTCCACAAAAGCCGCGGCCCTTGCACCGCAAGGGGAATAACTACTCCAAATCTAAAAGCGAGTGAAGTTTGAAACAGTATTAGCGCACACCCAGCTAACTAGCTAGCCATTTCACATTGGTTACACCAGCCATTAGGATGATAGGCTTGAAGTAATAAACAGTGCTGCGCTTGATAAGAGCTGCTGGCAAAACGCACAAAAGTGCTGTTTGAATGAATGATTACGGGCCTGCTGCTTCTGTCAGACTGCTCTATCAAATCAGACTTAATTATAACATAACACACAGCAATACGAGCCTTTGGTCATTAATATGATCGAATCCGGAAACTATAATTTCGAAAACAAAACGTTTACTATTTCAGTGAAATACGCGGTATTTTATCTAACGGGTGGCATCCCTTAGTCTAAATATTCTTGTTACATTGCACAACCTTCAATGTATGTCATAATTACGTAAAATTCTGGCAAATTAGTTCACAATGAGCCAGGCGGCCCAAACTGTTGCATATACCCCGACTCTGCGTACAATGAACGCAAGAGAAATGACACAATTTCACCTGGTTTATATTGCCTGCTAAACTGGATCAGTAGTTATAACTAGTGATTATGATTGATTGTTTTTTATAAGATAAGTTTATTGATAGCTAGCAATTTACCTTGGCTTCTACTACATTCGCGTAACAGGCGGGCTACTCGTGGAGTGCAATGGTTAGTGTTGGACTAGTTAACTGTGTGGTTGCAAGATTGAATCCCCTGAGCTGACAAGTTGATGATCTGTCGTTCTGCCCCTGAACAAGGCAGTTAACCCACAGTTCCTAGACAGTCATTGAAAATAAGAATGTGTTCTTAACTGACTAGTTTAGTTAAATAAAGGGTATTAAAAAAATGCAATTAAAAAAATAATAATCGGAAATCTGCGCCCAAAAATACAGATTTCCGATTGTTATGAAAACTTGAAATCGGCCCTAATGAATCGGCCATTCCGATTAATCGGTCGACCTCTGCTCTCCAGAGATGTTCAATCGGGTTCAAGTCCGGGCTCTGGCTGAGCCATTCGAGGGCATTGAGACTTGTCCCGAAGCCACTCATGCGTTGACTTGGCTGTGTGCTTAGGGTCGTTGTCCTGTTGGAAGGTGAACCTTCGCCCCAGTCTGATAACCTGCTCCAGAGCACTCTGGATTTGATCGAGGACCTATCTGTGCTTTGCTCCGTTCAGCTTTGCCTCAATCCTGAAGCGTCTCCCAGTCCCTGCCGCTGAGAAACATCCCTACAGCATGATGCTGGCACTGCCATGTTTCACCTTAGGGATAATGCCAGATTTCCTCCAGATGTGACGCTTGGCATTCAGGCCAAAAAGTTCAGTCTTGGTTTCATCAGACGAGAGAAAAGTTGTGCCTTTTGGCAAACTCCAAGCGGGCTGTCGTGCCTTTTACTGAAGAGTGGCTTCAGTCTGGACACTCTACCATAAAGGCCTGATTGGTGGAGTGCTGCAGAGATCGTTGTCCTTCTGGAAGGTTCTGCCATCTCCACAGAGGAACTCTAAAGCTCTGACAGAGCGCCAATTGGGTTCTTGGTCACCTCACTGACCAAGGCCCTTATCCCCCAATTGCTGGTTCCAAACTTTTTAAATATAAGAACGATGGAAGCCACCACGTTCTTGGTAACGTTCAGTGCTGCAGAAAGGTTTTGCTACCCTTCCACAGATATGTGCCTTGACACAATCCTGTCTCTGAGTTCTACGGACAATTCCTTTGACATCATGGCTTCTGCTCTGAGATGCACTGTCAACTGTGGGACCATGTCCGTAGGTAATGGGTCTGAATACTTTCCGAATGCACTGTATTGCATGCATGACATTGTCTCATTGCCACCAGTTCCACTCTCCCTTTCCTCCCAGCGATTAATCAGCAAGGGTATTATTATTTAAGTACACTCCAATTTCAAGGGTATTATTATTTAAGTATACTCCATCCTCCTACGCTACATTCCAGGCAATTTGAGAAGTCCCTGGAAGGCTCTGCCTCTCTGAAATAGCAGTGTTTATATAGCCGTTGTCTCTAAATGGCAATAAATCAGTGATTGGTGGAATACATTGTTTATTGTATATGTAGCCCTTGACACAAACTGTTTAACGATGCAAATTAAATCCATGAGCTTAGTTGGAATCCTGACTAATATTTTAGGTTAATGTAAAAAAACTAACGGAAAACCCATCGATGCTCAAGCATTGACAGATAGGGAGTAATGGCAGAGTCCATTGTTAAATAGTTTCTTTATACCATGGTCTGTCTTTTCCAACCTTCATGGTAACTGTGACCTATTGGCACATTTTGAAGTTTGTGGTATCTGTTATTATGAAGTAGAACGTACGTTATGAGCGCATGACTTTCTATTCTACCAAGAAATGCATGGAACCTTACTGAGGGTAAAACATCTACTCTAAACAATCAGGGACACCTCATGGCTGAATTCACTGAACTTTGCCAAGGTTACAAGCTTCCACCACATTCAGGCCCTAGTACTTCTATAGGAAGTACCCTGCCTGCTACAGAGGGATGAGGTGTGGGTTGGGGGTGATAAAATCGCTGCCATTGGCGCTCGATCACTGGCATAGATGTTGGGGGGATAATGTGTCAAGTGCTTTGCTGCACGGTGGCAGGGGGGACAAGCTCTTCAAAAGAGGCAAAAAACAGAGTGGTTAACACCGACCAGATGGGTATCTACCATGTCAACAGCTCTTCATTCCATCCAGGGCCAGGCACCACGCTGCACTTCTCTCTTTCTACTCCTCAAGCTAAAAATCTGTTTCAGTTTACACTGGCGGTGATGTCATGCCTCAGGTACGGGATAATGGAAAGGATCAAACTCCAAGAGGAAAAGGTTTGGGCTGTTTTCCCTCCCTACTTTCTGCTGAAGTAACATCCCGCTCATAATCAGTCCGGAGAATTTACTGAAACTCAATGCCGCTATGACCTCAGCACATTGGCCTGTGAGTGAGCTGAAGACGCTTAGCAGTGGAGGAGTGTGAGGTCTACTTCCTGAATATCTTTGCTGGCTGGGTTTGTGCTCTGCGTCTTTATGGTTTGGTAAATAGCAGCTTTTGTTATTGCCATAACATTCAGCAGATAAGAGCAGTCTAGGGGAACTGGGACATTAGTCTGGGCAGCTTGTATATATGTGTTCTTCTGCTCCCTGACTGTTAACATCTTCAATAATTAACTAATAAACAAACCAACTGTTGTCATGTTCCCTACTCAAGGCCAGGGATTTCTGTGAAACCTTGAGACTAGAGGTTTACCGATTTATGCTTTTCAATACCGATACCAATTATTGGTGGACCAAAAAAGCCGAAACCGATTAACCAGCCAATTTTTGGTATTAACGACAATTACAACAATACTGAATGAACACTTATTTTAACTTAATATAATACATCAATAAAATGTATTTACCCTCAAGTAAATCATGAAACATGTTCAATTTGGTTTAAATAATGCAAAAACAAAGTGTTGGAGAAAGTAAAAGTGCAATATTTAGGAAAGCTAACGTTTCAGTTCCTTGCTCAGAACATGAGAACATATGAAAGCTGGTGGTTCCTTTTAACATGAGTCTTCAATATTCCCAGGTAAGAAGTTTTATGTTGTAGTTATTATAGGAATTATAGAACTATTTCTCTCTATACCATTTGTATTTCATTAACCTTTGACTATTGGATGGTCTTATTGGCACTTTAGTATTGCCAGTGTAACAGTATAGCTTCCGTCCCTCTCCTCGCTCCTCCCTGGGCTCGAACCAGCAACACAACGACAACTGCCACCACCGAAGCAGCGTTACCCATGCAGAACAAGGGGAAGAACTAATAGAAGGCTCAGAGCGAGTGACGTTTGAAACGCTATTAGCGCGCGCTAACTAGCTAGCCATTTCACTTCGGTCACACCAGCCTCATCTCGGGAGTTGATAGGCTTGAAGTCATAAACGGCGCAATGCTTGATGCACAACAAAGAGCTGCTGGCAAAACACACGAAAGTGCTGTTTGAATGAATGTTTACGCGCCTGCTTCTGCCTACCACCGCACAGTCAGATACTTAGATACTTGTATGCTCAGTCAGATTATATGCAACGCAGGACACGCTAGATAATATCTAGTAACATCAACCATGTGAAGTTAACTAGTGATTATGATTGATTTGTTTTTTATAAAATAAGTTTAATGCTAGCTAGCAACTTAACTTGGCTTACTGCATTCACTTAAGTCTCCTTGTGGAGTGCAACGAGAGAGAGGCAGGTCGTTATTGTGTTGGACTAGTTAACTGTAAGGTTGCAAGATTGGATCCCCGAGCTGACAAGGTGAAAATCTGTCGTTCTGCCCCTGAACAAGGCAGTTATTAACCCACTGTTCCTAGGCCGTCATTGAAAATAAGAATGTGTTCTTAACTGACTTGCCTAGTTAAATAAAAGTATTTAAAAAATTTGGCGAATCGGCACCCCAAAATACAGATTTCCGATTGTTATATGAATTTGAAATCGGCCATTCCGATTAATCGGTCGACCTCTACTTGAGACTTACCGAACCCCAGTATTAAGCTAAACAGAAACACAAAAACAAGTTAACTGCTTCATTTTTGTAGACACAGTGCACCTAGTGGACTACATTTGAATCATGTTCCATAGTGCACTCTGTAGGAAATGGGATTACGTTTGGATTTCAGCCATGGGCTGTCTTAGCATTTCACTTGACAGACCTGAACCAAAAAAGCATAGTACCTGTAGGTAGGTTTACCGGTCTTGTTTAGCCACATTGGCTGGTGTTGAACTTGTTATTTTTCCAACATGTTGATTCTTTTTTATAATATGTTATGATTAATGGGAATGCACATGCCATTCAAGTTGGCAGCATTTGTTGTGCTAAATCTGTTGCAGCAGTGGAATGGCACGGTGTTCTAAGGATGTAGTGGTCACGCTGCCATCTCTTAACCTCCCTCATGCCGGACGGCCGGCCCCTCACCCTCCCACTGCCCCCTCACCCTCCCGCTGCCCCCTCACCCTCCCCGCTGCCCCAGTGAGCGACAGATCAGATCAGTTGGGGGTGGATGCAGTGTGTTGGAACAATGGGGCACCCCTTTTTAGGCCAGTTTGCCTCCCTCCCTGCAACATTCCACCCAGGACCACCAAGACCCTCACCCAGGACCACCAAGACCCTCACCCAGGGTCCCTGGAGCTGGGAACTACCACAAAGAGGGGCCCAGAGTGACTTACTGAGGCACACAGACCATGACCTTAATCGAAGGCTCATGTGTGTCTGCCAGTTTGGCTTGTTGCTATGTAGTTTGTTCTCTAGTACTACTGAGTTTGTATACGGCCATATAATCAGAATTGTATTTCTATGGTTACGGGCCCACACCTCCTCCTGAGAAGAGCTGTGAGATATCTGGGTTTGTGGCTTTCCACACTTTGGCTTGACGTGGAGCGCCCCGTCAAACTCCTTGTTAACACGTCCTGTTTGCATGCTGTTAAGTCGGCAGTCTCTCTTCCCCCCTTCGCTCCGGCTGACATATCACTTCATGTTTCCCTGACTCTTTCCCCTCCCACTCAGCTCATAGGAGCTGCTCTAACAAATCCAGAGGGGTTTTGTTTCCTTCTCCGTCCTGCTGCCTTAGTGAATCTCCCTCAGTATTTTCCTTGTCTCCATAATGGTTTATTAGTGTTTTGTTGCTCCTCTACTTTGGTCTTCTCCATACCCAGCTGTACTTGTTCTCTCTCTCCTTCTCTCTCTCTCCCTCTATACCCTCCTTCCTCCTCTCTCTCCACTATCTACTCCTCAGGGGTTCTTTGTGTGGAAGGCTTCCAGATGATTTTCATGCCAAAACAGACCGCTGCTGTCGTTTTCACACACTTCTCCCCCAGGCTTTGCTGTCATGCCTCAATATGAGTTGTCGTTTGGTATTGTCCCAGTCAGATCTTCTGCCGCTCCTCTGCCAATGGTTTTTACAGCCGTTGTTATATTAGCCTTTTTCCATAGTGCCTCTTCTTTCACTGCTGAAATTCCTTTTGTGTTGTATTTTGTTGTTCCCTTGATATCTGAGCCCTGGTGTCTTTTGTGTTGAGATCACTCAGTGGTGGTGTCACTCAGCCAGCTGTGAGGAGTGGGGAAGGACTTCTGGTGCTGATCCCAAACTCTGAGGATGGGGACTGACCTGACCGACTTTTTTTTTTTTTTTGGGGGGGGGGAATCATTTAGGATTATCCGTAATCATGTGGATGTGTTTTAAAACTTTTTATTCGTATTCACAATAAAAGGGAATCCAAAATGACACTATTTACCATTTCATTTGTTTGGTGAAAAATCTGAAACCTAATTAAAGAAAATGAAAAATGCATTCAAGTTTGTAGTCACTAGCTTGATGTAGCCCTTGCGTGCTATGAATATGGGACCAAATACTTTTTACTACTTTAATACAGTGAATTTGTCTCAATACTTTCGGTGTCCTAAAATGTGGGGTCTATGTACAAAAAGTGCTGTAATTTCTAAACGGTTCACCCAATATGAGGATGATACGGTCTACTTATGCTGACAGTCTGCACTTAACCCTCCTAGTCCATAGAATAATTTCATATCCAAAGTGCTGGAGTACAGAGCCAAAACAACTAAATGTGTCACAGTACTTTTTGGAGCTCACTATGGGTTGGGTGGTATACAGGGGTATTGATTCCAATGAAATGTTCTACAAATAGGTTACTTAACTGTCAGGTAGCTATCATTGGGTTGAAGTTTGGTTGATCAGTAGAAACAATTACAATTCGAAAAAGCAAATTAAACGCTACCCATCAATCATATGTAGAAATACAATACTATCAGGCAGTGATATTATATTTTGGCCATATTGCCCAACCCTAATGTGAGCGCCAGGGAGAGACCAAGACATGAAGCTCTAATGAAGTACCATGCAGGAACTATCAGTCAAGATTTCTGGATTGTTATGAAGATCATGAGGACGATAACAACAAGGGTTTGTATTTGCCAGAGACCTGTGTGGTTGGGGAGCAGCGTGCGTGAAGGCCTGAAGCTAGGGACTCGCCTGCATGTTTGGGCTTGAACCCCAGTGCTGGGTCCAGGCCAGATGCGCTCTAATCCCTGCTAATTACTCCCAAGGCCTGCATCAAGACTCCCACCAATGAGGCTCCCACTAACACTTAGCTCAGTTTTCCAAAGCATAGTTAGCCCAATAAGTCACCTAATGACCCAATGCCTTACTCCGCTCCAGTCTTTTCAACATATAATAAACAAATGATCTGAGATCTGAAAAAAACAAACACGGTCCTCTGCTTTAAATATGTTTTCTCATTTCCAGCCAAGCTGTAGGAGGGTCTCTGTCTTGGCTTTTTCACAAGGCCCTGTAAATTTGACTGACGAGGTCATCAAAACCTCATCAAAAAAACATGAACAAACCATCGGTAGAAGTCCTGCTGGCCGAGGCACTTCAATTACAACCAAAGGCTCTTCAAAGACTCCCTTGCTTTTTAAATAAAGGCTTGAAAAGCTACAAATCATTCGGTCGGTAAGTTTTGAGGGTGGCAGTTTTCCCTGAAAGAAAAACCAGGCTTTGTGAGGAAACTGGAGGCTTCCATTTGGGACAGGAACCATGTTACATTGTTGGAAAGGCTAGACCTATCTCATAGTCGCAGTGGTTTATTGACACATCCACTCTATATAATTTGGAATGGGACAGAATTGGTTGGTCATGACTAAAGCTTTAGGTTTATTATTTATTCCGCTCTTTGACAGTTGGCTATGACTGGTTTCCATCTCACCACCCTGTCTGGTGTCAGTTTCCCTAAAGCCCAACAGGTATATCAGAATCATTGTTGCCCTTTTGTAGCTTTTGAGGGCCCAGAAACCTGATCTTGCACCTGACCTCATTCAGCCTGGTGGGCTTTGCCGGGCGGCCGCAGCAGGCTGTCCTGTTCCTGTCCCAACATCTGGTGGATCTCAGTTCAGCTGCTTTTGGACGTCTGTTATAAACATTGAGGGGCTGTTTATCCCTGGGCCCGTTTCATCCTTTACTGACAAGACTGAAATGTTTGTGTTCACATTTTTAAACCTTTCAAATGCTTCTTCACCTAACGGACAGTGACGTTTGTGGGGGGTTGAAAATGACTTTCCATGTACACTCCGTATTGGTTTGAGCGGTATCCAGATTGTCATACCGACCTTGTGCCACCCGGGAATATCCAGTATTACTGGCACTGAACACAAGGGGCGCTATTTTCAACCCCTACTGCGCCTCTGTAATTTGAAGGTTATCAATGCTAACAAGTACATGTAAAACCCCATGGTGAATGTTGATTAAATGCTAACGAGAGCATTTCAATACAGTGTCTGACAAACTATTTTGTCAGACACTGACACTGCAGGACAGACATCCCAGCAAAATGCTACTCAGTTTGCTGCATGGGCAAAACTAATATTAGTGTTGACAGTATTGAAAAACCAACCTTTGACTATTTACAAATACCCCAGTATAGCGCCTAACTCTTAACAGTTTATTAGGTACACCACCCTGTTCACGAGAATGGTTCGCTTCTACAGACATGGCCATGACTTGCTATATAAAACGGGTACAGGCATTCAGTTACTGTTAGATTGAACGTTAGAATGGGCAAAACGAGTGACCTAAGCGACTGAGTATGGTACGATCGTCGGTGCCAGGCCCTCGTTCGTGTCTCAAACGGCCATCAACCTGGGCTTTTCACTCACGACCGTGTCTAGGGTTTTACCTATAATGGTGTGACAAACAAACATCCAGTCAGTGGCAGTCCTTTGGGCAAAAGCAGCTCGTTGATGAGAGGGGTGGAAGGAGAATGGCAAGAATTGTGCAAGCTAACAGGCGGGCCACAGACAGACGAATAATGGCGCAGAACGGCATCTCGGAACACAACTCGTCGGTCCTTGTCACAGATTGGCTATTGGCAATTGAGTAGTGGGATAAATGATGCCTGGTCCGACATATCCCGTTTCCTGTTGCGTCATGCTGATGGCAGCCAGGATTTGGCATGGTCCCATCCTCCCTGGTGTCAACAGTACAGGCTAATGGTGTGGGGAATGTTTTCCCGGCATACGTTAGGTCCCTTCATTCCCCGACGAATTCGGGCGGTTCTGTAGGCAAAGAGGGTTCCGTCCCGGTACTACATGGGTGTGTCTAATAAACTGGCCACTGTCTTTGTACTATAGAAACAGTCAAGTATAATATGGCCTATAATGTTCAGATTTCTCTGGTTTTCTGAGCAAACTTTTAAAATGTGTAATCTCATGGACAGTAGCCTATGTTTCTGACAGCAGTACAACATGGTTTTTGTGCAAGGCTCCCATGGTAAAAGCACTTGGCTTTATGTGAAGAGGGGTTTTCTCTTTTAAAGTCTGAGTCAGTGGAAAGAGGGAGGGACTAGTTGGGAAGGTATTTTGTGCCCAGTTTTTCCTCCGGCTCCCTTGGGATCAAGCTGTGCTGTAACTTGCCCTCTGCGTTTTGTCTGAAGAACCTCTGCCTGTCTGCGAATGTGGGGAGATAACGTGTACACACACACTCTCTTTAGCACAAGCCCAGGCTATACATGTGGAATCCCCGGTAGCGCGGCACTAGATCAGAGAGAACTCAACAGATATCTGGAAGAAAGACTGACTGGACTGACTTGGATTAACTTTTAGTTTAGCATGACGTGTGTGTCCTCCCACCCTCCCAAGGATACAAGATGTTTGTTGCTTTAATAGGTGCTGGGGGTTCTGACCCTTCAGTTTAAACTGATTGCTTTTTCATGGCTTTGCTCACCCTTTGAGGTCAGTGTCTCTGGCTCTCTTGCTGGTGGTAGGGCTGGGGGATACATTTTGAATTATTCAATATGTTTTTACTCAATATTCCAAATGCTTGTATCGTAGGAATAAAGTTTTTATTTTTTACATTTTCGGTTATGTTGTTCTCATGTCTTTTTGGTCTCATCTCCTTCACTCCTTCTGTGCCGTCTTCACCTTCCCATTTACACCAGAGATCTGTATATAATGGCGAGATGCTCATGTCTCCACCCTAACAATGGGAGTCATTGTCCCGAAGGCAGGTGACAAGCTTCTGTCCAAAATAAGGACACAAACAGTGGGCTTATTTTTGACAGATTTTGGGGAGAATAAAACCTTTCGCTACGCCTCTTCCTCTGTGGTTTACACACACACCAAGCCCCTCCTCCTGCCCCTCACGCCAACAAAGATGGGAGATCCCTTCTTCCTCTGAGACGAGCAGTTTCAACTCGCTATTTGCGTTTGAGGCTTGGTCCAACAGAATGGGTCATATGGACACTGAAACACACGGAGACATTATTTTGCTGTAATAGAGGAGTTAAACTTTCTATTGATGCCCTTTTTATGTCTCAACTCCTCAGCTTGTGTTCGGAGCAGACTTACTAAAACGGGAGTATAAATTAACATTGATTATGGAAAATGAATCCTCTGTCACGCTAGCAGCATTTTAGCCAGACTGTTATACTAGCTGTCTAGTCTGTGTTTTATAAATGTGCAATAAGCATACAACACAATTATATATGTAATTGGCAACCCATTCTCATTTAGAGAAATACGGGAAGCCAGTTGATTTGAACATAAAGTGGACAGGCTAGCACACTGTTCAAACAGTTGGAGACAGACAGAAGGGTGTGTTCATAACAATTCACTGTTTTAACTTGTTAGCGAGCAAATAGATCCAAGTTGTCTAAACTTGAAATATAAAGATTAGCTTGCTTCTTACTAGCGCTTGAGTGATTGAGACTTGTGTTAATGTTCTATAATGCCTGCTTCAACAAGTAAGTCATTATTAGTGAATGTGCATTATTCATGGTTCTGGTTAAATTTGTAACAAATAGGGGCATTTTCATATACTTGAAAGCCAGATCAGTGATTATTGCAAAAAAGCAGGTTAGATTATTTTGATAAAACTATTAAAGATGCACTATGCAGATATCGCTCCGCCATTTCCTTATTGCTAAAATGTTAATAGTTTGCCTCATTTCAGTTTCACTTAACAAAGAAGTATAGTGTGGAGTCATTGTACTATCTAAATATATTCTCAGCTGTTTGAAGCTGGTGTAAAACACACAATCCAATCTTTACAGGAAGCAAAGAAATAGTGCACATAGAACATATCTACTGCTTCTTAGATTTGTGTTAATTGAGAATCATATCTATAACACACATTTCTATGTAAATTCGGTCGGGTCGCACCAGAAAGTGACACTTTAAAAAAAACTAATATATATATATATATCTATAGTAGGTCTTATGGTTGTGGATATATTTAGTCTAGGTATAATTTCACATGCCCTGAATTCATTCGATTATTGTGGACTGTTTGAAATGCAGTGTATAATTATAATAAAATGATAATCGAGAGGTATATCAATCGCACTCACTCACATACATTTCGCCCCATGAGGTTGAAAAAATGGAGATGATAATTAGGCCATATCATCCAGCCCTAGCTAGTAACACTACTACTAAAGACTACTATAACTACTATCATTTCATACCATTGGCCAATATCTAATTGTCTAAGTAAGATTGACGTTTTATCTGATTAAAACACGATTCGGTTCTCCTTACTCTCGTTACCTCCGTTATTTTTTTCAAATGTATGTTTATTCCCATCCATGTAATGGCACACTCCTTCACATCTCTCCTTAACTCCCTGCTAATACCTCATTTTGGTTAGTCCACTCCCTTTTTTTCTCTTTCCATCGCTCTCTCCCTTCTCTCACTCCTTTGGCCTCTCACCGTTTTGTACATAGAGGCCTTAGTGAGGGTTAGTATTTGGGGAAGTTTAATTGCTACCACCTCAACCTTGCTCTGCTCAGTTGAACCAACACTGTTCAGTCAGTCCAGGGTTGTTTTCCCAAATGGCACCCTTTCCCCTATATATTGCACTACTTTTGACCAGTGGCCCACAGTAGTGTACTATATAAAAAAATATAGGGGATAGGGTGCCATTTAGGAGTTAGTCCAGCTCTCCTGAAGTTCTGCTCTGCTGGCTCTAAACTAACCCCTCAGTCTTGAGGTAAATGTGTTTCATAGCTCCAAATTAGTGCATTACTATGTTTCCTCTATGCTGCTTTACAGGTCACCGATACAAAGATGGGCCCTATATAGTAGTTACCCATTACTAAATATCGATACAATTATAAACATGGGACAAAGACAAGTCTTTATTTCCCCACTAGTTACTTATAATAGTTTGATGTGACTGCGTGTACTCCCTGTGGTAAGTGTTGGTATCTAGTCAACTTTCTATTAAAGTATCTGTGAGGAAATGCCGGAGCTAGCTAAATCATTGACAAAGAGCTGACCTGGGATGTAGTATAGACAGGGAGCTGACCTGGGAAGAAGTGGCCGGCAGGGAGCTTTTGTGTTGGGAGACTAAGGTGGAGCTGGGGAGGGCTGAGCTGAAGGGGAGAGGGAAACGGACACAGAGCGGGAGGCCAGGGCCATGTTGTGGAATCTCCTCAGGGCCTTCTGAGTAAATGTTCATGGATGATATCATTTTGGAATGTTCACAAATGGAGAGGCCATGACTGGTTTAGCAATCAGAGATGGACTCTCTCCGGTGGCAGGGGGTTAAGATTTATGGGTCTCTGTGTGTGTACTTTTTTGTGTGTGTTTGTTTGGATTATTTTACGTTTGGCGGTTGTTTTTCTTGAACTCGGGCAGTACTTCAACAATGTAATATATTAGCCTGCTGATAGTCTTTTCCATAGCCTTAGGAAATGCCATGGCTGTCAGCAGTCTGGTTTTTAACCTGTTACAAGCCTGTTGCTGTGTCAGTGCCATGTTGTGGTGCTGTTAAACAGAAAATATACAAGTCATGTTTGTAATGAGGTTCCACTCTGGCCTCTGTACATGCGTCTCTCTATCAATGTAATGCCATCCGAAAATAAAATCTTACGTATTTTGACAGCTGTGTTTTGGAAGAGATTTTAATCCCTGATTTATTTAAGGAAACATCATTTTGCACCAGTGCTTTCCAAGGTCTTGTGGCTGGCTGCTTAACTGTAAAATATCTCTCTCTCCAAATTCAATTCTCCTTAACCAAAACTCCTGATCCCCTAAGGGAATGTTGTGTATTCTTCTAAATGGATATAAGCAGGCCAGTCAAAGCACATGTTACAGGCAAGGTAGCTGAGGAACCCTCAACTCTGGTCTCTTATATCAAGGAGGAGTTTCGTTTTGATAACTGCTTGTGTGTTTACTAGCAACATTGAGTCCCCATCAGTCAATACTTGTAAAAATGTACGTTCTGAAAATGTACTGTTTGTCCTGTACAACTGCGGTCCTTCCGCCATGAGCTGAAATTCATACTTTAATAAAAATGTTTATAGAAAACAACCACAGACTTTCCCCTCATTTGTGTTGCTCAACTGCAGTGCAAATGCTCTTGTGCCAATTGAATCTCGGCTTACTTAGTACGTCAAGGCCACTACATTTCCTGTTGATCAACACAAATGAGGAAAAAGTTGGTTGTATTACAAGTTTTTCCTAAACGTATGAATTTCAGCCCCCCGTGGAAGGGCCACAACCATCGACTGATGGTGACTCAATGTTGTTGCTAGCAAATTACGTGACCTGTGATCAGTACTCAACTACAAGCAAAGCTAACAGTTCTCACTTTACCACTCTACTCCCACCAGGGTTGGCAAGTTGGTTTGTTTGAGCCACACGTCTCGTTTGGCATGGTGGTCTGACACGGATATTACATGAAGTTACTCCATGTAATTCTGTGGCGTTGGAGTTGAGCTGTTTTTCTGCCACTGTTAGCACAAAGGGAGGCAGCCATTACCATACGGTGATGTATACTAGGCCTGGTGAGGAGCTGTGACCGACGTCTGGTCGGAGATGACCCATCGCCGTTAATCATTGCTATTGTACGAGTTAGTTTGTAGCAGAGTTGTTTTAATTAGAGCAGTGAGGTTTATATTTAGGAGCACTGCTATGAAACAGGACTCAAAAAATGGCTCCATGAAAGATTTAATTCAATCAATGAAACTGCCTCTGGGAACCCACATGAATCAGTATAGTAGGTGTATATTTTTATAGCCCGCTACCAAGACATACAACTCGTTTCACCATCAATGTTTATTTAGA
Organism: Oncorhynchus kisutch; assembly: GCF_002021735.2. NCBI lineage: Eukaryota > Metazoa > Chordata > Actinopteri > Salmoniformes > Salmonidae > Oncorhynchus > Oncorhynchus kisutch. Next base: position 18,205,419 of record NC_034188.2, on the reverse strand, counting down.
TACCAACATATGATGCTAATTTGAATTTATTAGTCTCTGACTTGGATCATGATGACTGGCCACAGCAGAGGGACATGTAGAGTACAAGAGTTCCTATCAGGGATGACCAGAGTTGACCTGCATCCAAAATGGTAACTTATTCCCTTTATAGTGTGTCCAGCTATCTTTACGGTCCCTGGTCAAAAGTAGTGCACTATAAAGGGAACAGGATACCATTTGGAATGTAGCCTCCAGCGGAAGAGTGGAGTTCTGAGTTGGGTGTCTTCCCGCCGGTCAGCATATCTGTGCGACGTGGGATATCCTGCTCGTTAGTTTGCTTGCTGACGCCAGCTGCATGTTGGGCATTTAATACTGCCGGGGTCACACAGGAGAGGGCAATAGTGAATGGTCACCTAGGATGAAATTTGACATCCAAAGACCCCTCGGATAACCATAGAACAATGATCTGAAATGTCTGCCTCTTATCATTAGGTGTCTGAGGCAATTGTAGTCTATTTGAAACACAGTTGAAACAGATTAGTGCTTCTCTATTTAGACTGACTGTTGCCTTAACTCCTAAAGAGAAAGTGGAAATGGCACAGTAATGATGTGCTGCCCACCATTTTGTTCAGAAACTCCTGGTTAAAGCCGGGCTCCCCGAAGCTGTTCTTTGGACAATTAGACCTGAAATGCATTATTGGGTTGGCAAAATTGCTGTAAACCTGTCATTCCAGTATTTAAAAATCACTTAAGTGGAGGAGAAGCTAAGCTTGGTTATCTCCATATGAAAAGTTGAAGCTCTAATGGTTTCAGCTTACAGAGAAACCTTGTTGAACATATTACAGAGATGACCTCGTGTGTGTGTGTGTGTGTGTGCGGCTCTCTTACCCTCCCATGAAAATGGGTGTATTAATGGTAGTCCAGCTTTGTCCGTATGAGTGGAACATTGGTTCCTGATCCTAGAAACCTGACTGGCCCTGTCCATTGTAGTTCAAGCCTGATCTACTGCAGCAATAGGGCAGTTATTGGCTCCTGTTCATACATTGGCTTCACATGTATCTCATAAAGAAAAGGGTCCCTGAAAATCCCCAAAAGTAAATTTGAAGAATACATAGGGCACTTCAAAGGTGTGTGCCAGCGGAAGGCGGGGTGGTCAAACCGTGTGTTCCAGGGGAAGGCGGGGTGGTCAAACCGTGTGTTCCAGGGGAAGGCGGGGTGGTCAAACCGTGTGTTCCAGGGGAAGGCGGGGTGGTCAAACCGTGTGTTCCAGGGGAAGGCGGGGTGGTCAAACCGTGTGTTCCAGCGGAAGGCGGGGTGGTCAAACCGTGTGTTCCAGCGGAAGGCGGGGTGGTCAAACCGTGTGTTCCAGGGGAAGGCGGGGTGGTCAAACCGTGTGTTCCAGGGGAAGGCGGGGTGGTCAAACCGTGTGTTCCAGGGGAAGGCGGGGTGGTCAAACCGTGTGTTCCAGGGGAAGGCGGGGTGGTCAAACCGTGTGTTCCAGGGGAAGGCGGGGTGGTCAAACCGTGTGTTCCAGGGGAAGGCGGGGTGGTCAAACCGTGTGTTCCAGGGGAAGGCGGGGTGGTCAAACCGTGAGTTCTTTGTAGTTATGAATTAGAGGTAAACACTGTCCAAACTGACAGAGGGAAGACCAGTCAGAGACAGACGGGGAGAGAGATGTTGGGTGCTAGAGGGATGGATGAGATGGGGGCAGGGGAAGAGTACCTGACAACATGACGGGAACTGAATAAGAGGACAACTCTTAAAATAACCTAATTGCTATCTAGTTTGCTACCTTGTTTTCTCCCTCAACTGGTATTAGTTTTCATGCCCTTCTGTTTCTCCCCACAAAATATCACACATTTTCTTTTGGTAAAAGTTGGGACTTGAAAAAAAATGATCTGACAAATTTAGTTTTAGTTGATGTATTTTGTCCAATCATAAGCATGCATGGCTTTGCATAGTGCAATCCTCTCATTGGCACAACTACCGTCTTTCAGTTGCGCAGTGTGATTGAGTGGATCTGCCCAGCTGTCCCTCCTACACAGCTCCCAGGCGTGAGTCAACTAAAACTAAATCTAAAATAGCTGCTAAAATGAACACTGCAGTCTTTCTCTGTGGTCACTGGAGTTCAGCAGGGTGCGGATGGAAATAATCCTCTGGGGAATTTGACTTCTGACTCAGTGTGACATGTGGTTTAATGTTTGTATGTGGATGGGTAGTGTGTATGGCATGTGCTATGTGTATCTATGGTCGTTGGTGTGTTTCGGTTGTTAATGTGTTTATGTATGTGGATCTATGGTTGTTGGTGTGTATCAGTTAATGTGTTTATGTGAATCTATGGTTGTTAATGCGTGTGTCTTAAGGCGATTTGTGTGTGTTGTGGATGTGCTGGCTGGCGGACAGAGGGGTCAGAGGACAGGACCTCTCTCTCAGGAGTGGCTGTTAACCTTTGACCCCTCTGGTTAAGCCTGCAGGGTGGTGGTAGAGGTGGAGGTTTCCCTCCTCTGAAGTCTGTCTGGTCCTGGGCCACATGATGCAGGCCAGGCAGAGGAAAGGGGGTGATGTGGTGTCTAATCTGGGTTTTGTCCACAAGGCATTTTCACCTCCCCCACACCACCACCACCCCTCCTCCTCACCAGAGAAGCCAGTGTTCTGGGGGGCAGGCAAGGGAACGTCCTCCTCCTCCTCCAGTGTAAAGGGACAGACAGGAGAACGTCCTCCTCCTCCTCCAGTGTAAAGGGGCAGGCAGGGGAACGTCCTCCTCCTCCTCCAGTGTAAAGGGGCAGGCAGGGGAACGTCCTCCTCCTCCTCCAGTGTAAAGGGGCAGGCAGGGGAACGTCCTCCTCCTCCTCCAGTGTAAAGGGGCAGGCAGGGGAACGTCCTCCTCCTCCTCCAGTGTAAAGGGGCAGGCAGGGGAACGTCCTCCTCCTCCTCCAGTGTAAAGGGGCAGGCAGGGGAACGTCCTCCTCCTCCTCCAGTGTAAAGGGGTAGGCAGGGGAACGTCCTCCTCCTCCTCCAGTGTAAAGGGGCAGGCAGGAGAACGTCCTCCTCCTCCTCCAGTGTAAAGGGGCAGGCAGGAGAACGTCCTCCTCCTCCTCCAGTGTAAAGGGGCAGGCAGGAGAACGTCCTCCTCCTCCTCCAGTGTAAAGGGGCAGGCAGGAGAACGTCCTCCTCCTCCTCCTCCAGTGTAAAGGGGCAGGCAGGGGAACGTCCTCCTCCTCCTCCAGTGTAAAGGGGCAGGCAGGAGAACGTCCTCCTCCTCCTCCAGTGTAAAGGGGCAGGCAGGAGAACGTCCTCCTCCTCCTCCTCCTCCAGTGTAAAGGGGCAGGCAGGGGAACGTCCTCCTCCTCCTCCAGTGTAAAGGGGCAGGCAGGAGAACGTCCTCCTCCTCCTCCAGTGTAAAGGGGCAGGCAGGAGAACGTCCTCCTCCTCCTCCAGTGTAAAGGGGCAGGCAGGAGAACGTCCTCCTCCTCCTCCTCCAGTGTAAAGGGGCAGGCAGGGGAACGTCCTCCTCCTCCTCCAGTGTAAAGGGGCAGGCAGGAGAACGTCCTCCTCCTCCTCCAGTGTAAAGGGGCAGGCAGGGGAACGTCCTCCTCCAGTGTAAAGGGGCAGACAGGAGAACGTCAAAGGGAAGGGACTTCTTTTATGAGCCGTTTAAAGAGGTTGGTGGTGGAAACCACAAAGGAGAAGCAGAAAGCAGTGGACTGCTGATGAATGCCATGACACAGTATCATGTTGTTAACGGCTCCCATGTTTTGACTGCCATAAATAACCCTCCTTTTTCCTTCTGATTGACAACCTGAACAATGTACCCGCTCGCTGTTTGTTGGGATTCCCAGTTAATTGGGAGTTGTTGTATGTCGCCAAGCAGACTCAACCGTTCATCTAAAGCTTGTCCTTGAGGTTGAGCTGACGGTCCACAGACAATATAGGAAACCAACCTTTAATTGGCCCTTTTTTACTTTGTCCATTCTCGATTTGGAAGGAAGCAGTGTCTTCTAATCGCCTCATTCCAGTTGCAGGTGAAATTCCAAAAACCAGAGAATATTCCAAAAAATATGAAATCCACTTTTCTTTGCACTGAGTGAGTTTACTTGCCAGATAACGCAAAGATTTACTCAAACAAAGATCTACACAAATGGCAGGAATTTCTCACTCGTTACAAAACCTCTATTCAATATAAATGTGAATATTTCCATGTTATCGGAGTTCCACCTGAAACTAGAAACAGGAGATTTTATTGCACCAGTTCCTTCCGAAATGGAGAATGAATGAATCTCCAAGTAAAGGAAGGTTGAGCATTCTAGTTTATTTAGTTAACCATTGACTCTGACCCCATGACTCAACTGTTTTGGAAGACTTTTGCTCAATATTGACTACCTCCTGCTGATGAGAAATGCATGTTGTTTTTATATAGTATACATAGACTTGTGGTGACTAAAATGTTTCATGCAAGATCATACCTTCAGAAAGTAAACTTTAGGCAGTCCAGTCAAGGATTTCCTATAAAATGGCTCCCTATAGTGCACTACGTATGATCAGGACCCATAGGGCTCTGCTCAAAAGTAGTGCACTTTAAGGGAACATGGTGCCATTTGCAATGCGGCCAAGCGTTCCCTTTTTTAAAAATTTGAACCGTCTACTCTTGTTCCAATTTTACAACCTGTTTCTGTGCGGGGGTTGGAGAAGTTGGCCGCCCTAATGTTTTCCCAAAGTATGCGTTAACTAATACGAGAACATTTTCAGAGACTTTAGCCCGTGAGCTAACAATGTGACATTTGTACAGAGATTCCTGTGAAAGATTGGCCATCTCAGTTTTATTTGTGTTCTTTGGTTACAGACATTTTCCACATGGATAAAGGCCTTTACATTGTGGTCCTGTACTGCAGGCGGGCAGGGAGGGAGGGAGGCCTTGGTGGAATACAGGCAGAATCTCTGTTTCACTTAGAGGAGGTGTGTGCATGCTTTGTGTGTCTGCGCGCATGCACTCACTGCTTACTTTGCTCTCTCCAATCATCTGGTACAAAGAGCTATGTGTGATGTGATGTGTGAATGTGTTTAGGTAGTGGTTGCCAACTCTCTCTTCCTCTCTTGCTGTATGTGGTGGGGGGGGGGGGGGGGGGGTCAAGTTGAGTCTGATTTGGGCTTGATCCCAAGAGTGGGGGGGTTAGGGTTGAAAGGTGGTGATGCTTCTCTGTTTCTCTGGGTGTGGTGTTTTAGCTAGCAAGGTCGAGGCCTTCTTATAGAAGTTATATACTTCAACCAACCAAGGGGTTGTGACAACATTCTCTCTCCACCTTCTGAGTCATATAAGTTGTTGTGGAAAATTTGTTGGTGTTTTTGGGAGCCTTACACAGTGTGCACTATGCATGAGTTGTGTGTGTGTGTGTGTACTCCTTCACGTCAGTAGTACTTCAAGTCCACACTCGTCTTTTGGCATACGCAATTCTGACATGTGTAGCACTGCTTAGACACACTGTTCTAGTGGTGGTACAAAGGTAGTTTAGTCCTCATATACATCACACCAATACACACTGTGAACATCCCACAACGTGATGGTCAGGGAGTGGGTATATTTTCAACTCTTGTTTTATATACTACGCCTGATTACACAGTTCATATTTTGTTGTGGCAATAGTCTTTTTAATTGTCCGTTATTGTTAGAATCTAGTGACCTGTTGATTTCCACGCTCATTATTGTTAGTATCTAGTGACCTGTTGATTTCATGTCTGTCCTAAATGGCACACTTGTCCTTAGGCATAATACACTTTAGACCACAGGCCCTGGTTAAAGTACTGCACTATGTAGGGAATAGGGTGCCATTGCAGCCGGTGAATGTAGTGGTGCTAGTAACACTGTTTGGTGTAGTGTGTTTAGTGGTGCTAGTAGCGCCAGCAGAGTGGCCTGTTCTGCAGACCACCAGGGCCAGAGTTGTTGAGCAAGCGGATGGCTGGTGGGGAAACCCAAACAGGCCGTTGGGAGCCTGGGCGGAGTGAAAGGATCACTGTGTTCTTCCCAAATTCCAACAACCACCTTTTTAAAAAGAAAGAAAAACATAACATTATTGCAGCTGCAACTTTGCATTCAGCCTCTACGCCTCTCCCGGCCCTCTGCCTCTACGCCTCTCCGGCCCTCTACGCCTCTCCGGCCCTCTGCCTCTACGCCTCTCCGGCCCTCTGCCTCTACGCCTCTACGCCTCTCTGGCCCTCTGCCTCTACGCCTCTCCGGCCCTCTGCCTCTCCGGCCCTCTGCCTCTACGCCTCTCCGGCCCTCTGCCTCTCTGGCCCTCTGCCTCTACGCCTCTCCGGCCCTCTGCCTCTCCGGCCCTCTGCCTCTACGCCTCTCCGGCCCTCTGCCTCTACGCCTCTCCGGCCCTCTGCCTCTACGCCTCTCCGGCCCTCTGCCTCTACGCCTCTCCGGCCCTCTGCCTCTACGCCTCTCCGGCCCTCTGCCTCTCCGGCCCTCTGCCTCTCTGGCCCTCTGCCTCTCTGGCCCTCTGCCTCTACGCCTCTCCGGCCCTCTGCCTCTCTGGCCCTCTGCCTCTACGCCTCTCCGGCCTCTACGGCCCTCTGCCTCTACGCCTCTCCGGCCCTCTGCCTCTACGCCTCTCCGGCCCTCTGCCTCTACGCCTCTCCGGCCCTCTGCCTCTACGCCTCTCCGGCCCTCTGCCTCTACGCCTCTCCGGCCCTCTGCCTCTACGCCTCTCCGGCCCTCTGCCTCTACGCCTCTCCGGCCCTCTGCCTCTACGCCTCTCCGGCCCTCTGCCTCTACGCCTCTCCGGCCCTCTGCCTCTACGCCTCTCCGGCCCTCTGCCTCTACGCCTCTCCGGCCCTCTGCCTCTACGCCTCTCCGGCCCTCTGCCTCTCCAGCCCTCTGCCTCTCTGGCCCTCTGCCTCTCCGGCCCTCTGCCTCTCTGGCCCTCTGCCTCTACGCCTCTCCGGCCCTCTGCCTCTCTGGCCCTCTGCCTCTACGCCTCTCCGGCCCTCTGCCTCTCCGGCCCTCTGCCTCTACGCCTCTCCGGCCCTCTGCCTCTACGCCTCTCCGGCCCTCTGCCTCTACGCCTCTCCGGCCCTCTGCCTCTCCGGCCCTCTGCCTCTCCGGCCCTCTGCCTCTCTGGCCCTCTGCCTCTCCGGCCCTCTGCCTCTCTGGCCCTCTGCCTCTACGCCTTTCCAGCCCTCTGCATCTCTGGCCCTCTGCCTCTACGCCTCTCCGGCCCTCTGCCTCTCCGGCCCTCTGCCTCTACGCCTCTCCGGCCCTCTGCCTCTACGCCTCTCCGGCCCTCTGCCTCTACGCCTCTCCGGCCCTCTGCCTCTACGCCTCTCCGGCCCTCTGCCTCTCCAGCCCTCTGCCTCTCTGGCCCTCTGCCTCTCCGGCCCTCTGCCTCTACGCCTCTCCGGCCCTCTGCCTCTCTGGCCCTCTGCCTCTCTGGCCCTCTGCCTCTACGCCTCTCTGGCCCTCTGCCTCTACGCCTCTCCGGCCCTCTGCCTCTCCGGCCCTCTGCCTCTACGCCTCTCCGGCCCTCTGCCTCTACGCCTCTCCGGCCCTCTGCCTCTACGCCTCTCCGGCCCTCTGCCTCTCTGGCCCTCTGCCTCTCCGGCCCTCTGCCTCTACGCCTCTCCGGCCCTCTGCCTCTCTGGCCCTCTGCCTCTACGCCTTTCCAGCCCTCTGCATCTCTGGCCCTCTGCCTCTACGCCTCTCCGGCCCTCTGCCTCTCCGGCCCTCTGCCTCTACGCCTCTCCGGCCCTCTGCCTCTACGCCTCTCCGGCCCTCTGCCTCTACGCCTCTCCGGCCCTCTGCCTCTACGCCTCTCCGGCCCTCTGCCTCTACGCCTCTCCGGCCCTCTGCCTCTACGCCTCTCCGGCCCTCTGCCTCTACGCCTCTCCGGCCCTCTGCCTCTACGCCTCTCCGGCCCTCTGCCTCTACGCCTCTCCGGCCCTCTGCCTCTACGCCTCTCCGGCCCTCTGCCTCTACGCCTCTCCGGCCCTCTGCCTCTACGCCTCTCCGGCCCTCTGCCTCTACGCCTCTCCGGCCCTCTGCCTCTACGCCCCTCTGCCTCTACGCCTCTCCGGCCCTCTGCCTCTACGCCTCTCCGGCCCTCTGCTGCTGCACTGCTCTGACCCCTGCCATAAATCGCTGTTGAGTCCACTTTGACCACTCTTTGCCAAACTTGTCAGTTCTGTACAGCAGAGGGTGTGGGTTAGAAGAGAGACTGACCGGATGGGGTGTCAGCACTTAGAGATGTCAGGTTGTTAAACTTGTTTAACATCCGCGCTCGAACTTCCCTCCCCGGACCAAGCCTGTCTTTAGCAGTCTCTCCCCTCCCCCCCCTGTCAGTGTGCACTCTGGTGTGTATTGTTCCCACATGACACAGCTGCAGAAGCTTGCGGTATAATGTCTCGACTGACGGGTGCTGTGAGAGGTCACTGTGAGGAGCATAAACCTTTTCTTTCTCTTGGGTAGGTGTTTCTACAGAGTCTGCTTCTGTACCTGCTGCATGAAGCAGGGAAACCTGGGATACCGCATGTTATGTGATATTATTGGACTGCCCAATTAAGGGCAAGGAGACAATGGTGTGCTGCAACCATCACAATGTATTTCGTATCAATTCGATTTTTTGGTTATTTAACATGGTTTATTTTCTTCTGTGAGAACATGGCACCTGATTCACGTAACGAACAGGAAACAAGCAGTTTTTCACGGTGTGTAACTGTGCTTTGTGAATTCTCTTTATGATGGTTGTTCTTGGTTTTCTCTCGCCCTGCCTCTGTAGGAACCCATCTGAAGGTGTGTCCCCAGGAATACTCATGCTGTACGCTGGAGATGGAGGAGAAGCTGAGTCAGCAGAGCCACTCGGACCTGAAGGCCCCCGTCTCCCAGCTCAGCACCAACCTACAGAGCACCTTCAAACAGAGGCACAGCCACTTTGACCGTAAGATTGAAACGCACGTATACAAGCTCAAACAAAATCACTCACACCCCTACCTTCCTACTGTATCAGTCCATCTATGTTCCACTGCTAGGCAGCACGGCTTCCTGTCCCAAGAGCAGCACGGCGTCCTTTCCCACCCCCCTTAGCAGCACGGCGTCCTTTCCCACCCCCCTTAGCAGCACAGCGTCTTGTCCCAGTCCCCAGAGCAGCAGCGCGTGGGCAGTGTTGGCCTTGACTGACACCCAAACCTGCCTGTGCATTGACAGCCTGCAGCAAAGACACCCCGTCTCTGTTGGCCGGTCCACCTGTCTCTCAAAGTATCAGACATTGCAACCTCTGGCCAATCCCCTCTCGCCCTACTGTCTGGGGGGAGAGAGAGGCATGCATGCTCTGACGGACCACACACCCAGAGCCAGCCTTCTTTCACTTGACACACTTCCTGTTCTCTCTGTGGTGTGTGTGTAAAAATATCAGGATCATGTTCACTGTGATTGCCCTACTGTGAGGCAGTGCATGGGAACATGTGACAATGCTGTGTCACTGTCAGAGGGCAGCGGGACAGTTTGGCCCCTGAGACCTCCTGTCCTCCATCGAACCCAGTCACCACTCTGGCTATTGCCTCTGCTGCTTGAGGAGGGTCTGTAGGTGCAGGCTAGAGGATGCCTGGTTGGATATTCTCCAGACACACATTTTCATGAACCCACAGTACCCAAACCTCAAATATATTAGTTATGCTGCACAGCTGGAAAACTTGGAAACTATTTCAAGTTTTCATAATGGTAATTGCCATTTTTGGATGCCGATTATGGCCGACTATATTGCAATCCACGAGGAGACTGAGTGGCAGGCTGGCCACCTGTTATGTGATTGCAGGCAGCAAGGAGCCATGGTAAGTTGCTAGGTAGTATTAAATGTACCTTTTTATAAAAAAACAATCAATCTTAACATAATCACTAGTTAACTACACATGGTTGATGATATTACTAGTTTAACTAGATATAATCAATGCGGTACCTGAAACTGTCACTTCTCTTGCATTCAGTGTAAGCAGAGTCAGGGTGTATGCAGCAGTTTGGGCCGCCTGGCTCATTGCGAACTGTGTGAAGACCATTTCTTCCTAACAAAGACCGCAATTCATTTGCCACAATTTTACATAATTATGACATAACATTGAAGTTTGTTCATTGTAAACAGCAATATTTAGACTTAGGGTTGCCGCCCGTTTGATAAAATACGTAGGGGTTCTGTATTTCACTGAAAGAATAAACGTTTATTTTTCGAGATGATAGTTTCCGGATGTGACCATATTAATGACCTACGGCTCGTATTTCTGTGTTTATTATATTATAATTAAGTCTATGATTTGATAGCGCAGTCTGACTGAGCGATGGTAGGCTGCAGCAGGCTCGTAAGCATTCATTCAAACTGTACTTTCCTCCGTTTGCCAGCAGCTTTTCGCAATGCTTGAAGCGCAGCGCTGTTTATGACTTCAAGCATATCGACTTCCGAGATTAGGCTGGCAATACTATATTGCCTATAAGAACATCCAATTGTCAAAGGTCTATGAAATACAAATGATAAATAGAGAGAGAGTCGTATAATAACGACAACCTCAACCTCAAACTTAACTGGGAATATTGAAGTCTCATATTAGAATGAACCACCAGCTTTCATATGTTCTCATGTTCTGAGCAGGGAACTTAAACGTTAGCTTTTTTACATGGCACACACTGCTCTTTTACTTTCTTCTCCAACCAAATGTAACATGTTTAATTATTTATTTGAGACTAAATGGATTTTTATGTATTATATTAAGTTAAAATAAGTGTTCATTGTTCATTCAGTATTGTTGTAATTGTCATTATTAAAAAAATATATATATATATAAACAAACAAAAATCGTCCGATTAATCGGTATTGGCTTTTTTTGGTCCTCCAATAATCGGTATCTGCGTTGAAAAATCATAATCGGTCGACCTCTAGTGTTAACTCCGGTGTCCTGGCTAAATTCCCAATCTGGCCCTCATACCATCATGGCCACCTAATCATCCCCAGCTTCCAATTGATTCCTTCTTCCCCAGGTTGGTGCTGTAAATGAGTGTGTGCAGGATAGTCTACCAGGGAGTGTGTATTGCAGCCAGATGTGAACAAGAATGTGACATGTCGGAATGTGGTGGCTGCTTTAGCCCGCCCTCTCTCTCGGTCTCACGCGTATGTTCTGTGTCTGTGTGGCCTGTCTCTGAGCTGTTAGTTGTGGGATACCTTTACAAAGCCCTGCTGTGCTCTTCTCCGTCTGAACCATTAGTCCAGGGTGTCCAGCTCAGGCGGCTCTCTCTCCCTGGGTGGGGTGTCCGGCTCAGGCGGCTCTCTCTCCCTGGGTGGGGTGTCCGGCTCAGGCGGCGCTCTCTCTCCCTGGGTGGGGTGTCCGGCTCAGGTGGCGCTCTCTCTCTCCCTGGGTGGGGTGTCCGGCTCAGGCGGCGCTCTCTCTCTCCCTGGGTGGGGTGTCCGGCTCAGGCGGCGCTCTCTCTCTCCCTGGGTGGGGTGTCCGGCTCAGGCGGCGCTCTCGCCCTCCCTGGGTGGGGTGTCCGGCTCAGGCGGCGCTCTCTCTCTCCCTGGGTGGGGTGTCCGGCTCAGGCGGCGCTCTCTCTCTCCCTGGGTGGGGTGTCCGGCTCAGGCGGCGCTCTCTCTCTCCCTGGGTGGGGTGTCCGGCTCAGGCGGCGCTCTCTCTCTCCCTGGGTGGGGTGTCCGGCTCAGGCGGCGCTCTCTCTCTCCCTGGGTGGGGTGTCCGGCTCAGGCGGCGCTCTCGCCCTCCCTGGGTGGGGTGTCCGGCTCAGGCGGCGCTCTCGCCCTCCCTGGGTGGGGTGTCCGGCTCAGGCGGCGCTCTCGCCCTCCCTGGGTGGGGTGTCCACCTTAATGCACACAGCTTTTGCTCATTTGCATGGTTTGTTGTTTGTTTCCAGCATTTTAATCAATTTATTTCCTTCACTGTTATCATTTCTTTTGTCCGTCACAAAAACGCCACTAATTCTTTGACTGTTCAGGCAGTTCTTACCGTCACCGCTAGAGGATGACCAGATGATTTATGGGACCTGTACTCCTGAAGTTGTTGACAATTTTTTTGCTTGTCAATGGCTAACAGTGTCTTACTGGTGATTTAAAATGGGAGATTGCAATTTAAGTCATTTCTGAATTATTTAATGTAATCAAACATTCATGGTAATTCGAGTCACGTGACTTGGACTGAAGCACTACTCGATTTTGACTTGACCATCTATGACTCGTGACTTGAGTTGTATGACTGGAGAGACTTGATTTGTCATCTCACACACTATGTAAGCCCATCTGTCCTTGATATCGGAGTGCTGCAGGTTCTGTGCATTCTGTTCTGTGTCTTGTTCAATTCGATTCATGGAAATCATAGGTTGAGCAGGCCAGGCACAAAGCACGTAATCTAGCAAAGCGTGCGCCACTCCACAATCTTCCGGTATTTATTTAGTAAACATAACACATCACTCCTGACAGACGCAAACAAGAACTCTTCACAGAAATGTTGCAGCAGCCTACACCTAAACTGTATGGGAAGAAAAGGAGAGGATTTCTCAGTTTGATCAACTAGGTACTGATAACCACAGTCTGCAGCTGCGTAGGCTACAGCCAATGCACTGTCCCCTCTTGCACTCTGTCGGGCAAACAAAGTGGTAACATTATGTAGAATATTTATAGCCCATTAGTGTTAGAAGTCAAATATGAATTTAATCAAATTTGGTTTAGGCAATATTCAAACTTGGCCTGGCTAGACAACCTTGACCTTTTCAATCAAATGATTAACTGAAATGAAATGTTTATTTTTTTAAACTATTTATCTATAAGGCACAATGCACATTAATCAACATCAATAATGTAACATCGATGTAAATGTGCCGAGGTTAGCCAAAAGCTCATTTGCACCAGTAGTCCCTGGGCAGCTAAGGGCCTTTACACAGCTACTATACAAATACTCACTAAAACAACTCGTGTACAGGTTTGGATAGATTTGAGCCGTGTTGTCAATATAAAATTACAATAATCGGTGCAGCTTCTCAAGTCCATGGGCAATGCATTCCAGTATAGTGTACTGTGTTGGAAAGAGACAACGCAATCCAATCTAGTTACTGCCCTTGTTATCCTGGAGATGGTTTCCTTGAGCATGATATGCCGGCATTGGTGGGAGGGGCAAGACCATGCAGGATCTTAAAGACCAGGCTTGCATCTACATACTGATTTAAGCTATCCAGACTAAGTCAATTGTGTTTGTAAATGATATGACAATGGTGGTAACTGTTTGGTTTGTTATCAAAAATCATAAATTCGTAGAGCGATTCAAATAGTTTCAGATTAGTAGCTCCAGCTTGTGACCAGCATGTGGGGCAATATCGCAAATGTGAGATCATAGCATGCCTACATAGTTTGGTGGCCTCCAGAGGAAGGAAAGGTCTTTATAAACCTTAAGTTGGATAATCTGAACTTGATGGTGTTACCCCCACCACCTTAACATGTTTCTTAAATGTCAAGTTGGAGTCTAAAATGATGCTGCGATATCTGAAGTTACACACTTTCAGATTCTCCCCATTAACAAGAACAGCTCGTTGAGAAGAATCAATGGATTTATTAGAGAAGTACATAGTCTTGTCCATTTAAAATTTAAATGCAGGCAAGAATTAGTCGTCCATTTTAGAAACATGTACCATAGCTTCAGTAAACTTAACTAGTCAATTTTTTTGGTGTACATAAAGAACTGCATTGTCTGCATGTTAACTTGTGTGCACGCAAGTGGGAGATCATTTTATATACAGTTGAAGTCGGAAGTTTACATACAGGTTGGAGTCATTTAAAACTCATTTTTCATCCACTCCATAAATGTCTTGTTGCCAAAACTATAGTTTGTTAAGTCGGTTAGGACATCTACTTGGTGCATGACACAAGTAATTTTTCCAACAATTGTTTACAGACAGATTATTTCACTTAATTCACTGTATCACAATTCCAGTGGGTCAGAAGTTTACATACACTAAGTTGACTGGGAAAATCAAAAGAAATCAGCCAAGACCTCAGAAATAAAATTGGAGACCTCCAGAAGTCTGGTTCATCCTTGAGAGCAATTTCCAAATGCCTGAAGGTACCACGTTAGTAATAGTACAATAGTGTACAATAGTACACAAGTATAAACACCATGGGACCACGCAGATGTCATACCGCTCAGGAAGGAGACAAGTTCTGTCTCCCTGAGTTGAACATACTTTGGTGCGAAAAGTGCAAATCAATCCCAGAACAACAGCAAAAAAACTTGTGAAGATGCTGGAGGAAACGGGTACAAAAGTATCTATACCCACAGTAAAACGAGTCCAAAATCGACATAACCTGAAAGGCTGCTCAGCAAGGAAGAAGCCACTGCTCCAAAACCGCCATGAAAAAGCAAGACTATGGTTTGCAACTGCACATGGGGACAAAGATGGTACTTTTTGTAGAAACGTCCTCTGGTCTGATGAAACAAAAACACTGTTTGGCCATAATGACCATCATTATGTTTGGAGGAGAAAGGGGGATTCTTGCAAGCCGAAGAACACCATCCCAACCGTGAAGCACGGGGGTTGCAGCAGCACGTTTTGGCGGTGCTTTGCTGCAGATGGGACTGGTGCACTTCACAAAATGGATAGCATCATGAGGAAGGGGAATTGTGGATATATTGAAGCTACGTCTCAAGACATCAGTCAGGAAGTTAACTTATGTTATAGGGGACGCTTGCATCCCACTTGGCCAAAAGCCAGGGAAAATGCAGCGCGGTAAATTCAAATAAAATGATATAAAAATCAAACTTTCATTAAATCACACATGTAAGATACTCAATTAAAGCTACAGTCGTTGTGAATCCAGCCAACATATCAGATTTTAAAAAAGAAGCTTTTCGGCGAAAGCATAAGAAGCTATTATCTGATGACAGCACAATAGTAAACAAAGAGTAGCATATTTCAACCCTGCAGGCGCTACACAAAACGCAGGAATAAAATATAAAACATGCCTTACCTTTTGACAAGCTTCTTTTTTTTGGAACTCCAATATGTACCATAAACATCGCAGTTGATCCTTTTGTTCGATTAATTCCGTCCATATATATCCAAAATGTCCATTTATTTGGCATGTTTGATCCAGAAAAAAAATGCTTCCAAATTGCGCAGCGTCACTACAAAATATCTCAAAGGTTGCCTGTAAACTTTGCCAAAAAATGTCAAACTACTTTTGTCATACAACTTTAGGTATTTTTAAACGTTAATAATCGATCAAATTGAAGACTGGTCTATCTGTGTTCAATACAGGAAGACAACAAACCAACGCTACTTTTCGAGTCTTGCGCAACTCTCAACAGTGTTACCCATTTCCTAGATGGCTGTACTTCATTGCACAAAGGAATAACCTCAACCAAATTCCAAAGACTGGTGACATCCAGTGGAAGTGGTAGGAACTGAAAACAAGTGCCTAAGAAATATAATTTCCCAATGAGAAATCACTGGACAGATACCTAAAAAAAAGAAATTCTGAACGGTTAGTCCTTAGGGTTTTGCCTGCTACATAAGTTCTGTTATACTCACAGACATGATTCAAACAGTTTTAGACACTTCAGTGTGTTCTATCCAAATCTACTAATAATATGCATATCTTATATTCTTGGCATGAGTAGCAGGAAGTTGAAATTGGGCACGCTATTTATCCAAAAGTGAAAATGCTGCCCCCTATACCTTAAGAAGTTAAAGCTTGGTTGTAAATGGGTCTTCAAAATGGACAATGACCCCAAGAATACTTTCTATGTTATGGCAAAATGGCTTAAGGACAACAAAGTCCAGGTAATGGAGTGGCCATCACAAAGCCCTGACCTCAATCCTATAGAACATTTGTCGGCAGAACTGAATAAGCGTGTGCGAGCAAGGAGGCCTACAAACCTGACTCAGTTACACCAGCTCTGTCAGGAGGAATTCAAAATTCACCCAATTTATTGTGGGAAGCTTGTGGAAGGATACCTGAAACATTTGACCCAGGTTAAACAATGTAAAAGCAATGCTACCAAATACTAATTGAGTGTATGTAAACCTCTGACCCACTGGGAATGTGGGAGCTAAAAGCTGAAATAATTAACTCTCTACTATTATTCTGACATTTCACATTCTTACAATAGTGGTGATCCTAAGACAGGGGATTTGTACTCGTATTAAATGTCAGGAATTGAGAAAAACAGTACAAATGTATAATGCTAAGTTGTATGTAAACTTCTGACTTCAACTGTAGATAAACAGAAGGGTGTGTAATATTGACCCTTGTGGGACGCCAATTTTACAGTAATGAGAGTCCTACTGAACCATTTTGCTTCTGTTTGCCAGATAGGAATACATCCAACTAATGACTTCAGTGGACACATTAAGGGAGGATAGTTTGGATAGGAGAACTTCATGATTCACAGTATCAAAGGTATTTTTAAGATTCAAAAAGATTGCACTGACTTCACCAATATGTCTAGTTTAGATTTAATTTGTTCTAGAAAATAGCAATTGGCTGTTTTGGTAGAATGGTTAGTTCTGAATCCACATTGCATATGCTGTATTGAGTTGCCCTGAATGAGGTGATCAGTCAGATGTACAGTCACTCATCTTTCACCTACATAATACTGATGACATAAATATACATGATTTTTAATTGCAGTTGCATTGGCCTCTGCTTTATGCAGGTTTGCATTGTATTCTCAGCACTGTGAGTTCTATTGTCCAATTGCAGTGGTTGTTTGTGTAAAATCTAGTTTTTAATTAATTCCTATTAAAACGTACAAGGTTGCTCCAGTTTGACAGGGTTTTCAAACCTCCCTAGGGCCAGTTTAGAAAACATCTGTGTACCTAGCCGGCGGGTAGCCTAGTGGTTAAGAGCGTTTGGCCAGTAACCGAAAGGTCAATTGTTCACCATGTCGACTCAGGGATTCGAACCATCTATTGGTGTTCCCGTGAGCAATGCACTTAATCCTAATTGCTCCTGCAAGTAGCTCTGGATAAGAGCATCTGCTAAATGATTCAAATGTAAATCTGGTCCCATGCTAATATACATACCTTTTTTACAACTACTAATGATTCACTGTCAGATCCTATAGGGTCCTGATGTATACCTGGGTAGGTTACCAGATTAGTAAATGCTCCGGGCCCCATTGAAAACAATTTGCCAACCACTCTGGGACCTGTGGTGCCAGCTCTGCATCAGGGCATAATCGGTCCCAAAAATCCTAGCATTCGGTTTCAAAGACTGGTAGTTGGGGAAAGGTATGCCATTTGTAAAACATGTGGGTCCAAAATCACTGATGCATTTCAGTTGCAATAAAATTGGCATTAGACACTTAACTGACATGAGTACTTGAAACCCTAGATAAGGGATTTGTGGCTTGATTCACCCTGAGCTGTGGAACTTGGGACTTTACTTGACACTTGCCCATTATTACTTGACTTGACTCGAAGATTCAGACTTGCTTAGGACTTTGACTTGGTTACGTCTCTGGTAATTCATTTTAACCTCGTAATCAATTCATTTCCACCCATTGTTTATTTGAAACAGACGTTTATTTTCTGAATTGTGTGCCATTGCCCGGCTATTATAAGGGACAGGCGCTGAGACTCAGCGTTTTTATTGAAGTTTTACAGTACCTGAATTTAGTTGTTCCGTTTTGCAAGTGTTTGGATTAGTGATTACACCCCAATTCTCACATTGAGACGTCCAGAAGCAGCCATTTCCTACGGACGTGTCTGCCACAGGAAACGTGCCTGCGGCTCGTTGTATTTAGTGGCTGGAGATGGTAATGATGATGGTGGCTAATGGTTCATCTGGAGCTGGAGACAAACACAGACACACAGGAAGTGGTAGAGCAGAGTCCTCATCATGTGCCTGGAGTTAGGAGTCATGGCCAATTAAGTACGGGCCAGAAATAGTTTATGCTCTCTTATCTCCCTCTGACCTGGGGTTTGTGTTTGTCCCTGTCTGTCTGGGGGAGCTAGCTATGTCTGGGATTAAGCCCTTCTGCCCCAGGACACACACGCATCAAGACCCATACATCTCCACCACTGCAGTCCTAACAGCAGGAGGGGTGGAACCCCACAAGAAAAGGGAGCAATTACTGTGAGGATAGGGGGAGGAGGAGGGACGTCCAATTCTCCTTATGGGAGGAAAGGGGAGGGAGGAGTGCTAGGGAGGTTGATCGGCTCCTCTCTTGGGGTGATGGATTGGGCCCAACATCAGTGCTTCATACTTCGGGGGCGGGAGAAGAGATTCTTCCAGGCTCTCTTTTTCTCTAACAAGATTCTTGCTGTCAGGATCTACATTCGGACTCCTCACACGAACACACACAGGTTAAGCGGCTATACTGCCTCATGTCCTTAGTGTTTCCCTACACACCATGATCCTTTTCCTCTAACCTTTCACCTACATTTTCCTTAACCAATGGTTGAGTGGTAAGCACATTTTTCTTCAGGAAAACCCTTAAGGGAGTGTGTGCTGCTCCACGGCCTAGCTGTTGGCCGACGGCTGTACGTCATAAACCGTTTTTAATGATAAATCAAGATGCCACTGTAATGCTGGTTTCATACTAGATGCCATTGCTTCAGCCAGAGAAACCCGCTCAACTTTAAACAACATTTAAAAACAACTAGAAGTTACAACTAGAAGTGTGTTTTGTGCTACCTTGTTACTGACCCCCTGTACATCGTTGCCAGCACAGATCTTTTGGGTGGGAAGTGGTGGTTCATTAGTATGTCTGCATAGGCAGGATGATGGGGCCTGCCCTCCCTCCTCCCCTCCCTCATGTCTCCTTTCACTGACTTTAAACTTGTGGCAACTGACATTCCGGAGTGGGGGGTGGTGGGGGGTAGAAGGACCTTTTGTTTTAATCTCTGTCAATGGAGCGTGGAGTTTGGTGCCCTCTCCCCTGTCTTTGTGTGTGGGGGACGTGAATGGAAGTACTGCAGTGTTTCCGGTATCCTTGGTGACACAGTGGGGATTTGGAGTTAAAAAAGCCCTCAACTTAACCCTCCCCAAGCCGCCCCCACCCCTCCCCCACTTCATTTTTCTTTTTAGATTGTCAGTCTGAAGTGGAAGTGACAGCGCCGCACTTGCAGTGTGTGTGTGTGTGTGTGTGTGTCCTGGTGCCCGAATTCAGGAGCATTTGGTGACTCCCTCAGAGAGAGCATGGGAACTTTACATTTCAAAGCCGGGCAGAGGGCACACAGAAACTACAGCGGAACCGAAGCTGTGTGTACAAGGAGAAAGAGATGAGGTGGGGGGGGGGGGGGGTGCCGCGCATGAGAGAGGGGTGAAGGGGGGTGTATGGTGCTGCGCATGAGAGAGAGGTGAAGCATTTTGCAGTGAGTCTGGAATTCTCATTTTGTTCAGATTAAGAAAGTGGCGGTAGCGGGGGGGGGGGGGGGGGGGGGGTTTGTGGGAGAGGGGTGCTGGATTATTTGGGGGGTGGGGGTGATGGACATTCCTTAGGATGAAGTAGGTCATTGTTCCCCGTCTCTACTGAAGAGAGCCTTCTGAAGGAACTGACCAACTGAAAGCATTGGAGGGAGAGAGCGAGAGAGGAGGGACAGGTCCCTATATGGAAAGGGATGAAGGGGGAGCAGTAATCCTATTGAAAATTCCTCTGAAGGACAGACCAAGAGGAGCAGGGAGAAAGGAAAACGAATGGAATGTGACAACAGAAAAATGCCATTGGTGGTCAGTCTGAAGCAGCTTGATGTGGAGAGACGTTTCTGTTGAATGGCAGTGGATTTACAGGAACCAGGCAACCACCTCTCCCATATTCAGCCTTGTTCTTTCTCACTCTCTCTCTCTCTCCCACTAAGAAACTCTAACTCCACCTCTCATCCCCCCTCACTCTTTTCTTTCTCTTCCTCCCTTTCCAACCGTTTCTCTTCCCATACAACCATTCCCATAGTGTTTTTTTCTGAGGGATTTTGTGCTATTCCTGCTGTTGGGACACTGTGCTATTCCTGCTGTTGGGACACTGTGCTATTCCTGCTGTTAGGACACTGCTGTGAAGGGAAACCAGTACTGACAGGACAATGTCAAATGAAATAAACATCCATCTGTTTTGATCATAACCCCTCTGATTTTCAACCCTATTGGCAGCTACAGGAGGACTGGTCCCAAATGGAACCATATTCCCTATATAGTGCACTATGGGCCTTGGTCAAAAGCGTACTATATAACCTTTTTTTGCCTTTTGTGAACTAGCACTTGACTTTCCCCCTTTCTACCTCTGACTTTGCTGATAGTACGTACATTTTTTTCCCTCAATTAAGTAGCTATGACTTGAGATGTGGTGGTCTCACCCCGCTGCCTTATGATAGATTCTCAAACTAAGTTGCTCTGGATAAGAGCGTCTGCTAAATAACAATGTATAGGGAATAGGGTGCCATTTTGGACGCAAGTCAGGGTTTCTATAGCCCGGAGCTGTGCATTCTGGGAGTGCTGTGCAGACCTAAATCTGTCTCTCTGGAGTACCATTCTAATGACGGTCACAGACACACTGCCAAAAACATTATTGAGGAGACGTTCAATCTGGTTGTGGAAATGTACAATAGCACTGGGGTTAGCGGCCATTCAAGGTAAATGTACAATAGTACTGGGGTTAGCGGCCATTCAAGGCAAATGTACAATAGCACTGGGGTTAGCGGCCATTCAAGGCAAATGTACAATAGGACTGGGGTTAGCGGCCATTCAAGGCAAATGTACAATAGGACTGGGGTTAGCGGCCATTCAGGGCAAATGTACAATAGGACTGGGGTTAGCGGCCATTCAAGGCAAATGTACAATAGGACTGGGGTTAGCGGCCATTCAAGGCAAATGTACAATAGGACTGGGGTTAGCGGCCATTCAAGGCAAATGTACAATAGGACTGGGGTTAGCGGCCATTCAAGGCAAATGCCCGTTTGATTTTGGTAAAATGTTTGAGCAGAGGAACACAGTGTTAGCCATGGTAAAATGTTTGAGCAGAGGAACACAGCGTTAGCCATGGTAAAATGTTTGAGCAGAGGAACACAGCGTTAGCCATGGTAAAATGTTTGAGCAGAGGAACACAGCGTTAGCCATGGTAAAATGTTTGAGCAGAGGAACACAGCGTTAGCCATGGTAAAATGCATAGAATTGTAGGAAATTACATTCTTTATTTTGATCTAGCTCTAAAATATTCAGTCTATTTACATTTGTAATTTAGCAGACACTCTTATCCAGAGGGACTTAGTTTGTGCATTCATCTTAAGACAGCTAGGTGCGACAACCACATCTCAGTCATAGCTAATTTGAGGAAAAATATGCTATCAGCAAAGTCGGTGCTAGTAGAAAAAAATTACAAATGGTCAAGGTTGAGTGTTAGTTCGCGAAAGGCAATATTGTAAAAAAAAAATCAAAAATAAAATGCGGAGAACTAGGATTTACAGTTGAAGTCGGGAGTTTACTTACTTAGGTTGGAGTCATTAACTAGTTTTTCAACCACTCCACAAATTCCTTGTTAACAAACTAGAGTTTTGTCAAGTTGGTTAGGGCATCTAAGTAATTTTTCCAACAATTGTTTACAGACATATTATTTCACTTACAATTCATTATCACAATTCCAGTGGGTCAGAAGTTTACATACACTAAGTTAACTGTGCCTTTAAACAGCTTGGAAAATTCCAGAAAAAGATGTCATGGCTTCAGAAGCTTCTGGTAGGCTAATTAACATAATTTGAGTCATTTGGAGGTGTACCTGTGGATGTATTTCAAGGCACACCTTCAAACTCAGTGCCTCTTTGCTTGACATCATGGAAAAATCAAAAGAAATCAGCCAAGACCTCAGAAAAAAAATTGTAGACCTCCACAAGTCGGGTCCATCCTGGGGAGCAATTTCCAAACGCCTGAAGGTACCACGTTCATCTGTACAAACAATAGTAATCAAGTATAAACACCATGGGACCACGCAGCCGTCATACTGCTCAGGAAGAAGACTCTTTCTTTCTCCTAGAGATTAATGTACTTTGGTGCGAAAAGTGCAAATCAATCCCAGAACAACAGCAAAGGACCTTGTGCAGATGCTGGAGGAAACGGGTACAAAAGTATCGATATCCACAGTAAAACGAGTCCTATATCGACACAACCTGAAAGGCTGCTCAGCAAGGAAGAAGCCACTTGTTGTGGGTGTGCTTTGCTGCAGGAGGGACTGGTGCACCTCACAAAATAGATGGCATCATGGGGAGGAAAACTATGTGGATATATTGAAGCAACATCTCAAGGCATCAGTCAAGAAGTTAAAGCTTGGTTGTAAATGGGTCTTCCAAATGGACAATGACCCCAAGCATACGTCCAATGTTGTGGCAAAATGGCTTAAGGACAACAAAGTCAAGGTATTGAAGTGGCCATCACAAAGCCCTGACCTCGATCCTATAGAACATTTGTCGGCAGAACTGAAAAAGCGTGTGTGGGCAAGGAGGCCTACAAACCTGACTCAGTTACACCAGCTCTGTCAGGAGGAATGGGCCAAAATTCACCCAAATTATTGTGGGAAGCTTGTGGAATGCTACCCGAAATGTTTGACCCAAGTTAAACCATTTTTAAAGGCAATACTACCAAATACTGAGTGTATGTAAACATCTGACCCACTGGGAATATGATGAAAGAAATAAAAGCTGAAATGAAACATTCTCGCTACTATTATTCTGACATTTCACATTCTTAGGATCACCACTTTATTTTAACTGACCTAAGACGGAATTTTTACTGGGATTAAATGTCAGTAATTGTGAGAAACTGAGTTTAAATGTATTTGGCTAAGGTGTATGTAAACTTCCTACTTCAACTGTATGTTTGTTTTTAGATGCACAGATATAAATAGAATACATAGTTTCAACCTCTGGCAGAGTAAATATGGTATTAAGATGAGGGTTGATTAAAATCTGCACCCCCTTCCCAGGCACATGTTCTGGAAGATTTACAAAGCCATTATCGATCACGCTGAGAATGTCACAAACGACATTTCTTCAATATCATATCACCTCATAATAACCTCTGTTAATATATTCCATTAGGTTCACAAATATAGCCTATCATTACAAAACTGTGTGATGTTGATATTCAAAGTCTTAGGTATGCGCTATTGTCATACTTACATCCTCTCTTTTCTGTCTGCAGAGTTCTTCCGGGAGTTACTGGACAATGCGGAGCGCTCGCTCAACGACATGTTCGTGCGCACATACGGCAAGATGTATGTGCAGAACGCCGAGCTATTCAAGCACTTCTTCCAGGAGCTGAAGCGCTACTACGTGTCAGGCAGCGGCGTGGTCAACCTGGACTCCATGCTGTCTGACTTCTGGGAAGACCTCCTGGAGAGGATGTTCCGATTGGTCAACGTCCAGTACGAGTTCAGCGACGCCTACATGGAGTGCGTCAGCCGACACACCGAGCAGCTAAAACCGTTTGGCGACGTGCCACGCAAGCTCCGCCTCCAGCTGACACGGGCCTTCGTGGCGGCGCGCACCTTTACCCGCGGCCTGGCGCTCATGCCCGAGGTGGTCAACAAGGTTTCCATGGTAAGAGGGATGTTAATGTGTAGGATTACATATACAGTGCTTTCAGAAAGTATTCACACCCCTTTACTTTTTCAAAATGTTGTGGTTACAGCCGGAATTTAAAATGCATTGCATTGAGATTTTGTATCACTGATCTACACACTACCCCATTATCCTGTTTACAATAAGGCACTTAAGTTAAACCTCAAATGTGGCAAAGAAAGGAACTTTCTGTCCTGAATACAAAGCGTTATGTTTGGGGAAAATCCAACACATCACTCAGTACCATGCTTCATATTTTCAAGCATAGTGGTGGCTACATCATGTTATGGGTATGCTTGTCATCGGCAAGTACTAGGGAGTTTTTTTTTTGGGATAAAAAGAAACCGAATGGAGCAAAGCACAGAAAATCCTATCGGGAAACTTGGTTGTCTGCTTTCCAACAGACACTGGAGATGAATTCACCTTTCAGCAGGACAATAACCTAAAATACAAGGCCATATATACACAGGAGTTGCTTACCAAGATGACATGGAATGTTCCTGAGTGGCTAGTTACAGTTTTGACATATTGGCTTCAAAATCTATGGCAAGAATTGAAAATGGTTTTCTAGCAATGATCAACAACCAACTTGACAGAGCTTGAAGAATTTGAAATGGTAATATACAAATGTACAAATATTGTATAATCCATGTGTGCAAAGCTCTTAGTCTTACCTAGAAAGACTCACAGGTGTAATCCCTGCCAAAGGTGCTTCTACAAACTAATCAATTGGGTGTGATACTTAGATTTCACAATTTCATTTTCAATAAATTGGCTAAATTGTCTAAAATGTTTCACTTTGTCATTATGGTATATAGGTTGTAGATGGGTGAGAGGAAAAATCTGTTATCCATTTTGAATTTAGGCTGTAAATCAACTGAATGTGTAATGTGTATGAAGACTCTCTGAAGGCCCTGTGTATTAGTTGCATTATAGCATCTCTGTGATGGGATATGTTGGTTGTGTCACGAAGGAACCAGGGAGGATGTTGAGAAGTTGCATGAAGTGCCCTTAAAGCCTCCTGTGTAGAGAGATTTGGTCTGGCTGTGGTTATTTGTAGCCTTGGTCCAGTGTTCTCATGCACTGAACAGCTGGTTTAAACACCTAAATAGACAAACATTCCCATATCTGGTTCCCAGAATAACAACCTGTAATGTTTGACCAGGTGTGGGGAGTTCACCTGAACATTTCTTCCTCACCCTCCTGTGTTTTCTAACCTCTGTGGAAAGCAGATGGCATTTGGGACACTGTCTGAATGGGAGTTGAAGATTTCATAATGGTACTGTTTTGTTGACAGGTGTGTGTGTGTGTGAAGAGAGGACATGAGAGGTTTATGGCAGTTTTGGAAGTGACTCATTAATGATAAGATACTGCACATTGGACTTTCACTATAAATCACATTGTGGGATTTGAGTGATAATTTGTTATGTTGTGTATATAGTCTTAGTGTCCTGCCTGTTGGTTTAAGATAAGGATCAGTTCATTCACCTCATTTAACTTAGTGACCAATGCATAAGAGTACAAACTCCTTACTCCCTCTTTCCTCCTCCCTCAGGTCAATGCGTCCCCTAGCTGTGTGCGGGCAGCCATGAAGATGATGTACTGTCCCTACTGTTCTGGCCAGATTGCCCTCAAGCCTTGTCAGAACTTCTGTCTCAATGTGATGCGTGGCTGTCTGGCCAACCAGGCTGATCTCGACACCGAGTGGAACAACTTCCTGGGTAAGGGCTTCCATATCCAACAAGGAACAGCTCACTATGCTGTGTTAGTCTTCTGCCACGCGGTCCCCCACTGGGGTGCCTCTGGTGCCTGCTACCCCCTCTCTGTGTGGCAGCTTTACTGGGCCTTGTTAAGTCCTCTTAGGCTCAAAACACTGACACTGCTGTGTGCTTCCCCCTGCTGGTAGAAACAGGCCAAATCGCCCCATAGTGAAAATGGCCGAAAGAATCTAGGCCTCAAAGATTATAGTGCTTATTTAATTCCCAGAAGTATTTACTTAGGGTGTGGTTGTTTTCATTGTAACTGAGTTGTCTTATTCTCAGATGCCATGTTGAGTCTGGCTGAGAGGTTGGAGGGGCCCTTCAACTTCGAGTCTGTCATGGATCCCATTGACGTCAAGATCTCTGAGGCCATCATGAACATGCAAGAAAACAGCATGCAGGTGTCACAGAAGGTGAGTCACTTCCTGTCTGTGACAGTTTTTTTTCTGCATTCCCCTGTCTCTCTGTCTGGCAGCCCTCCCGTCTCCGTCTGCTAGCCCACCCATCCGTCCTGTAGCCCATCTGGTTGACCGCCCGCTTGCCCATCCGCCTGTTTGTCTGTCTGGTTGCCCCACCCGTCTGTCTCTGTACATGCCGCTCACTCTTCTCTCCACCTCTCCAGGTGTTTCAGGGGTGTGGTCAGCCTCAGCCAGGTAAAGGCTTCCGGTCCCGTCGCTCAGTCAAGGAGACAGGATTCACCGGTCGCTTCCGTCCCTACAGCCCCGATGCACGGCCCACCACAGCTGCTGGCACCAGCCTGGACAGACTGGTAAGTCTTAGTCAGACATCGGGCCCAACCAGCAACCTCAAAACGAGTTTTTACGTGAGAAGCAGAAGTCCAAAGTATTTCAAATGGACTTAGTATAAATGTGTGATCATCTCTCTTTGCCTGCTTCCTCCTACCCAGACGACGGATGTGAAGAAGAAGCTGAAGCATGCTAAGAAGTTCTGGTCCACGCTGCCAGAGACCGTGTGTGTTGGAGAGAGAATCACGTCTGGAGATGACTGTTGGAATGGAACAGCAAAGAGCAGGTTAGTTTGGCAGGTTTTCTCAGGTCACTCCCTTGACACAGACACCAATAACATTGTGTGCGTCCTAAATGGGACGCTATTCCCTATTTAGTGCACTACTTTTGACTAGGGCATGTAGGGATGGAGCCACTCTAAAGGCATAAAGTAAGGTTGCTGCAGAACTAATTAGTGTGTCGTGTAGGATCTCCCCATTCACTCACACCCTTCTTCCCTAGGTACGAGTCTGTTGTTATGGGCAACGGATTGGCCAATCAGGTGTCCAACCCAGATGTGGAAGTGGACATCACAAAGCCAGACCTGGTGATTCGCAGTCAGATCGCAGTGTTAAAGGAAATGACTAGCTGGCTGAAGGCCGCCCACAGCGGCAACGACATCTCCAGCGACCAAGGTGAGGATGGTAAACCCTAACAGATTAACTGACTGAGGCCCATTTAAAAACTTCTTAGGGCTGAGATCCCGCTAACGGGATCGATATGACAACAGCCAGTGAAAGTGCAATTCAAAACAACAAATCCCATAATTAAAATTCCTCAAACATACAAGTATTTCACACCACTTTAAAGTTACACTTCTTGTTAATCCCACCACAGTGTCCGATTTCAAATAGGCTTTACGGCGAAAGCACCACAAACGATTGTTAGGTCAGAGCCAAGTCACAGAGAAACACAGCCATTTTTCCAGCCAAAGAGAGGAGTCACAAAAGTCAGAAATGGAGAGCGAATTAATCACTAACCTTTGATCTTCATCAGATGACACTCATAGGACTTCATGTTACACAATACATGTATGTTTTGTTAGAGAAAGTTCATACACTGCTCAAAAAATAAAGGGAATACTTAAACAACACAATGTAACTCCAGGTCACACTTCTGTGAAATCAAACTGTCCACTTAGGAAGCAAGACTGATTGACAATAAATTTCACATGCTGTTGTGCAAATGGAATAGACAACAGGTGGAAATTATAGGCAATTAGCAAGACACCCCCAATAAAGGAGTGGTTCTGCAGGTGGTGACCACAGACCACTTCTCAGTTCCTGTGCTTCCTGGCTGATGTTTTGGTCACTTTTGAATGCTGGTGGTGCTTTCACTCTAGTGGTAGCATGAGACGGCGTCTACAACCCACACAAGTGGCTCAGTTAGTACAGCTCATCCAGGATGGCACATCAATGCGAGCTGTGGCAGGAAGGTTTGCTGTGTCTGTCAGCGTAGTGTCCAGAGCATGGAGGCGCTACCAGGAGACAGGCCAGTACATCAGGAGACGTGGAGGAGGCCGTAGGAGGGCAACAACCCAGCAGCAGGACCGCTACCTCCACCTTTGTGCGAGAAGGAGCAGGAGGAGCACTGCAAAATGACCTCCAGCAGGCCACAAATGTGCATATGTCTGCTCAAACGGTCAGAAACAGACTCCATGAGGGTGGTATGAGGGCCCGACGTCCACAGGTGGGGGTTGTGCTTACAGCCCAACACCGTGCAGGACGTTTGGCATTTGCCAGAGAACACCAAGATTGGCAAATTCGCCACTGGCGCCCTGTGCTGGGACTGAGTAGCAGGCAGTTTAATCTGGGCACCTCTGGGCACCTTATTCATCCAAGCTACTCAATACTGCCCCTAGCCATAAGAAGTTAACCAAAACTCTCCACAATAATGCATGCACTACTGAGGTAAAAGGCCATGTGTTGTCTTCTGAATGATCAGATAGCTAGCAAGAAGCTGTGTTGACGTGTTTTGACTCTTGTCACGTCTATGCTAATTTGGCAAAAATTAGCAAGCTAGCTAAACAACTAACAATGTACAGGTAAATGATCAAATAAAGGAAACACTTGAGTAAATGAGGGTTCAAATTATATTGAAAGCAGGTGCTTTCACACGGGTGTGGAGTAACATCCCACTATGCTTAGGTTCATGTTTAAAAATGTTGGGCAGGTCCAATTGCCAATTAATTTTAGCTACCATGTCTGGATGGAGAGATCTGTGCCTTTGAAAGAGGGGTGATTGTTGGGGCACGTTTAGCAGGAGCTTCAGTGACGAAGACTGATCAACAGTGATGTAAACCATATGCCATGGCTGTCTATCACCAGATATCAACCCAATTCAACACTTATGGGAGATTCTGGAGCGGTGCCTGAGACAGCGTTTTCCGCCACCATCAACAAAACACCAAATGATGGAATTTCTTGTGGAAGAATGGTGTCGCCTGCCTACAATAGAGTTCCAGACACTTGCAGAATCTATGACGAGGTGCATTGAAGCTGTTCTGGCCCGTGGTGACCCAACGCCCTATTAAGACACTATGTTGGTGCTTACTGGGCAAATGTATTTATGTTTTCAATAAACATTTGCAGACTAAGCTTACACAAGTTGGCAATAATCCTTTGATTGTAAGCCCACCCAGTTTGTTTTACCTCCTAGTTGCGTAGTGCACACCCAGTGGTTTTGATGGTAAACACCCCACCTGTCTATAGATGAGAAGAATATCTAGGCCAGATAATGTATTCAGTTGGCCTACGAATGCCTCACTGTGAGAAGGAACCTTGGATGACTAATGCCTCCCTGTGAGAGAAGGAACCTTAGATTACTCATGCGTACGTGTGTGAGAAGGAACCTTAATGAATAATACCTCCCTGTGAGAGAAGGAACCTTCAATGACATTTAGACACTTTTTATCCAAAGGGACTTAGTCATGCGTGCGTAAAACTTTTACGTCGTCCCGGAAATCAAACCCACTATCTTGGCATTGCAAGCGCCATACTCTACCAACTGAGCTAGAGAGGACCACAAATTTGGTGTTGCCATTCAAAATGTTACAACAGACTTGATCACTCCTCTATTCATCCTTGAATGCTGTTTCTAGTCCTGA
This sequence comes from Oncorhynchus kisutch, assembly GCF_002021735.2. NCBI lineage: Eukaryota > Metazoa > Chordata > Actinopteri > Salmoniformes > Salmonidae > Oncorhynchus > Oncorhynchus kisutch. The sequence continues at coordinate 18,176,220 of NC_034188.2, read as the reverse complement.
GTTCATGGCCTTCATCAACCTTCTCTCTCTCTCTCTCTCTTCCAGATGAGGACGGTAGCGGAGGAGAGGAGAGTGGCAGCGGCTGTGACTCTCCGTCCTGTGAGGTGGACCGGGACATCTACTTCTCCACCACGGCTACCCCCATCAAACCCCGCGTAGTCAAGGTGGTGCATCAGGACACGAGTGGCGGAGTCCGTGTGGCACACGGGAGCATGGTACTGGCACTCAGTGCGCTTGTCCTGGCCCTGCTCGCCCCCCACTGGAGATAAAACTGCCGAGGGAAGGAAAGGGAGAGAGCGCCAGAGAGAAGGGGGGGAAAACTGTCAGATACTTTAAAAAAGACTGCCTTCAGGACCTTTGTCTGCCTGCCATCTTTTTTTTTTTGGGGGGGGGGGGCTCTGGAGTTATTAATATTATAATAACTTCACTTTTAATTTTGTTTTTATAAAAATGGACATCAAGTGTACAGCGATACGATTTTCTTCCAAAATGTTCACTTTTAAAAAAATGTATTCGCATTTTGTCCTGATTAACTGATTAGCCCCTTGAAGCTAGGATCTCCACCGCCACATCACCGACAGTGTTTTCAGTTCTACCATTTTAGCCTATTATTCACATTTTAGTTGTTGTTCAAGTGAGTGTTAGTGTCTTAAGGATATCTCAATTGGAACCCGGGATTGTGTGTGTGTGTGCGTGCGTTTTGTAGTGTGTCTAAGTGCTTTTAATTTGAACAATATGCTCTCTATTCACAAATACATTTCCCTTATCAAGAGCGCAACTAAGGAACAATGTTTGCCAATGTTTCTGGTTTGTATGAGTGTGCTTCCTTTTCTTTTTAAAGATATAGTGGCCGTATCGTCAGGCTAGCCAGGGATGAATGTGTACGAAAACATTGAAATGGAAATCTTGGTCACACAGCTGAAAGTACAAGAGACTGGTAGCTCTGTGGGAAAACACAGAGGAGTTACAGGGCTGATTGTTGGGTAGGAGATGGAACTAGCTGGTGAGGGGTTCTCTGGGTTTCTGTGTACCCAGGAGTGTATCCATCACATCCTAAACTACACTCTAAACCAGTTCACTGAGATCATACTGCATGTGTTCTGAAACATCATCATTATAAACTAGCTGTTGGATGTATGGGGGTAGTCTTGATATAGGTTACAAGGGAATGCTGGAGAGTTGACAGGAGGGGCTCCCTCTCCCTGGCATTCCCCCTATAGAAGGCAGAGCTGACGGGTGTCCTGGGGCAGTGACTCTGCACAGTCAGTCTGACATGGAAAAATGAGGTCTTGGCAGGGAGTGGCTTGTATGTTCAACATCTTTTACATATAGCAGAAAAGAGAAACAGAGATACAAGTGACTGTGAATTGAATTGGAGATGAGGGAAACGTGGAGCCTGAGTATGATACAATTGGAACACAGGGTTTTACGTGGAGGTAGTGTTCACATGTTTTGTAATAAAGATATGTATTAGGTACTACAATGAATTATATTGTTAGTTGTAGGAGCTGGTGGTCTGTGTGCACAGATTGTTTTGGGGTGCTTGTTTTCACCCCATACAGACATTTACCTCTACTTTCATTAATCTGTCTGACGTGTCCCCCCTTTGCATCCAATAATTTCAACTGTTTGCAACTGAAGTTGATATATTCTCTCTTGCATGGAAAATGAAACCTTGGTACGTTAGTAACTACTTAATGGTCATGAAAATGTTGTTTTCTGGGAATTCTCAAATCAATCAATTGTATCCGTTGTCAGCAGAAGTACTTTTCTGTCTCCAGATACAACGGTGTACCTGAGTTTGTGTTTAATTGGACAACTGACAAGCACAATATGTTTGAATTCACATCACCTAAAAGTTTCACCTCACATTATCCACTAGTTGCTTTTGTACAGTAAATTATTTAATTGCATGTTTATTTTAAAGCATTTACAAACATGCATTCAAAAAATACAGTACTCAGAATGTATTGATATATTGTGTAGATGAAAAGATATTCATATTTTTACAAATTAACCGAAGGTATTGGTTTCATATTTCCTATTTTACATTTGAATTCTGTTAAGAAAAAAAAGACTTTCATGTTGCAGTCTGTCAAGTCTTCTAAGGTAATTGGCTGATGTATGGTGGTGATGCCTGGACACGGCTGTTCGCTCAATACCTTTTGTGCCTCTTGTGCCCCCGTGGTGCTGGACACATTTCTGCACTAAACCTCTAATGCCCCCAAGGATTACGTCTGGCCGGCCGCCAGGACTTGGACGGAATTCCTGAGGACATTTGGGGATTGAGGACAGGACATTGTGATGACATGCAGCCAAAACATCTATGCAGACTTTGCAGAGGAAATATCTATACTGCCCTTCCACACTCAACTTGCAGTCTTTTAATAATGTTTCTGTCATCAAATTATTTTTTTCAATCTCAAATGGTAAATGTGGGACAGTAATGGCAAATGTCTGCTTGAGGGCCATGGCCGCAGAACTTCCTGTAGGCACGGCAGCAGGTGTGTTTGTCTAGCTTATAGTACCATAGGGGTTCTCCTTGTTTATGATCCATGGAACAACCTCAGGTGTGTCTGAAATGGCACCCTATTCTTAACAGTGCACTGTGGGCCCTGGTCAAAAGAAGTGCATTATGTAGGGAAATGGGGTGTCATTTCAGAGACAGCCTGATAGTTGAGGAGATGGATACAGTGCCTTGCAAAAGTATTCATCCGCCTTGGTGTTTTTCCTATTTTGTTGCATTACAACCTGTAATTTAAATTTGTTTTTTTTTTAGATTTCATGTAATACATACACAAAATAGTCCAAATTGGTGAAGTGAAATGAAAAAAGTAACTTGTTTAAAAAAGATTATATAAAATAAAAAATGGAAAAGTGGTGCTTATGTATTCACCCCCTTTGCTACAAAGCCTCGAAATAATCTCTGGTGTAACCAATTAACTTCAGAAGTCACAATTAGTTAGATTGCACACAGGTGGACTTAATTTAACTGTCACATGATCTCAGATATACAGTGCCAAGCGAAAGTATTCGGCCCCCTTGAACTTTGCGACCTTTTGCCACATTTCAGGCTTCAAACATAAAGCTATAAAACGGTATTTTTTTGTGAAGAATCAACAAGTGGGACACAATCATGAAGTGGAACGACATTTATTGGATATTTCAAACTTTTTTAACAAATCAAAAACTGAAAAATTGGGCGTGCAAAATTATTCAGCCCCCATAAGTTAATACTTTTGTAGCGCCACCTTTTGCTGCGATTACAGCTGTAAGTCGCTTGGGGTATGTCTCTATCAGTTTTGCACATCGAGAGACTGACATTTTTTCCCATTCCTCCTTGCAAAACAGCTCGAGCTCAGTGAGGTTGGATGGAGAGCATTTGTGAACAGCAGTTTTCAGTTCTTTCCACAGATTCTTGATTGGATTCAGGTCTGGACTTTGACTTGGCCATTCTAACACCTGGATATGTTTTATTTTTGAACCATTCCATTGTAGATTTTGCTTTATGTTTTGGATCATTGTCTTGTTGGAAGACAAATCTCCGTCCCAGTCTCAGGTCTTTTGCAGACTCCATCAGGTTTTCTTCCAGAATGGTCCTGTATTTGGCTCCATCCATCTTCCCATCAATTTTAACCATCTTCCCTGTCCCTGCTGAAGAAAAGCAGGCCCAAACCATGATGCTGCCACCACCATGTTTGACAGTGGGGATGGTGTGGTCAGGGTGATGAGCTGTGTTGCTTTTACGCCAAACATAACGTTTTGCATTGTTGCCAAAAAGTTCAATTTTGGTTTCATCTGACCAGAGCACCTTCTTCCACATGTTTGGTGTGTCTCCCAGGTGGCTTGTGGCAAACTTTAAACAACACTTTTTATGGATATCTTTAAGAAATGGCTTTCTTCTTGCCACTCTTCCATAAAGGCCAGATTTGTGCAATATACGACTGATTGTTGCCCTATGGACAGAGTCTCCCACCTCAGCTGTAGATCTCTGCAGTTCATCCAGAGTGATCATGGGCCTCTTGGCTGCATCTCTTATCAGTCTTCTCCTTGTATGAGCTGAAAGTTTAGAGGGACGGCCAGGTCTTGGTAGATTTGCAGTGGTCTGATACTCCTTCCATTTCACTATTATCGCTTGCACAGTGCTCCTTGGGATGTTTAAAGCTTGGGAAATCTTTTTGTATCCAAATCCGACTTTTAACTTCTTCACAACAGTATCTCGGACCTGCCTGGTGTGTTCCTTGTTCTTCATGATGCTCTCTGCGCTTTTAACGGACCTCTGAGACTATCACAGTGCAGGTGCATTTATACGGAGACTTGATTACACACAGGTGGATTGTATTTATCATCATTAGTCATTTAGGTCAACATTGGATCATTCAGAGATCCTCACTGAACTTCTGGAGAGAGTTTGCTGCACTGAAAGTAAAGGGGCTGAATAATTTTTCAGTTTTTGAAATTGTTAAAGTTTGAAATATCCAATAAATGTCGTTCCACTTCATGATTGTGTCCCACTTGTTGTTGATTCTTTACAAAAAAATACAGTTTTATATCTTTATGTTTGAAGCCTGAAATGTGGCAAAAGGTCGCAAAGTTCAAGGGGGCCGAATACTTTCGTAAGGCACTGTACACTTGTTCCCAAAATGCCCCAGAGTCTGCAACACCACCTGTGCAAGCGTCACCATGAAGACCAAGGAGCTCGCCAAACAGGTTAGGGACAAAGTTGTGGAGAAGTACAGGGTTGGGTTATAAAAAATATATAAGAAACTTTGAACAGCGCACCATTAAATCCATTATTAAAAATGTAAAGAATATGGCACCATAACAAACCTGCCAAGAGAGGGCCGTCCACCAAAACTCATGGACCAGGCAAGGAATCAGAGGTGCAACAAAGAGACCAAAGATAACCCTGAATGAGCTGCAAAGCTCCACAGTGGAGATTGGAGTATCTGTCCATATGACCACTTTAAGCCGTACACTTCACAGAGCTGGCCTTTACGGAAGAGCGGCCAGAAAAAAAAGCCATTACCTAAAGAACAAAATAAGCAAACATGTTTGGGGTTTGCCAAAAGGCATGTGGGGGACTCTCCAAGCATATTGAAGAAGCTACTCTGGTCAGATTAGACAAAAAAAAATAGCTTTTTGGCCATCAAGGGAAACGCTATGTCTGGCACAAACCCAACACCTCTCATCACTCGAGAACATCATCCCCACAGTGAAGCATGGTGGTGGCATGCCGTGGGTATGTTTTTCATCAGCGGGGACTGGGAAACTGGTCAGAATTGAAGGAATGATGGATGGCGCTAAATACAGGGAAATTCTTGATGGAAACCTGTTTCCAGAGATTTGAGACTGGGACGGAGATTCACCTTCCAGCAGGACAGTGACCCTAATTCTACTGCTAAAGCAATACTCGAGTGGTTTAAGGGGAATCATTTAAATGTCTTGGAATGGCCTAGTCAAAGCCCAGACCTCAATCCAATTGAGAATCTGTGGTATGACTTAAAGATTGCTGTACACCAGCAGAACCCATCCAACTTGAAGGAGCTGGAGCAGATTTGCCTTGAATAATGGGCAAAAATCAGAGTGGCTAGATGTGCCAAGTTTATAGAGACACCCCAAGAGACTTGCAGCTGTAATTGCTTCAAAAGGTGGGTCTACAAAGTATTGACTTTGGGGGGGTGAATAGTTATGCACGCTCTAGTTTTGTTTTTTTGTCTTATTTCTTGTTTGTTTCACGATACAAAATATTTTGCATCTTCAAAGTGGTTGGCATGTTGTGTAAATCAAATGATACAACCCCCCCAAAAAATACATTTTAATTCTAGGTTGTAAGGCAACAAAATAGAAAAAATGCCAAGGGGTGTGAATACTTTTGCAAGCCACTCTATATGACGGCACACCCCATCGGTCTTCGGCCCACCAGAACAGCATGGCGTCATCTTTGAGGACTGAGGAGTTTGGGACACACTATTCCCCTGGTCAAAATAGTGCGCTACATAGGGAATAGGGTGTCATTTGGGATTCATATGAGTGACAAAGTAATATGTAAATGAGCAGCCATTTTAGATGTCTCTGAAAGAGGCCATCACATTCCATGTTTTTTACTTCTGAGTATCTCCTAAACGTTATGAGAAAAACAAGATGAGATAGATGCTAAATTGTAAAAGAAAAGATGTCTTCCTAGTCTTGTTGAAATAAAGACTGCAGATATTTGAATGGTTTATATTCTGAATTACTGACATTTAGTGTTCTTAATGGTTTTGTACACAGTGTGTGGTTCTTTGTCTGTAGGATTCAAATTAAACCCATTAGACTTTTTATGAGTATTCAATAATGCACATGCCTTTCTGTGTTTAGAGACTACAGGTATTGTCTCTACTCCTTCACAAAGAGAGTAGATAATTCCTCTGGAAAGTTCTGAAAAGCTGTGGTGCCTACCGTAACCTTCCAACATCAGTAGGCCTTCATTGTATAGAAAAAGGAAACACGTTGACTATCAAATATTTTATTTTAGCATTTGGTTCTCAACCCGTGGCACATAGAATATCGCAATGGTATGCGAGCACTGCAGTCTTCAAATGAATTCAAAATGTATAAACCTGCCGAAACCCGGGATCGAACCAGGGACCTTTAGATCTTCAGTCTAACGCTCTCCCAACTGAGCTATTTCGGCGGTACATCGAGGATCACGGGCAAGCGCTATCTACCTAGGAGTTAAGATAACTCCTCTGTATAGTTCTAGAAACTTTGACATGCGGGTGTTGTATGCATCTACAAAGTAATAAAATCACAATATCAAATCTGGGCAGCATGGTACAGATACATCTTTATGGATTGGCCAATATATACAGTCATTGATTGGCTCACATCAGAGAACCTCCGCCCACGTATGTAAATGCCGTCATTTCAAGAGCCCCAGCCAACGCAGGGGATTCTGGGAAGAAAGTTTAGGGATCGGGAACATGGTGATGGAAGGGGGCTATAAGCACCTAATTCTTGGTGGGAAACACAAAATCTGTAATGCTTTCGTGACATACAAGCAGACTTCTGTGAGAGGTAAATGTTATCACGTCTGTAACAATTATTTCGTGAAACATCAAAAGCCATATGTATGCGAATGTTGTGTGGCTAGCTTAGCCTGGCTACTTGTTCCGCTAGCCAGCCATAGCTGGCCATTGTTTTTGTTAAGTTAACGAAGTGAAAGCTAGAAAGCAGTGTTTGCCTCCAACCGAGGCAGGGCCCAGTGGGTCAGACTGCTTGAGTAATGTGGTTTAGTTTCTCTTGGGAAGATGGATGAAAGGTCCACCAACCACCACCGGCTCTTGATTGCCCTGGTGATAATCTTGCTCTTTGGCGTTATTGTGCTTCAGTACCTTTGTCCTAGCTCCGATTGCCAACTGTTGCACCTAGGATCATTGGCCTCCAACTCCCAGCGAATCGACATTGGCCTCAGTGGACAGGACACATACGTCGCCGAGGACTGTGCCCTAGCCCGTTTTGTTCCCCGCTTCAATTTCCCTTCTGCAGACCTCAGTCGACTCGTAGACTTCAATATCCAGGGAGATGATGTTATTGTTTTTCTACACATTAATTAGACAGGGGGCACAACATTTGGTCGACATTTAGTGGGTAATATTAAACTCGAGAGGCCTTGTGAGTGTCATGCTGGCCAAAAGAAATGCACCTGTTACCGGCCAGGTAAAAGGGAAACGTGGCTTTTCTCTCGGTTCTCCACTGGCTGGAGCTGTGGTCTTCACGCGGACTGGACCGAGCTGACTAACTGCGTGCCTTCTCTCATGAACACGCGCGAGCCCCCCAAGAAGCCTACAGTTCCCAGGTAAGAGTGTCACCCAGAGCACTGGATTTGAAAATACATTTGGGTATAACAATTTCAGTTTGTTCAGTATCTTGTTCCTAAATTGAATTCACATCTCATATTTTATTATGTATGATCAATCGGAGACAAATGCATCCATGCTTCTCTAGGGTTGAAAGGGGATTCTGGTCTGGTTAAGCCGGGTCAATAGCAAGCACCTCCCCTGTGACTCTCTCTATTCTGACTCTCTGTTCATCTTGAGCTGCAGAGTCCCAAATTACCCCCTATTCCCATTTGTAGTGCACTGGTTTTGATCAGAGGCCCTGTTCAAAAGTAGGTCACTTTATAGGAAATAGGGTGCCATTTGTGACTTACTCATTGAGACCATTGTGTTGGTTATTACAGTTATATAACAGAGGTGCTGAATTCTAAACAAGTCTAAAGACAAATTAACTGACCTAGGTATCTTTCTCTCTGTTCACTCTGTTCTGTCTGTCTCTCTGTTCTGTCTGTGTCTCTCTGTTCTGTCTGTCTCTCTCTGTTCTGTCTGTCTCTCTCTCTGTTCTGTCTCTGTCTCTCTCTCTGTTCTGTCTCTGTCTCTCTGTTCTGTCTGTCTCTCTGTTCTGTCTCTCTCTGGTCTGTCTGTGTCTCTCTCTGGTCTGTCTGTGTCTCTCTCTGTTTTGTCTGTCTCTCTCTCTCTCTCTGTTTTGTCTGTCTCTCTCTCTGTTCTGTCTGTCTCTATATTCTATCTGTCTGCTGTTCTTCAGACGGAACTACTACTACCTCACCATCCTGCGTGACCAGGTGTGGCGTAACCTGAGCGAGTGGTGGCACGTGCAGCGCGGTGCCACCTGGAAGGCCTCCCTGCACGTGTGTGACGGGCACACCCCCACGCTGGCCGAGCTGCCCAGCTACTACCCCGGGGATGACTGGTCCAGCTGCTCCCTGCAGGAGTTCATGGACTGCCCCTACAACCTGGCCAACAACCGGCAGGTCCGCATGCTGGCAGACCTCAGCCTGGTGGGCTGCTACAACGTCTCGGCCATGAGCAAGGACGAGCGCTGGGCTGTATTATTAGAGAGCGCCAAGCGGAACCTGCGGGGCATGGCCTGACAGAGTACCAGAGGGAAACCCAGTACCTGTTTGAGAGGATCTTCTGCCTGGCGTTCATGTCCCCCTTCACCCAGCTCAACGGCACGCGGGCGGCCAGCGTAGAGGTCGTGCCTGAGACGCAGCTCCAGGTCCGCCATCTGAACCAATGGGATGAGGAGCTGTACGAGTATGCCCGTGACCTGTTGCTCCAGCGCTTCCAGGTGGCCCGGCAGCAGGAGAGGAAACAGGCCAGGGAGAGGAGGCAGCAGAAGAGGAGAAGGCTCAGAGGGAAGCTGGGGTCAACCAGGCTGGGGATGGGGAGGCCGGTGGCCGAGTGGCCCAGCGATAGGCCCCAGTGGACAGAGACCCAGGCTGGGGAGGTGATCACCACCCACCTACGACCACCCTACCCAGAAAGGAAGCATCAGAAGAGGGGAGGTGGAGAGCCTGTAGAGGCTGAGGTGCAGCTGCCAGACTGGTGTGGTCTGGAGGAGAACAGCACCATTGAGGACTACATGGATAATGTGGAACAGTGACGGTAGTAGTGAGAGGACCAAGTTGGAGAAAGAGGGAAGGGTTGAGCCTTGTCTATACAGACATTATGGGCGCTTCCTGCAAATGTGCACTTCTTCACGTCCCTCCAGGGATTTGAAAGGAAATGACTGGTATTAGAAAAAGGTGTTTTTAACCATGCCTACACCAATCCAATGCTATATGAGGGTAGTAGTGAACAAATGCACACTTCGGGAACAAGGAGATATGGGATACACACATTCTCAAAACTCTCCACTAACAGTGTACAGCTCCCTTTAGCCTGCATCCGAACCTTTAGTCCATGGACAGTTTTCCATTTAGCAACACGTGCTTATTTTCCTTCGATGTCATTTGTTTTTGTGTACTTCACTAACCCACATTGTGGTCATGACATTTCATAGAGAAAATCCGGGGCTCGTCACAATTGGCACCCTATTCCCTAATATAGTGCACTTTTGACTAGAACCCCGGTCAAAAGCTGTGCACTACATAGAGAATGGAGTACCAATTGGGACAGGGTGACTACCAATACCATGCACCTCTCAATCGCCCAAGCCTTCTGATGAAACCTTGCGGAAAAAATATTTTCCCTGATAGTCATTTTGATATTGATTTTATAAGCACATTTTTGTAAGGGATTTTGTTTCAAAGAGAATAAGCTATTTTTTTCCCCCTTGCTGTTTTTGTATTCATATTACGCCACCATTTTGTTGTGAATTATGTAGGTAAAGCTGTTGAATGATTTGTCAGATGACATGCAGCTCACAAATGACTGAGAAAGACTTGAAGTGACCAAAGTCTCGCTAAATGAGATTGTAATAATGACCTCAATCAGTAGCACAGTATACTCACTTATTTTTTGTGCTGTCCTTGTCTCCTCTTTTGTATATAAAAAGAAAAAATATTCACTGGTGTCATGTCTTGTAACTGATACACCAGGTAGAGTGTGTTGGTATGTCCACATCCTTACTACACATGTAGCCTGCACACCTGTCTCTGGTTGGTACAAATGTGTCGTTTCCAGCCAGGTCACGATTGGACCCGTCATTATAATCCAGTGCTGTCCCTTCGTCCCCCTCTCTCTGTTGCTCCAGCAGGTGGTGCCAAATCTGTGTCACCACAACTGTCTCCACTGAAAAGGTCATCTCTAGTTTTCTGGTGAATCTGGTCTAGTCTAAATGATCATCCCTTTCCGTGTAAATTAGACTTTGGGTGTGTTACTTTATAATTGTGCATAGGAGTGATTGGATAGAAATCTGAATGTTGCACATGCTACAATAACAGCACACCAATGATCCACAGTGTTCCTCTACCTGCAGCATACATAGGTACTAGATTTACAAGTAGGTTTATCCCTAGTTGTGTCTGACACATTTTTACAGGTGAGTCATTATCATAAATGAAATAATATTGTGATCTGTAATAGAGGCTGTTATGACGGTGGCTACCCTATAATACCATTTAGGACATGAAGCTGTATACCTGAGATTGTGGACCATGACATTCGGTTAAGTAGGTTTACCAAAATATAAAGGGTAGAGCCAGAACCGTAAGTGACCCATCCCGTTACCGCCCTCTTGCCGCGGATAACACAGCCTAATGGGATTCCCCTAAAATGGAGGCAATGCACGGCTCTTCGGCAATGCGTAATACCAAACAACACTTTTCTCCTGAACTCCTCCCTTCTGCTTTTGCCCTCCCTCGATTTTTACCTCGCCCTCCTCTGGTCTAGCTTGTCTCTCTGCTTTTTATTTAGCCAGCTACCAAGTTGCGACATTTCACTTCACGCCGCTTCATCGTTTTGTTTCCCCGCATAATATTTTGGGATAAATGCACGACGTATCGTTTTTTAAACTATTATCATAAATGTAAGTGATTAGATTTTTCCAGCACTATTAACATTCGTTCTAAGTATGGCGTATTCAGAATTGGTAAAATAATTATCGTGACATGAACATGTATTTAGCATGCTGTAATAAGTAAGAAGACAACGTGTTGAAGACAGGATTAGGCTATTTATCAGACCTACCGAGCGTGCACAGGTAAGAACACTAATGCTTGACTGCTGTCGCAGTTGACTTTCACCTGGCGTCTTGCCTTACTAATTGCGCATGTTGGTTCGTGTAAATAAGCTTGTAACAACACATCTATTGGAAGTTAGTAAATATGTATCACATGGATAGCCAACATTTGAATAAACTGTCTCTTTGCCTGTTGTTGGGTAGTTTACAATAGCAATAGTAGGAGAGGTTACGCATAGACTACAGAGTGATGATGTCATAACATTTCACGTCTGACATTATTTTAGGCCTAGTCCATATGGTGATGCATTTAGGCTACCAACAGAATCATTTTCAGGGCTGTCGCTCTTCAAGACACCCACAGTATGCCACAGTTATCGATTCTGTCTCGTCGGTAATACAGGAAGCAAATCTCACAACCATTTCTAATGCGGAAATGTTGAAGAGCTCGCCAGTTTAACTGGAAATTAGTAACATCTGGTTCGTTCAGGTCGTTCAGCCATTCCTATGGGGGAAATTAATGGAGAAAGAATGGGATTTTGGGATAAACGCCGAAATAAGGGCTGAGGTTAACAGAAGTTTAGGAGTTTTTTTCTGTATAAACTCTGCTAATCCTGTGTTTACCACAGACCTTATTTTCGGTGTTTATATAAAATAAAATAAACATTAATTTCCCCATAGGCTTTGGCCAACAAGCTATGTGGAGTTAG